>NW_027397105.1:2937822-3159033 GCF_003265705.2 Callorhinus ursinus | reverse complement strand
AGCTTCCTGTGGGCAGAAGCTTTGACTAATTTCACTTTGCAACTCCAGTGTCCAGATCGGGGATGGCTTGCAAAAGATGCTGCATAAACATTTATTGGAAAGAATTACAGGGGAGCCAGGGCCACTCAGTCCTAGAGCATGTGGCTCTTGATCTCAGGGTTGTTAGTCTGAGCCCCACGTTGGGTGTAGAGTTTACTTAAAAAAAAAAAATTAAAAAAAAAAGAATTGCAGTAGAGGTACTCTCAATGAATTTTTTTAGATTTTATTTATTTATTTGAGAGAGAGAGAGAGCACGAGCAGGGTGAGGGGCAGAGGGAGAAGCCGACTCCCCCTTGAGCAGGGAGCCCCATGTGGGGCTTGATTCTGGGACTCAGGATCATGACCTGAGCCAAAGGCAGACGCTTAACCAACTGAGCCACGCAGGTGCCCCTCACTGAATTTTTCAATTAAGAATAAAATCTAGGGCTCTTTACAGCATATTTAAAACACAACTTTTTTAAATCATGAAAACCCATTATGATCTACTGGCTCTACTCTGGCTCCTCAAGGACATGGTTTCTCACTCTTTGACTTGACCCAATGGAGACCTAGAAATTGGGACCATATACAGAAGGGACTGGGAAAAGCCTGCATGGGTCCATCTATAACCTAAGGGTTCTACATAACTTGCACGAGTTCCTCTCACTTCTCTGTGGCTCAATAACCCCATCTGTATAATGGGAACAATAATACTGTACCAGCATCACAAGGCTATTTGGAGTAAAGGAGTAAACAACCGTAGAGTGGGTAGAAGAGTGTCCCCAGGACTCAGCAAGCTCACTACATCTTACGAATTATCATGAAATGTGTCTTCTGTTAGTATGACACTGCATCATTCATTCAATGACAATGCATTTATTCATTCGACAGAAAAGGATCCCCCACCAGGTGCGCGGCCAGGCAAACTGCAGGAGCTCCCCCCCCTCCCCAGCAGCCTGCCCCAGCATCCGTTTGCAGGGGAGCGCACCCCGTCCCCCGCCCCGCTTCCATCAGACCCTGAACCGAAGGACAGCGGGCAGTAACATTCAGAAAGGGGCACAGCTCTCCGCTTGCAAAGGCCTCCTTCCCAGTGTGGTCTCGGGCCGGCACCCTGGGCATCACCTGCGAGCTCGTTAGAAACGCAGGTGCGGACCTCCTGACGCGGGGCAGGGACGGATCGCGGGGCGGGGCGGCAGCCGGCGCCCGGCTGAAGCTCATCGAAAGACCGGCGCCCTCGATACGCCAGCGCCACGAGCCGTGTCTACCGAGCCGAGGTGACCGGCGGCCGCAGGCCCGGCGTCACCTGGCGGCCGCTAGTAAAACCTGCCCTTTCCCGGCGAATGGGGCACCCGCTCCCTCGCCACGCCCTCACCACCGGGACAGTCACACCCTGAACAGACCCCGCCACCAGCCCAGGAACAACCCCTCCCGGAGCACCCAGGGGCGGAACCCAGATCTCCCAAGGGAGGCACCAGGCCCTAGAAAAGGCAGTTTTGCAGTTCCTTGCAGTTCCCCTCCATGCCGCGAGGGGACACTAGTCATCAATTTCTTTCCCAGTTTCCTCTTCTCGCTCAAACCCCGCGCCTCTCTCGCGCCAAGAGATGATCGGTCTCGCGAGATCTCTAGTCAACTTACAGAACCGGAAGTAACGTGTGGCCCTCTTCCTTCTTGCGGCCATCGCTGAAGCGGCGCCGGGTGAGTTTTGGCCGTGCCGGCGCGAGAAATCCACGGCCATCCGTTCGGGGGCGCGATGTCTTTTGACCCCAGGGGCCCGATACTCTCCCGGCGGACGAATAGCACCCAGGGAGAGGGGCCAGGATGGTCTCGACCTGTTATCCCGCAAGCTTGAGGGCCGCCGAGCCCGGGAAGGGAGGAGGAAAGGGGGTTTGGGATCTCGGCGTCGGCTTCTGGAGGGGAAGGGTTCTTTGGGGATGGAGACAAGTCTAGACGGCGTAGTTTCTTAAAGAATGGCCTCGAAATAACTTCCTGGAAAAGCCAGGGAACTTGGAGGCCGTGGTCGCCGGGAGAAGGCAGCCCTTCCCAGGCTTGGGGACGAAGGAGCCGATGCATTTTGTAGGGAGCTGAATGTGCTCACACCCGAGTCCGTAGCGTCTTGACGTTGGTTGGTCTTTGCAAAGCGTGATGTTCTGAGTAACAGTTGAGGGTCTGTTTTGCTTTCACGCATCGCAATTGAGAGCGCCGTTTTTCTTATTTCAAGAGTTTGGAGGGTGTGAACTGAAGCAAGTGTGTTACTGATGGAGAATTTTTTTTTTAAAGATTTTTTATTAGCGCAAGCAGTGGGGGCGGCAGGCAGAGAGGGAGAGGGAGAAGCAGACTCCCCGCTGAGCAGGGAGCCCTACGCAGGACCCTGGGATCATGCCCTGAGCCGAAGACTGACTCTTGAGGGACTGAGCCACCCGGGGGCCCGGGAATTCTTTATTCCATAAATAACAGAAAACATCCCGGTAGAACATGACCGTGTCCGTGGGCTTTCCAACCTCTCAAGGTGAAAGTTGCTGTTACCTGTTTGGAAACTGGACGAGATTGTGATCATTTAAGGGTTGACATGTCTTTTTACATTTATCTTTAGCCAAAATGAAGTTTAATCCCTTTGTGACTTCTGACCGGAGCAAGAACCGAAAACGGCATTTCAATGCACCTTCCCACATTCGCAGGAAGATCATGTCTTCCCCTCTTTCTAAAGAGCTGAGACAGAAGTACAACGTTCGATCCATGCCCATCCGAAAGGATGATGAAGTGCAGGTCGGTACCATGTTCGGGTCATCTTGGTGGATGTCCCGCCCACCGGACCTGGAAGAGGGATTTCATTCTGGGAATGATGCACCTGAGACGTTGCTCCCAGAACAGGAGTGCAAAAGGGAACTAAAGAATCAAACAGGAAAAAAGTATCGATTGTCCCAAGCATCGGAATGGGGACCTAATAACCAGAAGAAGAGAGATGGTTCAGAACCAGCACGTTACTTTGTGATGAGCTTTTTCTCGGTGTGGTTGGTCACCAAAGATGTATTTGAGGACCAAGTCACTGAGTTCTGTCTGAATCAAAATCCAGATACGGAAGCCCTAACCGAACCATCATTTTATATGGTGGTTTTATGTTTGCCAGTAAATAACTTGTCAAATTGATTTAAGTGAAAATCTCTATATGTGTTTTCCTAGCTGTAGCCCGCAGCTGTTGATTCCAAGATTGAGGCAAGTCTCTAAAGCAGCTTGCCTGGCCCTAGTATTATTTGATAGGTTAACACCCATTTAAATAGAAAACCAGTCCCCAGATAGTGGTGTGGCTTGGCAACAGCCATTGGTTGCCACTGTACTGGTGGCAGATTTGCCAGTGGATTTGGGAGGTGGTCTCCTCTTGTTGTCAAGATCTCTTAATGCGAGAAAATCTGCAGCTGGAAAGAAGCATCCGTGCAGAAGCACTTTTGGTTGCTTCCCGACAAACGGAGGATCACTAGCACTCTGGGGTAGGAAACTTAGACTTTGGGAAAGAATGGTTCCCATACATACTTGCTATTGCCCTCTCTGGCACTGGATTGGACACGTTAACGGGTTGTGGATTTAATCTTGGGGCCTCTTGCTTCCTTTGAGATGGAGTAAAGTTCCTTGTTAACCTGCTACGAAAAGCCAAAGTGGGCTCTTGACCTTTTACCAAGCCCACAGCTGCTTGTGGGCCATGAGTTGATGGATGCGCTGTCCATCACTGGATTTATACGGGGACATGGTTAATTTGCAGGTTAAAGCCAGAGGGAATTATTGGCATGTTTCCATTAGCCATTAAGTCTTTCAAAATTGAAAGGACTTCTGTATCTGATAGAGGGAAAGATGTGATTTGTAGCTTTCCTGGTTCCCAAGGTTAATCTTAATATTTCTGTTATTTTTGAACTTATATTTAGGTTGTGCGAGGACACTACAAAGGTCAGCAGATTGGCAAAGTAGTCCAGGTTTACAGGAAGAAGTACGTCATCTACATCGAACGAGTGCAGCGAGAGAAGGCAAATGGCACGACCGTCCACGTGGGCATTCACCCTAGCAAGGTAGCTGTTTTGAGAATGCTCGTGAAAAGAGAAGGCTATTACAGGAAGTGTTGGCAAGTGGGATTGCTTGTTTGCAGGGCCATGTTACCTGTTTCTCAAAAGCTACCGTGAACAAATCTTAACATCGAAGAAATAGGGTGATTTTTCTATTAAATGGAGCTGATAGCCTTTTCACTTTTAGTATTAAAGCCGAGTGAGCAGGGCGTCTGGGTGGCTCAGTCAGTTCAGTGTCCGACTCTTGGTTTTGGCTCAGGTCATGAGATCGAGCCCTCCTTTGGGGCTCCCTGCTCAGCACAGTATGATTGAGATTCACTTTCCCTCTGCCCCCTCCCACTAGTGTGCTGTCCCGCTTCTGCCCTCTTTCTGGCTCTCCCCCCGCCCCCAAGTAAATAAGTAAATCTTAAAAAGATAAAGCCAAGTAATCAGTGTGGCAGCTTTACAACCCTGCAAAGTATTAATGGGGAAAAACACTAAAGCCCAGAAACTAAGATCTTCTCATGGATAGTGGTAGTGTTTGAGCCAGGATAGAAAAATCTGGTCTGTTTCCCATAGTACCTACCTGTTTGGGACTTGGATATGATTTCTCTGATACTTCAGTCTCTAATTTCTCTCTTCCAATTTTTAAAAGATCTTATGCTGCCATAAATCTGTTTTTTCCAAAGTATGGGAAAGCTGAAGGATTGCTGTGGCAAAATTCCTGCCTCTCTCTCTCACCTGGAATTCACTAGTAATATTTTCCCTACCCCCAGTGGATTACAAGCATCATGACACTTCCTCTAATTCCTTTAGTTTGTGTCTCCTGAGAGCAAGGACTTTGCCGATTTCCAGCCTTCGCCAGTCCTGTGTGTGAAACACCGGTAGATCAGCTGTTTTCCGGGTCACCAATCCGGTGATAGATGCTTAGTCTTTCCAAGGTAGCTCAGCATAGGACGTAACAGTTTTCTTCGCTGTGGCTCAATGATCGTCGTCTTCTCTTTATTTCAGTCTAGGGACTTCAGGCCTCTAAAGGCAGAGGACTCCAACCCAGACCTCAAAACCCAGTTGCCTATTTTGGATTTCTGATTGATAACCTCAAACCTAATGTGTTCAGACTTCTGATTTTGTCCACGGTTTGCCACCATCACAATGTATGGCAGCTCTATCCTCCCATTTGCTCAGGACAAAAATGCCATGTATTGTTTTATCTCCACCCCCCATTGGCTGGTGCACGTTATTCCCAGAATCCCATCTGTTCCCATCAGTGTGGCCTACAAGGCCTTCCTTGACCCCCTCACCAGCCACTTGTAGACGGCCCCTCTTTGTGACCTAGTCTGCTGGCCGTTTCGCGCCTCCCACAGCCATGCGGCTACTCACTGTGTCTGCTGTTAGCGTCACCTGGCCACTTGACAGAATTCCAGATTCTGTTCCCAGCTGTACTGGGGGCAGGATCCAGGGATCTGTTTTTAACAAGCTCTCCAGTTGATTCTTAGACTCAACTTGAAAAACGCACACCTATAAAGCTTTTTTTTTTTTTTAAGTTCTCCTGCCTCTGGATCTTTGTGCTTGCTGTACCTTTACCAAAACAATTCTTCACTTTCTTCAGATGTTCACCTTTTCAGGTGTTTGTCTTTTTTGTTTTCTGTTAATGAAATACATTTGACCTAATGTGTAAATTCAAGGTGTGTAAGATGTTAGTTTTGTAGATTTGTATATAAAAGGATTGGCATTGTAGCGATAATGAGCGCTTCTAACATACTACGTAACTATTTTTAGTAGTTGGAGTAACGAAGTTCTAGTCTCAGCAAGTTTGGTGATTATGATACAATATTGTGTATGTATGACTGCTGCACATTATATCTGTAGGACTCAACTTAGGATTTGTAAGTTTATACCCTTAACATCTGTCCTGTCCCCCATCCGTTACTGACCATTTTATTCTTGTCACAAGTTTGACTTTTTACAGTTCCACATGTCCCCAACATCATACAGTACTGACGTCTGATGTCTCTCACTATAACATGCTCAAGGTTTCAGGTGTCCGCATGTGGCCTTGTCTGTAGGGCCTTTTTTAGTCACCCCGTAGGACTTAGCCCCTGCTCGCCAGCTGTCCTCCCCCATGTTGCCCTGTTTTTCTGTGTATCAGAGCTTGATGTATATCCAGTTACTTTGTTTTCTCTGTCCCCATACTGAAGTACAGGCTCGGGGCAGTGGGTTGGCTCCCTCTCCCTGGGTGGCTCAGTCATTGAGCGTCTGCCTTCAGCTCAGGTCATGATCCCAGGGTCCTGAGATCGAGCCCCGCATCGGGCTCCCTGCTCCGCGGGAAGCCTGCTTCTCCCTCTCCCACTCCCCCTGCTTGTGTTCCCTCTCTCGCTGTGTCTCTCTTTGCCAAACAAATAAAATCTTTAAAAATAAGTACGGGCTCCATGATGGCAGAGATTTTCTCTTTTGGTCGTTATGCTGTGTTCTCAGACCTGGTTTAGTGCCCTTTTCCCCTGTTCCTCACCTTCCTTCATAAGACGTAAATCTACCATCATCTGGAGACCTTTGACAAATTGGTCACAACAACATCTGTACTGTGGTTTTGTGGGTCGAAGCTACATTTACATTCCAACTTGATTCTCAAGTAATAGTAGAAACAACGGGTATTACTTGGTTAGCTTGTGAAGTTAACCAAGCTGGTAACTGTATAAAGAAAGCTTAGAAGTGTTTTGTTTTTCTGCAGGTGGTTATCACCAGACTAAAACTGGACAAAGACCGCAAAAAGATCCTTGAACGTAAAGCCAAATCTCGCCAAGTAGGAAAGGAAAAGGGCAAATATAAGGAAGAAACAATTGAGAAGATGCAGGAGTAAAATAATCTTATATGTGACTTGAAATAAAAACTGTTAAAATGAAGAGCCTTTGCTTTCTGTGCAGTGCTTGGGGAATACCACCTCCCTTACAGTGGATGGGTTTTCGGGGAGGTAGGTGGCATTTGCTCCCTGGAGGCAGGCTGCCTGGTCCTGTGGCTTGATTCTGCTAAAGAAAAATCCTGTTTAAGTAGAGTGGGTTTTTCCATTTGGGCACCAGCTCTTTAATCATCGAAAGTAACAAAATTCTGACACTGGGACAGATAGTGGGGTTTTCCTCATTTTTACAGCAGGCGGTATTAGGGGGACATGCGGCTCACTGAGAAGGCCCAGATAAAAAGCCCTGTGGGCTACTGCCTTGAACCTGCTGTGTTGGGCGACGACTATGTAGGTGTGCATATGGCGTACTCCCACGGTTTTTTGCGTCAAAGGGACATTGTGTAGAAGCGAGGAGCTGCTGTGATTGGCAGTAGCGCCTGGACCACTGTCCCCAGCTGTTCTGCACCGTCTTGCGTGCGCCGATGCTGCTCGGAGGGGTGCCATCACGCCAAAATCTCAGAGCGGAAATGCTTAGGTTGCAGTTTGAAGTAAGAAACGTTCATCTGAAACGTAGTTCTCGGGGCTCCCGGGACTCCGTAAAGAGGTGCCGTAGTTGGGACTCGTTTTGGGTGAGGCTTCCATTTTTTTTTTTTTTTTTAGAGATTCTATTTATAGGGAGAGAGAGCACAAGCAGGGGGAGCGGCAGGCAGAGGGAGAAGCAGGCTCCTCGTTGAGCAGGGAGCCCGATGTGTGGGACTCGATCCCAGGACCCCGAGATCACGAGCCAAAGGCAGACGCTTAACGGACTGAGCCACCCAGGCGTCCCAGAGGCAGAGACACGCCCGCAGCTGACTTTCCTGACTTTCCAGGCTGCAGGCTTTGCAACAACGTGGGGAAAGTCCCCGGTTCTGCCGCGGGGGGCCGGGGTCAGTGGCTCCCTCTGCGCAGGCCTGCCGCAGGTACCCCCAGCCCCAGCGACCGCCAAACGACAGGCGGCGCAGGACTCCCGCGGGACCCCGTCCGGAGCGTGGAAAGGATGCCGGGAGGCCCGCGGCGTCGGGGGCGGGGCTTCCGGCCGGCGCAGAGCGGCTTCCGGTGCGAGCGCCGGCGCGGGCGGGACGTGTGGCGGCGGCTGGGTGCGGGCCAGCGGGCCAGCGGGCCAGCGGTGGGGTGGGAGGGGAAGGCCCCCGACGCATCCCCCTCACCGCCCGGGCCTCCCTCATCCCCCCGCCGACCGGCCTGGGTTCGAGGACCGCCGGCCCTCCCCGCCTCTCCCCGGCCTCGCTCATTGGTTCAGCCCCGAGCCGGCCGCCCTCGCGGAGGGGTGGGGGCGCACCGAGCCCGCGGGGGTGCAGGGAGGAAGGCCACGCACGCGGGGAAGGCGGCTCCCGCAGCAGGTCTCCAGGAGCGGGCGAGGTGTCTGCCGGGAGGTGCGGGGAAGCTCTGCTAAGTGCTTCATCTGTGTTATCCCCGCGTCTGCATCAGGAAACCAGTACCTCGCCCGGTTGTGGCTGAGGAAGCTGACGCCCCAGTAATTCTGCCCTCCCCCGTGCGCGGCCTCGCTGCTGCACCTGTGCGCCAAGTGTCTGCCTAACGTCCTCTGAGCATCTCTTGCCTCGGCTCTGAATCCCTTGGCCCTCTGAGGGAATCCCGCCCGGTAGATGGCTCAGCCCCTACCTGCTAGGTTGTGTACACCTGAACCAGTCGACTACAAATGCAAAATAAAGTGCTCCAGAGCCCGGGCTTTCCAGAGGACGGAGAGGTGGCAATTGGAGTCGCTGAATGCATCAGGAAGGCGGCTGAGTTGAGCTGGGCGGGATTCGCAAGATCGATGAAAGGACCTTCCAGGTCTGGGATGCCAAAGCAAAGACTCCCAGGTGGGTGAGGAAGGAGATGGCTCCAGTTTGCTCCAACCGAGGTCGTTTATCAGTTACCCCACCGTCACAGATCGCACCAGGAAGTTCAACACAGTTCTTTCATGCTGCTCTGGAACAGGTGTTGAAAACCTAGATAACCGCAGGGATGGGCAGATAAGGCGGACAAGTTAGGGCGCTTGGGGACGCTGGGAAGCAGGAGAGTGCAGGCTCTTCTAACCAGAGCTGCAGCCTGCCAAGCAGCAAAGCTCCCAGGGTGGCCAGATGGTCCCCAAATCCAAGAAGATCGGTCAAGATTCTTCTATGAAATCCCCGCCATCTGAACGTATAGGTAAATCATTCTCATTCTTCAAAAAACGAACACTGATGGACTAACCAAAGTAGGTCTGATAGCTAACTGTGGCTTTACCCGGCACAGTATAAGGACCGTATCTCATATTAAAGACTGAGATTTTGCATCTTTTGATAATAAATTATTTCCAGCCTGTCTTCATTCTTTTATAGGATGGAGATGAAGCTTTTCCTTCCTTTGCAGTCCCTCTCTCTCTCTCTCTCTCTCAGATAAGTCTTAAAAAATCAATAAATAATTGTGACTAGTAGATGAAACAATTTACTACAGAACTTCTCAGAGCCTTTATTTTTTAAAATATTTTTATTTATTTGACAGAGAGCGTACAAGCAGGGGGAGTGGCAGGCAGAGGGAGAAGCAGGCTTCCCGCTGAGCAGGGAGCCCAGTGTGGGGCTCAATCCCAGGACCCTGGGATCATGACCTGAGCCGAAGGCAGTTGCTTAACCAACTGAGCCAACCAGGTGCCCTCAGAGCCTTTATTTTTTTTTAAAGATTTCTTTATTTGAGAGACAGAAGGCACTCACGAGCAGAGGAAGAGAATCTCAAGCAGACTCTATGCTGATGTGGAGCCACACGTGGGGCTCCATCCCCAGGACCCTGAGATCATGACCTGAGCTCAAAACCAGAGTCAGACTCTTAACCAACTGAGCCACCCAGGTACCCCCTCAGAGCCTTTAAAATGTCTGTTTACACTGAGGATCCTGAGCTCAGACTTAAACATTGGAAACATTCTCTTTCTTCAACACTAAAATGTATGTTTTCCAAGATAGTTAATTTGGATGTGTTCATTTAATGTAGGTTCTCTGCTTTTTCCCCTCAAAAGAAAGTCATCAGAAAGTCAGTGGTTTTATAGTCAGCAGGTCTTAGAATCCAGTGATGCTGAGCACAGGTGTTTGAAGCCTTTTTAATGGAGAACCTTCAGGACCTCAGCTTAACCAAGACTCTTGCTCAGAGCTTTGAAACCTTCTCATCTTTCTTTGCTTTTCAGGATTCTGCCCTGCCCCTCGGCTCTGCGTCTGATGGCTGGGATTCCAGGGATCTTGTTTTCCCCCGATTGTTGTTATTCCTGTTGTCATCATGTGAACTCTTTCCCTGGCCGCATCACCATCCTACAACCTGGAGTGGTCCTAAGGAATCTCCAGATTGGAATTCTCCAGTCTTGGTGGAGTGTGGACCATCTGGCATACCTCTTTTTTGGCATGATGATCTCCTGACAAATCTCTCTGCACATAGGTGCAGTTTTTCCATTTCTGGAAACAGACCCTGCTATCTCTATTCAGGGCCATCAAGCCTGTGCTGGAAGGTTTCTCCCAGTCTTGGAATACTCAAGTTCACTTGGACTCTCTGCTTTGTTCTGGAAGTATGTGGGCCTCAGCTCAGGCCGTGTCAAAACAGACCTCCCAGGAGGGCAGAACTTGTTTTTCTCACCCGCAAAGCTGGACTCATCTGCTTGGATAGGAGACCATTTCCTTACTTCTCTTACCTTCTTTGTAATATTCACATGACTCACATTCCACGTCATTTATGCTGGCATGCCTTCATTCCTGGTACTCTCCACTGTCTCTCCCCCCGACCTGCTGCGGCCGCTCCTTAGCCCAGGCCCCAGGAATGGTCCCTGTGGTAGCAGCTGGTGTCATTTCAGGAGGTGGCGACATTTGAGGAGATGACCAAAGATTGGAAGTGTTTGAAAGGTCTGCTGCAGGGACACAATGCTGGACAGTTATGAGAACGTGGTCCCTCAGGGTAAGGACTCAGAATCTTCATTCACTAACCCTGTGTACTGTCAAAAGGAGAAAACTATCATTCAAAAATTTCCCACTACTTTCTCCTTGATTCTCCTAAAATGAGGACAGACTCTTCAACCACAAGAAATTAATTATGTTGGGGGCTCCTGGGTGGCTCAGTAAGTTAAGCAGCTGCCTTCCGCTTGGGTCATGACCTCAGGGTCCTGGGATCGAGTCCCGTATCAGGCTCCCTGCTCAGTGGGGAGCCTGCTTCTCCCTCTCCCCCCTGCTCATGAGCTCTCTCTCTCTCACTCACTCTTTCTCTCAAATAAATAAAATCTTAAAAAAAAATTTTTTTTAATTATGTTGGCTTTCTAGCCTTCCTAACTTCAAGTTCAGAGTTTGCTCTTATCATGTGGTGCCTTCCAGCAACATTCTCCCATTTATATTATTTTAAAAGTTACTGAGGGAGGATATTTGTCTACTGCCTTAAGCATTTCCATGTATCCTCTCTCCTGTTCAATTAATAAGTAAAGACCAGTTAATTAGGTTTCACTTTATGAGCTAACAGTTTCATTTATTCTGTTTGCCTGAAGTCTAAAATTACTACATATTTCTATATATGTCTTACTTAAAATTCTTTTGACCTGCTCTGGTTTTGAGCGATCTTAGTTGGCTTTCTAGTTGCTTTATTCTGTTATTGCTTTATACTATGTTATCTTTCTTCTGTGTGGGAGTCTTCAAAAATCAGATGGAAGAATGAGGAACTTCGGAGGGAAAGTCTCCTAGAGGGAATATCGGTGATTTTAACTCTGTTTTCTCTCTCCCTTTCCTTGGCTCCTTCTTACAGTTCCCTATGATGCCCCAGAAAGCTGGAAATAACCCCCCTGGTGTTTCCACTACAAGTGATCTGGAAATGGAGATACATAACATGAGAGAAAAGTTTCTTAAAAGCGTGACAAAGTTAGTAGAAAGCAAAAGTTACAATAGCAAGGTATTTTCCAAAGAAAAGTACTTTCAAACGATAAAGGAAGTCAAAGAAGCTAAGGAAAAGGGGAAGAAGTCCTCACGTGACTACCGCCGTGCAGCAAAATATGACGTGATCTCTGTGCAAGGCACAGAGAAACTAATAGAGGCGACCCATGGAGAACGGGATCGAATTCGGTATTATGTGCATAAGGAAGAGTTGTTTGATATTCTCCATGATACGCATCTCAATATTGGGCATGGCGGGCGGACACGCATGCTCAAGGAGCTACAAGGAAAATATGGGAATGTCACCAAAGAGGTCATTGTCTTGTATCTGACGCTCTGTGAACAGTGCCACCAGAAGAACCCGGTACCCAAGAAAGGTCTTGCCCCCAGGCCCATGGCTTTTAAGGACACTGACTCCAGATGCCAAGTTGAAGTACTTGACATGCAGTCAAATGCCGATGGTGAGTTCAAGTTTATTTTATATTACCAGGACCACTTGACCAAGTTTATTATTTTACGGCCATTAAAAACGAAGCAGGCCCGTGAGGTGGTCAGTGTCCTATTGGACATTTTCACGATTCTTGGTACACCTAGTGTGTTAGACTCTGGCAGTGGCGTGGAGTTCACAAACCAGGTTGTTCATGAGCTTAATGAGGTATGGCCGGACCTAAAGATTGTCTGTGGTAAGCAGCAGCCTGGCCAGGGCCCAGGCTCCCTGGAGCAAGCCAGCCGTGACGTCAAGAACATGATAAATGCCTGGATGCAGAGTAACTGCTCACGTCGCTGGGCCGAAGGCCTGAGATTCATGCAGATGGTGAGGAATCAGCTGTTTGACATGTCCTTGCAGCGAAGTCCATACGAAGCAATGTTTGGTTTTAAGGCTAAACTCGGGCTGTATTCCTCAGACTTACCCCAGGAAACCGTGGCTGTCTTACAAACAGAGGAGGACCTGGAAATTGCCGAAGAACAGCTAGAAAGTAGCCTTTGGATCAGGCAGGAAGAAAGGGCTGAGGTTGGAGCAGACAAATCTGATATGGATGAGGACCTCAATCCCACCGCTCCGGAAGCTGCAGAGCCCAGCACCTCACAGGGGGCCCTCTTCTGCTGGTGACCAGGCCATCTGGGAAATACTGCCAGATTCCCTGGGGAAAGGAACATGAAGGCTGGACTCTCCCATCGGTCAAATTGTCCATGGCAGTCCTTGCTCAAAGGGGAAAAACGGGTCGGGTCCTTGACCTGGGGCCACCATGACAAACGACCACAACTTTGGCAGCCTAGAACAACAGGAATTTATGGGGCCAAAAGTTCAGAATCAGTGCTCCTTCTGGGGGCCCTGAGGAAGAATCCATTCCATGCCTCTCTCCTTTCTCTGGTGGTTGCTGGCAATCCTTGGCTTGTACAAGTCCAGTCTCTGCCTCGTCTTTCTGTGGGTCTCCACCTGGCTTTCTCCCCTCTGTCTCAGTGTGTGTTCTCCTTTTCCATCTCTTAGAAGGACACCATTGGATACCAAATCCATGTCATTGAGTTTAAGGCCCACCCCAGTCAAGGATGATCTCATCTTGAGAGCTTCCCCTTAATTATATTTGCAAACCCTTTTTCCAAGTGAGGTCAGATTCGCAGGTATTGGGGGTTTGCCCCTGGGCATATCTTTCTGGGGGACAGAGTTCTACCAACTACAGTCAGAAGAGGAGTATATTTGCCTGCAGAACATGAACTGATGGGGTCTCAAGTGTATAGAGCTGGTGGTGGTGCCCTCCATATATGCATTCCTTCTCCTGCCAAATCCTGCTCCTCAGGCAATATCCCAAAAATTGGGAGCATCAGAGGAAAAGATGTAGATGAAGGACAAGTAACAAGAAAAGAGGTTGGTCCAGCATACCCTGGAGACTGGCCACCTCGGCACCTGCACTCTATTTCCTGCTTCAAGAAAAACCATAGGTGCCATCCCTGCTCTCAGAATGGCATGCCTAGGGAATGGTGTGACCTGCCTGGAACATATTTTAAAAGTTGGCCAGAATTAAGACATGGCTGGGATTTAGGTCTGAGTCTGCCAGTTGTCTCTGCCTCAAGAATAGAAAAGCATGTCTTTCTGGAAGAGGTCAGTACATTCCAGGAAATGACCAGTCACCAGAGACTCTGGAGCAAGGGGCAAACATGGGCCAGAGGTCCCTGCTCCGGCCAGAGAAGACTAGAGCAAGGGCCAGCCTGGGTCATGGTTCAGGGTAAGGAGAACTGACCTGGCTAAGGAGAAGGATAATGCCCTGGATCTGTGTACTCCTGTGTTCCCACGGCCTAGATGAATGCCTAGCCCGTCGGAGGTGTTCAGTAAGGATTTGTCATGGGAACGAATGGTTCTGCAGAGATGGGCACAGGAAGGAGAAGGGTCTGGTCTTTTTTCCCCCATGCACCCTTCCCGCATATCCTGGAGCCATCCAAAGCTCATACTGATGGCCCCTCAAGCCGGTTTCCTCCTCCATAAGGGGCAGGACCTACCCCTACCTACAGAGGGGGAGACACTGCCTGCTTCACAGGGTTGTGAAGGGCTTTGTCTAAACACTGAAGTTCTACCACGTGAGTTGTCCTTGCTACCAGTGGGGCCCGTCCCCCACGTGAAAGTTGAAGGCCTCTGCCCTTCCTTTGCTGGTTAAACTGTGTTACAGGGAGGCTACATGATTATTATTAGGAAGGAGGTGATCGCACCTTCCACCTTGTTCTGGGGGCCACGATCTTGCTCCATCCTTGGCCGGGACCTCACTCTGCATTGCTCCTTTGTCACCTGGCAGGGTCTCTCGGAGGCCTGGCTCGACTGTTGTTACCCACCCTCATGCTGACCTCCCACCTCATGGTTGCCAGGCAAACCAGGAACTGCATCATGGACCATGCGGGTGAGAGGTGAGATGAAGCACAGCATCTCCACCTTCCCCGGGGAGGGGCTACAGATAACCCAGGTTTCCTGAGCTGCTGCATCGCCACTCTTCCTTCCCCTTTTATTTCGTAATATTGGTGGTGGGAGAGAGTTAGAGGTGGACACCGAGACCTGGCGTGGCCTTACTCTGCGTTTCAGTATCTGGAACAGAGGCTACTGGGGCACCACCAGATGCTTTCAGGGTGCAGATGTGGTTTGTGTGTGAAACTTAAAAACAGTCACCACCATCACTCTCAAAACGAGATTGCATATACACCTCTTGAAAACTTGGAAAACCTGGCCACACCAGGCCCACGTCTTTGCATCGCAACGAAGGCCTGGAGCTCACTGGTAGCCCCCAGGGGGCAGTCTGCGCATGTCCTCCAGGCAGCCACCGTCTGGCCACGCAGAATCCGTGCAAGTGCATTTCTGTGGCCCGTTGCTGAAGAAAGGCACCGTGAAGTCATAATATGAACCAAGGCCAGAAACTGACCTCTGTTACCTTTAAGAATTTATGATGAGGGTGCCTGGGTGGCTCAGTTGGTTAAGCGACTGCCTTCGGCTCAGGTCATGGTCCTGGAGTCCCGGGATCAAGTCCCACATCGGGCTCCTTGCTCAGCAGGGAGTCTGCTTCTCCCTCTGACCCTCTTCCCTCTCGTGCTCTCTCTCATTCTCTCTCTCTCAAATAAATAAAATCTTTAAAAAAAATTTATGATGAAAGTGGCATTCCACATCAGCAGGAGGGGTGGTATTAGTCAGTTAATGGTGCTAGATCAGTTAGCTGTCCATCAGGGAACACGAAGTCTGATTCCTAAAGAAGAAATGGAACTATAAAAATATTGGGGAAAAATGGGGGGATTGTCATGATCTTGGAATGGAGAAAGCCTTCCTAAGCACCACATGAAATTCAAAAGCCATAAAAGAAAAGGCTGATATACTTGCCCTCGTGAAAATTTTCAAATATCTATGGGAAATACTGCTTTTTAAAAGTGAACAAAGATAAGTAACATTGGGAGAAAATATTTTCAACATCTAAAACATCCTAGTTTTTAAAAAGGATGCTTACGAATGAATAATGAGAAGAACAGCCAATAGAGAGCAAACAGAGGCTAACCACAGAAGAAAAAGAAACGGGTAGTCAATGCTTCACGTGCCTGCGTGCAGCTGTGGGTGATCGAAGAACCCTGGGCTTGTCATCAGAGCAGGGCTCTCTGTGTCAATGAAGCCGACTCAAGTTAGAAAATCTTAATGTTCTCCATTGTGCATGTAGGAGAAGAGACACGGGCCTTGTAATCCTGTCTTGATTGAACAAACCTTACTGATAAGGAGGTACAGTGATTGCTACGTTATTTTCAAGACAGCTGTATTAGTTTCCTGGGGCTGCCCCCAATAAACTGGGGGGCCGAAAGAACAGAAATGTATTGTGTCACAGTCTGGAAGCTAGAAGTCTGAGATCAAGGTGTCTGCAGGGTTGGCTCCTTGCCAGGGCACTGGGGAGACTTCCATGCCTCTCATAGCTTCTGGTAGCCTCAGGTGTCCGTGGGCTTGCAGATGACATTCTCCCCATGCCTTTGCATCTGTGTGTGTGTGTGTGTGTGTGTGTGTGTGTGTGTGTGTCTGAATCCGTGTCCAAGGGCCCCCTTCGTGTGTGTGTGTGTGTGTGTGTGTGTGTGTGTGTGTGTGTCTGAATCCGTGTCCAAGGGCCCTCTTCTAAGAAGGACCCCATCATGTTGGATTAGGGCCCACCCTAGTGATGTCATTTCAGCGGATCGTCTGCATCATTTGGCAATAAGGTCACATTCAGAAGTACTGGGAGGTATGCCTTCAACATCTTTTTTGGGGGGGTGGAGGTGGGGGATACAGTTCAACCCAGAGCAGCAAGCAATCAGAACGACAGTTTATTTTCAGAGGTAATTTTTATGCTGTGTAGCAACAATTTCTAAAGTCTTGGGAGACTTAACAAAATCCCAAATAACACTTGCAAGAGCAGATTATATTAACAGAAAACAAACAAACAAAAATTGGTAGCAGTTACAAACGTTCGTGCAAATCTTTGTTTTACTCAGAAGCAAACTGATGTTAAGGAAGATCTTAATACCTTGTCCTACTGGATCATTTGGCTTAGTTTTTTGATGTGGAATGACATCTACCCCCACATCTGTCAGAGCGGGAGTGTTGCCACATCTTTCCGAGACTCCCTTTGTGACTTATTGAAGACTTGTATTTTTAGGGCTAATCTCTAGAATTCTGTAAGGAGGCCCATGGAGTTCAATTTTACTAGAATACAGTGGAGAGCGGGCTAACAAAGACTTTGCTCAACAGTGAGGGAAGGAGTCTGTAGACTCTTCCACGGACCTCAAGCACTGCCTCTTGCATGCGCACACCTGTAACCTTGACCATCCCCTGAACTCCAAGCTCATCTTCGAGAGGGAGCTGATGATAACTCCAACTTCAGGTGGTGACTGTACCTGATACTACCATGGTGACCACCGAGTAAGGTATAGAATTGTTGAATCCATATGTCGTACACCCGAAACTAATGTAGCATTGTATGTTGATGATGCTTCGATTAAAAACATTTGTTGAGTAATAATCCCCACCTCCCAGAGCTGTGATGAGGTTTATGGGGGGGGGCGTATGTATGGGTGCTGATCAGTGCCCGGCCCTTGCGCCCCAGTCCCTCTGCCTATTCTCACACACAGCATTGTG
Organism: Callorhinus ursinus; assembly: GCF_003265705.2. Taxonomy (NCBI): domain Eukaryota; kingdom Metazoa; phylum Chordata; class Mammalia; order Carnivora; family Otariidae; genus Callorhinus; species Callorhinus ursinus. The sequence goes on along the minus strand of NW_027397105.1, from coordinate 3,141,561 downwards.
CTCAGCCACAGCCGGCCCCGGTGTGCTGGGTCAGGACATGCTTAAGCCCTTCAAGGTTGAATGCACCGCTGCCATTCGCCTACCCTCGGAGTTCAGAAGTGCAGTGGAAAGAGCTACTCTGGTCCTCAAATACACTTCTGCTTTTTTGTGTGGGTTTATAGGGGATTTTGGGGGGTGGTTTTCTTGTTTGTTTTTGGCGGTAAGAACATCTGACATGAGATCTATCCTCTTATCAAATTTTTAAGTATACAATACAGTATTGTTAACTATAGGCAAAAATGTACAGATGTCTAGAATTTAGTCATCTTGCATAACTGAAACTTTACACCCACTGAATAGCAGTCCCCCATTTCCCCTCCCTCTAATCCCTGGCAATCACCATTCCGCTTTCTGCTTCTCTGTGTTTGACTATTTTGGATTCCTCATAGGAGCAGAATCCTGCAGTATTTGTCCCATGTGAATGGTTTATTCACATAATGCCCTCAAGGTTCATCCACATGGTCACATGTAGCAGGGTTTCCTTCTTTTTTGAGGCTGAATAAACCATTGTGGGCACATAGTACATTTTCTTTATCCACCCATCTATCAATGGGGTATGTGAGTAGCTTCCACGTCTTGGCTCTTGTGAATAATGCTGCAGTGAACACAGGAGTGCAAATATCTTTTCGAGATCCTGATTTCAACTTGGGTAAATGTGTAGGAGTGGGGTTGTTGGATTATATGATATATCTATATTGAATTTTTTTTTAGGAACCTCCATACTAGTTTCCATAGTGGCTGCACAATATTGCATTTCCCCCAACAGTATGCCAGAGTTCCTGTTTCCCCACATCCTCACCAACACTTGTTACCTTTTGGGTCTTATTGATAACATTCCTAACAGGTGTGACATGGTATCTCACTGTGGTTTTCATTTGCATTTCCCTGATGACTAATGATGTTGAACATCTTGTCATGTACCTGTTGACCATTTGTATGTCTTCTTTGGAGAAATGTCTATTCAAGTCCTTGGCCTATTTTTAAATTGGGCTATTTGGGTTTTTTGGTGGTGGGGGGGTTGTTTTTGTTTGTTTGTTTGCTTTGAGTTGAAGGAACTCCTTATATTTTTTGGATATCAACCCTTTATCACTTAAATGGTTTGCAAATATTTCCTCCCATTCTATAGTTTGCCTTTGCACTGTGTCCTTCACTGTGCAGACCCTTTTTAGTTTGATGTAGTCCCACTTGTCTCTTTTTGCTTTTGTTATCTGTGCTTTTGGTGTCATACCCAAGAAATCACTGCCAAGACCAATGTCATGAAGCTTTTCTCCTGTGTGTTCTTCTAGGAGCGTTAGAGTTCCAGGTCTGAACATTTATGTGTTTAATCTATTTACTTCTGCTGTTAACAGAGGGGGGAGAAGCTTATTTTCTAGCAAGGTATTCCAATCCTCATGTGACAGTGCTTGAAACACTAGAAAGAGCTACACAGATGCTAATGGTACATGCTATGAGTTACCCTCCCAAAGGTCACCAGGGTACCCCCACTTCCTAGCCCATGGCTCCTGCTCAATCCTAATCCATCTTGACTTCTTTGGGTTGTTAAATCCACATCAACTCTCATCCCATCTTCTTTTTTGTTTCCATGAAATGGAAATCTAGTGGGTTTTGTCCTACTTAGGACCACTCATTCATTCCTCCCTCGCTGCTACTCTCCCCCACTCCACTGAGATGCTGTGTTCTGAGAACCTGGTTTTATTGTTCCCCTTTTCCTCATCCTCAACCATTTTTTTCTAGTCTGTGTCAAATGAAAGACTTGCATGTGTAGAACTCCCTCAACCCCTTCCCCAGCTCCAGTCTTCACACTACTTATGGTCTTCTCAGGGCCAGTCATCATCCCAGACATGCTGGAAAAGTTGAACTGAGGCACATTAGCATTTGTTGGCACAAACATCGATTTGAATTGAGCAATGTCGACCCCAAAGTGGTTAGGAGTGCTCACCTGACAGGAGCTGGGGCGAGGTTTTTGCAGGAAGTCACTGAAGCAAAGCAAGGCAATTATTTGATTGGTTATCACTTAAGCAGTCACCTTATTTAAGAAAGCCTAGTTGGCTGCTTGTGATGGATTGTTCTTAAGTTTCACTTGCCTGGTACATCCGAAGTCTGGCCTAAGTTTTGGTTTGCTTATGTAGACTACCACAGTGTTAGTGCCTCCCCAGTCTAATGGCCTCCTTGTTTGAATACTTTAGTGATACCCTCTGTGTTCCCAAATTCTATTCATGGCACCACGGGGTCACCTAAGGCACTAACCTCAGTCACATCCTCAATAACTCATTCTCCCTCACTGGCTGCAGGCAATCATTGGCAGATGATGTCATTCCCTACCAGCGGCAGGCTATGTTTTCCAAGCATGGATGTGACCTCTATCTATAATGCATGCCCTTCTAGACCTTCATCAAGAGATGGGTTTTGTCATCTCGAACCTAGATAGACCTGCATTCCTGCCTTGACCAACAGAGTACAGAAGGAGCCGTGATGTGTGTCTTTGGAGATTAAGTCACAAAAATACCACCTCACTGTTTTTGGAATGCTCATTCTTGGAACCCAACTACCATGCTGTCAGGAAACCTAAGTTTTCCCTATGGAGCAACTCACTTGGAAAGGAACCAATGCCTCCAGCCCTCAGCTCTTCACCAACAGCCAGAACCAACTTGCCAACCATGTGAGTAAGCCATCTTGGAAAGCGCACCCTCCAGCTCCCAGTTGATCTTCCCCAGATGATGGTGTATACAACAGAGATAAGCCCTGGCCAAATCACAGATTCATGTGAAAAATACATGGTTGTAGTTTTAAGCTATTAAGTTTGCGGGTGGTTTGTTATGCAATAACAGATAACTGATACCCTAACTCTGAAATGTCTCTTAAATCTATTACCATCTCTCCATTTCCCTAAGTCAGGCTCCCGTTACCTTGCTTAAATTGGGAGACAATCTGCCTCATGAATCTGTGGAAGCAGAGCTCTGCTCACAATAATAGTAAGCACCACTGAATGCCGATTTATCTTCAATGCTAAGGTGCTTTGAATTTATTCTGTTATTTATTCCTTACAATCCTATAAAGTGGTTTGAAGCTGAAGAAATAAGTTTAAGTAACAAAGCAACTTGACTTAATTTCTCTCTTTTACAGAGGAGGAAATGTTGCTTGGAAAGGGCATCTAGCCCAAGATTCAAACCCAAGTCTTTCTAAGTCCAAGGTCAGCTCTTAACAACCACCTTTCTTGCCCACGAATTTCTAGTGGTGCCTGTTGCTCATGGGAAAATGCATTAACCCTGACTCCAAACCTGATATGCAAGTTGGCACACAGTGTGGTACTGACTCGTGCACGATGAGCAGCTTCGGTTCTGTGTGTGGCCTCAGGACTCGGCATGTGAATTTGTCCATTGCACTTGCATTAGGGAGAGTCAGGCCATCAGCCAATCTAGGCTCTCTTGCCAGAGTCACTTATACTTGCCAAGACTTGGTTCCCTCAACCAAAACCAGATGATTGAACCAGCCCATCTGAGAGTGCTCTTCCTGCTCTCTGTGTAATGTGGAAACTGTCCTCTTGTACTTTCGCACTTCCTAGGACCCCCACGCCGAAGCTCCCCATCAGGGCTCATGTCCCCACTTCCAAGAAGGTGAGAGAAGATGGGAGACTCAGAGAATGATGCTTTAGTGAAAGTTCTCCATCTACCACTTTATCAGAACTAGCTTTATGTTGTGGAATAAAATCTGCTTTTCTGCAGCTCTAGGAGAAGAAGGGACATTTTTCTTCTGATATTTCTGAGATGCTGTTCCCAGTGGTTTTGTGAAGCTAAGCATTGGAGTGCTCTTGAGTTAGCACCAAGAGGAGCAAGGGAAGGTGCTCGAGAACCTGACTTACACACTTGCTTCCCAGTTATGTTACATGCCTTTTAGACATGAGAGCAACAGACCATTAAAGCATGGTTTGCCAACAACGCCAGGTTCAGTCACCATGCAGGCTAATTACCTCGACCCAGTTACCTTAACCTTTTCCAGTTCCGTGGCTTTGGATTGTAGTATTTGAAGGGGGGTGTTGAGGAGTTTGTTTTTAAATGCTATTTATACATCTTTCTGCTTGACTTGTGGGCATCTTACAGAAATTGATTTAAAACCTGAGGTACTTTTAAATAGGAAAGAGCAAGAGTCCTCCCCAGGACTCTTGTTCAAAAAGTTAACCAATGGCAGAATCGGTTTGTCCCTGGAATCTTCTAATGAATTTTGTCCAGAATTCTATCCCTTTGAATTTATTGAAACGTGGTTTCTCTTTTAGTTCCTGGTTCCTTTTATTGTTTTTATCTTGGCGCTAATCTTTGTTTACCCAGGTTCTGACATTTTTGCCCCAGAATTAATTACCCCAGATGGTCTGCTCTCCTCTGTGTTTTCCAAGCAAACAAAGTGGGCAGGAAATAAGAGTTTCCTGAGCAAATTGGCCTTCCGTTTTAGTATGAGACTTTGCCTTTCAGAAGCTTGCTTATTTTATGTCTACTTTTTCTATTTATAATTGATTAACGATTTTTTTCATTTGGATCTAATTAGATTTTACCTTTTCCCATCTAAAATGTAGTCCTAATATTTTGCCTTTCACTTCCCTGAGTCTCCTTCGTAGAATCCACTGTTCTGTTTCATTTGAACTGTGACATCCTTTTTGTTGACCAGCTCCTTGCTCAGAATAGCTTCTCCACATCTGGAACTTTGGCCTCGGATTTCTTCTCACTTTTAGGCACTTCCCTTGACAGGACCGTGTGCGTGAGCAGCAGATGAGCTCTTGTGAGCCTTGCCTCTTGGCATTTTGCACAGATAAGTCCCTCCTAACTTTGGTGAGTCATCCAACAACCAGATGTTTGCTTCTCTTCCCGCTCCGCTCCACCTCAGCCCCGAGCGTACTGTTCCCTGAAGGACAGCTCCTGTCTTTCTGCCATTCTGCAAGGCAGGAATCCTGGAAATGGCCACCTTAAGTGCAGGGACCAGTAGGATCTTCCCTCCGCATATAACCCAGGTTACCAGTAATAACCCAGTCCCAGAACACTGCCCCTCCACCTGAACCGGGGTTGGGCCAGGCTAGACACCTGAGAGCTGCCCCTCCCATTGCAGTCACTTTCTGTGTCCGGATGAGAGCCTCCCCAAAATCTGTCATCAGGCTTGGCTTTTCCTCTTCCATCTCTCCTCACACCCCCGCTTCTCTGGCCCCTCACTTCCATCCATTCATTCAATGTCCACAGACACCAGCTGTGTGCCAGGCGTGCTGGTCTGCAGAGGCACCACCAAGCCACCGATCATGGTAGTGTGCTATTTACTGACACAGGGACAAAGCAAAGACTTCTCAGTCAGTACCGGGGGTGCTCCGTGAAGGCCCCGCACAAAGGCCACTGAAGCTGAGTGTTGAAAGAGGATTTGCGGCTCACCCGTGGACATTCTCCATTCTGCCTACTTTGTATCAGAAGACTTCTTGCAAGGGAGATAAGCTTGGCAGGATCATTGGCAGAAAACCCTAGCAGACACCACCTTAACCCAGTGATCAAATTAACATCCCCAGCATTTGTACGACCCAACGTTTCTGTGACTTTTCTACCCAAAATGCGTTACGTGAATCTAATTATGAAGAAACAAGAGATAAACCCAGATTGAGGGCCACCCTACCAAACAGCTAGCCTGCGCTCTTCAAAAAGGTCCAAGGTGTGAAAGACAAAGACTGAAGGAAATAAAAGAAAGACGAAGGAACTGTCCCAGTTAAAGTAGGCTAAAAAGACATGACAACTGAATGCAGTGCATGATCCATAACTTTCTTTTGTCATATTGGACATCGCTAGGACAATTGGCAAAATCTGATTATTGCCTGCAGATTACAGTGTTGTTTTATTCAATGTTAATTTCCTGATCTTGAGAATTGTACTGTGGGACTGACCCAGCCAGGTGCCCCAGCAGTTAAGTCAATTTAGAAAATGATAATAAAACTGCAGAGAATTAAGATATTAGATCAAAGATACAAAGAATGTAAATTCTTTGGGGAATTTCTTTCTTTTCTTTTCTTTCTGTGAAAGAATACATTTCTTTCACAGGGTGCCTGGCTGGCTCAGTCGGTGGAGCCCACAACTCTTGATCTCAGGGGTCGTGGGTTCAAGCTCCACCTTGGGCATAGAGATTACTTAAAAATAAAACCTTTGTTCAAAAGTTTCTTTAGTTATTCTGACATCATACACGAATTGGTATCTCTTGTGCAATATCAGCAGTTTCTTCAAGCCTTGCCATCTGATCGTCATTTGAACGGAGGTGTGAAAATCCCAGCTCTGTGGGATTTGCAGTTGTCTTTGTGAGGGGAGCAGCTTTGGCTTCACTGTGTCTTTCTTTTTTTTTTTTTTTAAGATTTTATTTATTTGACGCAGAGAGACACAGCGAGAGAGGGAACACAAGCAGGGGGAGTGGGAGAGGGAGAAGTAGGCTTCCCGCTGAGCAGGGAGCCCGATGCGGGGCTTGATCCCAGGACCCCGGGATCATGACCTGAGCCGAAGGCAGACGCCCAACCGACTGAGCCACTAGGCTCTGTGTCTTTCTCTTTCCCTTCAGCCAAAGGGGTTGTGCCAATGAAGAACCCTAAAATCTTAAAATCCAACAGTCTTGTAACAACCAAGCTAAACTCTCACTCAAACCACATAGCGTAGTCTTCACGGGCCACCGTAACAAAATCCCGCAGACTGGGGGCTTAAACAGCAGACATTTATTTACTCACAGTGCTGGAGGCTGGATGTCCAAGGTCAAGGCACCCACCAGTTGGGTTTCTGGTGGAAGCTGTCTTCCTGGCCAGCAGGCAGCTGCCGTCTGGCCCTGCCCTCCCAAGGCCTTTCCTTGGTGCGTGTGTGCAGCAATGGAAAGAGGAAGCAGCTCTTTGGCATCTCTTCTTATAAAGACAATAATTCTATCCGCTCAGTCCCCACTGGTATGGGGACATTTAACCTTAATTACTTCCCCAAAGCCCCATATCCAGATACAGCCACACTGGGGTGAGGGCTTCAATATGTGAATTTGGACGGGGGGGGACACAATTCAGTCCATAGCACTACATATCCATCAAGGGTCAGCAATGGGCTCAGCTCCACGTCTCCTCATTCTAGCATCCAGGGTGACAGATCAGCCACCATCTTGACTGAGGCAGACGCAATGAGATCGCTAGAGGGTTTCCCACTGGCAGTTAAAGGCTCTGGTCCAGAAGTAGAAGTGTGTCTTGCAATCTGTTGGCCAGAACGAGTCACATGACCCCATCCCATCACAGGGGAGCCAGAAGGTGCCATCGTAGCATATCCCCAGAAGGCAAAGAGCTAGAGATATTTGGTGAACAGCATTAATGGCCACCATAGGAAAATAAGTGGCTACTACTGAATCCAGCAGACTCTTTGGCTTAAAGTCACATATATGAGATCGATTCACAGCAACAGTATTCATAATAGCCAAAAGGTGGAAACAACCCACTGTCCATCAATGGATGAATGGATAAACAAAATGAGATATACCCATACAATGGAATGTTATTCGGCCTCTAGAAAAATGGAATTCTTGTGGCGCCTGGGTGGCGTAGCCGGTTAAACATCTCACTCTTGATTTCAGCTCGTCATGATCTCAGGGTCATGATCTCAGTGTCATGAGCCCCAGGTCAGGCTCTGCGCTCAGCTTGGAGTCTGCTTGTCCCTCTCCCTCCCCGTTCTGCCCCACCCCCCACTTGCTCTCTCTCCCTCCCTCTCTCTCCCTCCCTCTCGCTCTCCCTCTCTAATAAATAAAATCTTTTTTAAAAATGTGTATATACACACTAAATTCTACCCCTGAAACTAATAATACACTATATTGAAGTAAATTAAATTTAAATTTAAAAAATTTTTAAATGTGTATATACATAACAACAGAGCTTCAAAATGCTTAAGGCAAAAATTGACAGAACCGAAGGGAGAAGCAAATAAATCTACAATAATAATAAATTAATAAATAATAAATCTAGAGATCTTAACTCCCTTCTCAAAAATTGATAGAACAAGTAGCCTCCCCCAAAAAATCAGTACAGATATAGATTTAAATAACACCATCAACCAACTTGGCTTAATTGACACTTAAACAACACTGTATCCAGCAACAGCAGAATACACATTCTTCCTAAATGCACATAAATCAAGTCTCAATTAATTTAAAAAGATTATCATACAAAGTATATTATTTGACCATGACGGTTATTAAAATAGAAATCAATAGTAAGACATCGAGAAAATCCCCCAGTATTTGAAAATCAAACAACACACTTCTAAATAACCCATGGATCAAAGGGAAAAAAAAAATCACAAGGGAAATTAGAAAATATTTTGTACTGAGTAATATAAACACAATATATCAAAATTTGTGGGATGCAGGGAAACCAGGACTTAAAGAGAATTATTGATTAGTTCTTATAAGAAATTCATATTTATATATTTTTAACAAAAAAAGATGTAAAATCAATAATCTATGCTTCTATTTTAAGAGACTAGAAAAAGTAAGTAGTAAAAAGTGGGGGAAAAAATAGCAGAACGTCTGGCCCAGGCCAGGATGGAATAGACGATTTCTTATACGGCTTAAACACTGATCATTAAATATAAAGCAAATATAAGAAGGCTCTGAAAGGTGGAGTCAAGAAAGTCTGGCTAGGGATCTTGGATCCTAAGAACAACACTGCAATGAACTTGGCAGCTTTTCTTTTTGCCTCAGAGTATCACAGACTGGGTGGTGGCCAAACCAGCAACTTGGAAATGCCAATGGGAGCAAACCAAAAAAGAGAGAAAGAGATAGAGAGAAGGTCTGCTCTCTTTAGCCAAAGGACCAGGAAAGAGGCAACCTAGCAAGACAGAAAACTTGTAGAAAATGCCTGCCTTATTCCAGCCAAACACTATGGGGAAAACCATGGCCCCTCTACCATCCTCCTCAGCAGAGGCTGAGTTGGGGAGCCTGGACTTCCACCCTTAACAGGCTCTCCTACCACCCCCCTCCCCCACCTCTAGCCGGGGTGGTAGCAGACAAGACCTAGTGGGCAACCGAGACTTAAATTCTAACCAGGTGATAACGACCCCCCATATACATACACACAGTAAGAGTGGAGACTGCATGGGAATCCTGGACTTCCACCCTATCCCCTGGTAATGAGGTAGCTCTTCTCCTCCTGATGTATAACTTTTGACACCAGATCATTGAAGATTGTAGCTCTCTCCTTCTCTTTCTTGTAGATTTTTTGCTCTTGAACGTTCCAATTGCTATGTCATGAGGACCCTTAAGCAGTCCTTTGGTCCACATGACTAGAAATTTAGGCCTCCAGCAAACAGTCATATAGAGTGAGTCTCCTAGGAAGGAGATAAGAGTAGCTCTTGCCGACAATTTGACTGCAAATTCATGAGGGATGCTGAGCTGGAACTAACCAGCTATGCAGCTCTCACATTTTTGACCTTAATCAGCCATGATTAAGCCATGTTTGTCTAGTGGAGTGAACCTGAGTAAGAGTCTCGAGAGGCCACAGAGTGTTTCACAGAATATGACTGGCAGAGACACCACCAGCATGGTCTGCAAATGATAGAAACAATACAAAAAGAAAAGAAAGGTCTTTGGACCCCAAAATTCTACTAGGAAGTTGTAGGCTGGGAAAGTCATACAGCTGCAAACAGAGGCTGTCTTTTGTGGAAATGAAGGATGATTCAGAAGGTAGCACCAAAGGCCTCGCAGGTGGAGCTGTGGAGAATATAAAAATGCCAATAGGCACAGGAGATGCATCTTGGGGAAATGTGTTAGGAAAATCCAAATCAAAACCACAACGAGATACCATTTCACATCTACCAAGATGGCAAGAATCAAAAAGATGGACAATAAAAGTGTTGGCCAGGCTGTGGAGAGAGTGGAACCCTCACACATTTACTGGTGGGAAGGTAGAGTGGTACATCTGCTTTGAGAAACATTCTGGAAGTTCCTCAAGAAGTTTAACAGAGAGTTACCATGTGACCCAGTGATTCCACTCCTAGTTATATACCCTGGAGAGCTGAAAACATATGTATGAAAACTTGGACAGAAATCTTCATAACAGGAGTGCCTGGGTGGTTCAGTCGTAAAGCATCTGCGTTTGGCTCAGGTCATGGTCCCAGGGTCCTGGGATCGAGCCCCATGTCAGGTTCCCTGCTCAGCAGGAAGCCTGCTTCTCCCTGCCCCTCTGCCTGCTCCCCCAACTTGTGCTCTCTCTCTCTCTCTCTCTCTGGCAAATAAATAAATAAAAATCTTTAAAAAAAGAAAGAGAGATCTTCATAACAGCATTATTCATAATAGCCCAAAGGTGGAAGAAACCCAAATGTCCATGCACTTACAAATGGATTGTTAAAATATGGCATATCCATACAATGAGATATTATTCAGCCATAAAATGGAATGAAGTACCAATACATTTTACAACATGAATGAACCTTGAAAACATGATGCTAAGTAAAGAAGCCAGACACAAAAAGCTGTATTTGTATGATTCCATTTATATGAAATGGCCAGAATAAGCAAATGCATAGAAACAGAAAGGAGACTAGTAGTGTCCAAAGACTGAAGGGAATGGGGAATGGAGAATAATTAGAGCACTGAAGTGTTCCGGAATTGGAGAGTGGTGATGGTTGTACATTGTGAATATACTAAAATCACTGGATTATGTACTCTAAAATGGTAAATTTTATGGCATGTGTGTTATATCAAAAACAAACAAACAAAAAACAACAACAACCATGGAGACTTACACCTGGACAGAAATAGGACTGAGTCTTAATCGAGGAAATTTCAACATTTTCCCAGGTGGATTTCAAAACTGCTATGGACCAGTGACTCCTGTGTCCCTCTCATTCCTCCCCCACCCCAGCTGTCGTTATTGAATTATAATTAACATACAGTGTGATATCAGTTTAAAGTGTACAACATCATGATTCAACAATTCTATACATTGCTCAGTGTTCATTATACATCATTGTCGCCCTTTTTAAGCAGTAACGTCTGTAATGATTATCCCTTGACTGTCCCGCCATTGTTTTCTGGATATGTCGGGGATGGTCACGTGTCTCTGTAGTTCACAGGTATTCAGATTGAGAGCAACTGTATTTAAAGCACTACATCCAAAGAGCCTCATCTGCACCTGGACCTAATTTAGGTGGTGTATTACTTTGCTAAGGTTGCCATAACAAAGTACCATAGACTAGGCAGTTTAAACAACAGAAATTTATTTTCTCACATTTCTAGAGGCTAGAAGTCCAAGATCAAGTGTAATAGGTTTGGTTTCTTTTGAAACCTCTCTTACCTCGCTTGCAGATGAGCATCTTCTCTCGTGGTTTTCCTGTGTGCATGCACATACCTGGTGTCTTTTTGTGTTCCTAATCTTTTCTCATAAGGACACCACTCAGGTTAGACAAAGGCCCATCACCCATCTTAACGTAATCACCTCTTAAAGACCCTATCTCCAAATAGTTACATTCTGGGGTACTAAGGGTTAGATCCTCAACATATCAATTTGGGGGAGACAAAATTCAGCCCATAACAGATGGCAAGTGTATCATAAATCCTTAAAACTTCATATTTGCCTGATGTGTCAACATCCCCACAACTAGGCTGTGAGCACTTCACCAGGTGAGCAGGTGCACCAGTGTGATGAGGCTGGTTCCTGCCACAAGTTCTCCTTCTTGCCCTCCCCTGACTATAATCTAGTAACATTCAAACGCACTAATGAAATTCCCTCATACATTTTGTTTGTTTGGTTGGTTGGTTAAATATTTTTATTTATTCATTTGACAGAAAGAGACACAGCGAGAGAGGAACACAAGCAGGGGGAGTGGGAAAGGGAGAAGCAGGCTTCCCGCTGAGGAGGGAGCCCCACTTGGGGCTCGATCCCAGGACCCTGGGATCATGACCTGAGCCGAAGGCAGATGCTCAATGACTGAGCCACCCAGATGCCCCGAAATTTCCTCATACGTTTGCTTGTGTGCCCCACCCTGACCCCAATAAAGGCACTTGGCCGTGAGTCCTCACTCTCTCAGCTCCCCGTCTGCGGGGTTGAGGCTGCTCTCTGGGCACTCCTCCTATGTCGTCTCCATGTGGAATATCATGCCTCCCTCTTCTAGGACTTGTGGATATAATGAATCCTCACTTTTGTATACCTCTCTGAATGCAGTTCCCACAGCTTTATTGGAATAACCCTTAAAGACCCCACGCGGACTTAGTTCCTCACAACACAGTAGAATTTTGAGCTTTTAGCTGATTGATGCTCTACCGGGATGAGGATTTTCAGGGCCTTGAGAGAGGTGTATATTGTATGTGTGAAGAATGTAAATAATTTGTGACCAGAAGGTAGAATGTGGTGGTTTTAAAATAAATCCACAGGGCACCTGGGTGGCTCAGTTGGTTAAGCAACTGCCTTCTGCTCAGGTCATGATCCTGGAGTCCCAGAATCGAGTGCATCGGGCTCCCTGCTCAGCAGGGAGTCTGCTTCTCCCTCTGACCCTCTCCCCTCTCATGTTCTCTATCTCCTTCTCTCTCTCAAATAAATAAAAAAAATCTTTAAAAAAATTTAAAAAATAAAATATATCCCCAGATTCTTGATATTCTTCCCCTCAAGAAGTGAAACTTAATTCCCCTCCTGCCTAGCCCCTGTAGGCATTTGAGTTTATGACTTACTCTAAATTACAAAATCTCTTTCTCCGGTTATATGTATATATATAGTAGAGGTCATGACATCCCTCTGTTTGATGTCCCTTCCCCAAGGATGATTAATTCAGTAGGTTCTTCAATAGATCCTTGCTACCAGGGGGAAGGAGTCCAAGGGGGACCATGAGCAGGGATTTGTGGAATGCCTGTTCTGCCCAAATTTCAAGCCTATGTATTCGATTCTTTGCTCAGAATATCTGCTTGGAACTAAGTTAGGAATCCCACTACTGCTGGTCAGGTATGATAAAAATAAGAATCTTAAAAGAGCTTCAAAACCAAATAGAAATCAGTCATATATATTAGATTGAACCATATGAAATCACCAGCATTTAACTGCTAAAACAGCAGTATCATATATGTTTCAACCTAATAATATATATAGTTTAACATATCCAATCCGCTCATAATTTGTCCCTTCCCTCCTCTAGCTGGCTGGCATGATGGCTCCATCTGCAGAGATATGACAAAAAGCAGTCACAGCTGCTCTCTTGGGCGGCCAGCCTTTCTGTGCAGGATGTCTGAATCCCGATAGTCATTGCCAGTGCTACCCAAGGCAGGTGCTGCACGCGTTCATGAGACTCGGGTTATAACCCAAAGGTGCAATCTGTCTCTTGAGCTTAGGGCCCGACTCTAAGGTTTTCCTCCTTGTCATATTTTCTTCCTGCTCTTACAGGATGGAGAACATGGGAGGCTTGGGTGGAGAGCAATAGCAACCAGGGAGTAGAGGTGGTAGTAGTGGAGGTGGTAGTGATAGTGTAAGGCAGATGTGCTAACCACTACACCATGGAACCGGTGGTAGTGATGGTGGAGGTGAAGATGGTGGTGGAGGTGTGATGGAGGTGGAGGTGGTGCTGGGGGTACCCAGTCACAGGGCTCTAGGACTTCTCAGTCACCTGCTCTGGACACAGAAAGTGGGACTGCTGCCCAATGCACACAGGACAGCCGCACCCCAGGTAACCTGCCTCTTACCTTGGGCCTGTTTGCTCTTGGGCTGTTCACTCTGAATAAACCAACTCACTCCTAAGTGATCTCTCTCCCCTGATCACTTCCCTTTACCTACTAACAACTGTTGGGATCGTAACACACGTGGGCACACCTACTGCGGTCTGGTTGCACCTGCTGTACCTACCTGGTCTTCAGAGACTGCCCTTCTTTAGCTGGGTTGGGACTATCATGAGCTTCTTTGAAGGTACCCCCTGGCTCTAGAAAATGGTCCTTAGTTTCTCCCCAAACATATCTTCCTGGGTACTTCTCCCTCTTCCTTTCTTTGGGGGTGGGGTAAGGGTTTGGTGGGTGGTGGGTGAACAAAACTCCCGTGTGCTATGGGAGAGATTGGGCACTTCTGGGAACCAAAGGGTGCCAAAAGTCTCCTGAGGAGGAACAATTGGGAAACAAAGTTGTTCTTTGTCCCTCCCTCTCCTCCTTCAAGTTGTTGTCTTGTCTCAACAACAGCCAGACATGATAAACAAGAGACCATTTATTCCCCATCACCCAAACAGTAAGCAAGCAGGAACAAGGAGGAGAAGTAATATCCTCCCTCTCTAACTCCTTGCAGTGATGAAGGCCACCCGCCCCCCAAGGCTGTGAGAAAGGATGAGGACAGGGATGCAGATGAATGGGCAGGATTTCCGACAAGGTTACGGAGATGCCTTCTTTTGCTCAGGATCCGGGACTTCCCTCTGGGTGACAGAGGCATGTGAGACAAGCGGCTTCTTCAGCAAGTTTGGTAGCAGGCGGGAGCGGTTGCTGCAGAACTCGGTGCCACAGGGACGGTTCATAATCACCCTCCAGAAGTGTTGGTGGTTGAAGTAGCAGAGGGCTGCTGGAAAAGCACAAAGGGATGGGGCAGAGGAAATTTGGAGAACCAGAAGAAAGTGGCCAGCGAGGTGAGGCGAAAGGGAAGATAAATCCCTAAGAACATGTCCTTGGGGGTTACCAGCCCCCCTCCCTGCACACTTCCTCTGCCCCGAGCCACCCATGTCCCCTCCTGCCCAGGGCCCTCAGGCCACTCACCACAGGTGACATAGAGGACAAACACCAGCCAGCCTGTGAAATAGCTCCAGCCGATGGGGATTGATAAATTCTTCTTCAACTCAAAGATCCAGAGGTTAATAGGGAACAACATCAGGGTGAAGAAAATAAGGATGACTAGGAGACAGGGACAGGAGAGATCTTATTCTTACCTGAGGACCCCACAGAGATTCTCCCTCATCTGCTGGGATACAGCCACAAACCACGATCAACCCCTCCAACCCCACCTCTCCAGGGAAGAGGAAACGGTGGAGCTCAGTTCTCAAGGACCACCAGTTTTGTTCAGCCACCACCCACCAAACCCCTACCCCACCCCCAAAGAAAGGAAGAGGGAAAAGTACCCAAGAAGATGTGTTTTGGGAGAAACTTAGGAGCATTTTCTAGAGCCAGGGGGTACCTTCAAAGAAGCTCATGATAGTCCCAACCCAGCTAAAGAAGGGCAGTCTCTGAAGACCAGGTAGGTACGGCAGGTGCAACCAGATGGTGAAGATAAGGCCCAGCACCAGCGCCAGCCAGAAAGTTAGCATGGCCACCCCGAAGATTGGGTGATTTGTCCACAGCTTAAAACTATCTGGAGAAAATGAGAAAACGGGACGAACTTAGGATTCACAAAGGAGAAAAAGTATATCATAGAATGACATGAGAAAAGGTTAACTAAAGAAATGCACATTTCTAAAAAAGATTTATCTATTTGAGAGAGAGAGAGAGAACTTGCAGGGGGAGGGGCAGAGGGACTGAGAGAGAAAAACCAGCTGACTCCTCACTGAGCACGGGGGACCCAATGCAGGGCTCGATCTCACGACCCTGAGATCAGGACCTGAGCCAAGATCAAGAGCCAGACGCTTAACCGACTGAGCCACCCAAGTGCCCCAGAAGTGCACCTGTGAAATTACAATGAAGTATCACTTTCACTCATTAAATAAGCAAGGATTGATATGGAGATTGTTTGATAATCCCAACCATACGAAAATGAAAAACAGAGGACTTGGAGTGTGATTCTCAAAAGAAGAAATACAGAAGTCCCATATACACATGAAGCTCAATACAAAGAATTGCCAAGTAAATGTGATTTGTTAACCTATCAAATCAGCAAAGATCAAGACAAAATTGATGACACCTGGTATAGGAAAGGATTTAGAGAGAAGAGGTGCTCTCACACATTACCACAGGTCAGCATTTCCAATGAGTGACCTGGCACAAAATATCAGAAATAATGTAAAAGGTTAAGACCCTTTGACTTGGCAATGCTTCTTGGAATTTATGGTAAGGAAATAATCCAAGAGCAGCACTAAGTCTGTGTGCAGGGATCTTCTCTGCACAGATACCTATATGTCCAAGGAGAGATTTGTTAAATGTATTGGACCCATTCGTTGGATTATTATGTGTTCATTAAAAAATGACATGGGAGGGGGACGCCTGGGTGGCTCAGTCGTTAAGCGTCTCCCTTAGGCTCAGGTCATGATCCCGGGGTCCTGGGATCGAGCCCTGCGTCGGGCTCCTTGCTCAGCAGGGGAGTCTGCTTCTCCCTCTCTCACTCCCCCTGCTTGTGTTCCCTCTCTCACTGTCTCTCTCTCTCTGTCAAACAAGTAAAATCTTTTTTTAAAAAAATGATATGGGGGCACCTGCGGGGCACAGTCGATTAAGCGTCCGACGCTTGGTTTTGGCTCAGGTCATGATCTCAGGGTTGTGAGATTGAGCCTCGTGTCAGGCTCTGCACTCAGCAGGGAGTCTACTTGAGATTCTCTCTCCCTCTCCCTCTGCCCCGCCCCCTGACTCTCTCTCTCT
This sequence comes from Callorhinus ursinus, assembly GCF_003265705.2. Lineage (NCBI taxonomy): Eukaryota > Metazoa > Chordata > Mammalia > Carnivora > Otariidae > Callorhinus > Callorhinus ursinus. Next base: position 3,124,995 of record NW_027397105.1, on the reverse strand, counting down.
CAAATAAATAAGTAAATCTCTTTTATTTATTTGAGAGAGAGAGAGACAGCAAGAGAGGAAACACAAGCAGGGGGAGTGGGAGAGGGAGAAGCAGAGTCCCCGCTTAGCAGGGAGCCCGATGTGGAGCTCGATCCCAGGACCCCGGGATCATGACCTGAGCCACAGGCAGATGCTTAACAACTGAACCACCAGGCACCTCTAAATAAACCTTTTTTAAAAATGATATGATAGGGCGCCTGGGTGGCTCAGTTGGTTAGGCAACTGCCTTCGGCTCAGGTCATGATCCTGGAGTCCCTGGATCGAGTCCCGCATTGGGCTCCCTGCTCGGTGGAGAGCCTGCTTCTCCCTCTCCCTCTGCCTGCCTCTCTGCCTACTTGTGCTCTCTCTCTATCTCTGTCAAATAAATAAATAAAATCTTTAAAAAAAATAAAATAAAAATGATATGATAGATGTTTATCTCCAAACAGAAGATGTCACGAAAGAAACAAGGAACCAGGAGTAGGGGGCTCCCTTCGCTGTGTCATCTTTTTTTATTTTATTTATTTATTTATTTATTTATTTATTTATTTATTTATTTGACAAAGAGAGACACAGGGAGAGAGGGAACACAAGTAGGGGGAGTGGGAGAGGGAGAAGCAGACTCCCCTGCTGAGCAAGGAGCCCGACGCGGGGCTCAATCCCAGGACCCCGGGATCATGACCTGAGCTGAAGGCAGACGCTTAATGACTGAGCCACCCAGGCGTCCCCCATGTCACCTTTCATTTTGCTTCCATTTCCACTCCATTCACATACTACCTAATCAAATAAATCTTAAATATTCATGATGTTATAGAAATATTAAGGACAGGAATAAATACCTAGAACTGCAGAGGGGAGTTTGCAACACAGAGCATGGAGAATTGTGGTTTTGAAAATATAAATATATACATTTATCAAAATACAAATAAATATATGTTTATTTGTATATGTGTATTTGTATTTATAGATATCTCATACACACACACACACACACACACACACACACACACACACAAGAGACTGGAAGTAAATCCATTGGCAATGCCAACTGTGATTATATCTATATAAGCAAATTTTAGGTCAGTTTTATTTTCTTTCTTAAACGTTCCACATTTCCCACAGTAACTAACTATGCAACTAACTTTTTTTATCAGAAAAAATTATCTATTTATATATTTAGAATTAACAGTTGTTGCCAACAAAGATACAATAAAACCAGCCTTCTTGTGCATTGTTAGTGGAAAGGTAAATTGCTATCACACTTTTTGAAAGCAACATGGAACATTTTATGAAGAACCTTAAAATATTTAACTCTTCCATCCAGTAAAGCCACTTTGGGAAATCAATACCAAAGAATTAATACTAAACACAGAAAAAAAAAGTCATTAACAAATTTTGTTTCTCCTTCTTTTTGCAAATATGACATTGAAAAATAAATTTTACCAAGAATAGAAAAATAAAATTCAAGTAAAAGATGACAATCTATTTAGTTGATATATATATCTATTAACTTATAATTGGGAAACATTTACTGCATCTCATAAAGATAAATTTCCTTAGAGATTTTTAAATTTTTATAAGATTTTATTTATTTATTTATTTGAGAGAGTGAGCAAGAGCGAGAACATGAGTGGGGAGAGGAGCAGAGGGAAGAGGGAGAAGCACGCTCCCCGCTGAGCAGGGAGCCCAACGTGGGGCTCATGGGGCTCGATCCCAGGACCCTGGGCTGAGCCACCCAGGCGCCCCTAAATTGTTTTTAAATAATCTCTACAACCAGCATGGGGCTCAAACTCACAACCCCGAGATCAAGAGTCACACCCTCTGCCTTACTAAGCCGGCCTGGCACCCCAAAGATAAATTTTTAAACAATATAAATTGAATACTTAAAATATTTTAAAAGATATAAGGTTATTTATGAAGAATGAGTACAGCTGTGTGAGAACCGTTCAAAACTTGTTAAAAAAAATTTTTTTTTAAAGCCTAGCAGAAACTTGAGTGCTTGGGGCTGGTCTTTGAGGAGCTCGGTTGGAGCAAGGCAGGTGCCTCCGTGAGTCTTGGAGCCAGACACGCCTGTATTAGAATTCTAAACCTGCTCTCTTTGTAGGTGAAAAACAGTCAAATGTTGACCCTCAGCAAGGTACTTTATCTGAGTCTCAACGTTGTCATCTGAACAGGAAGGGTGATCATCCCTATTCCTTAGGGTTGGTTGAGGATCTATTGAGCAAATAGAATAAGTATGCAATAAATGATAGCTTTTTGTTTCCCCAAATTTATTGCGAGAAAGATGCATTTCTCTCATAATGGAAGAAACAAGAGCCGCGTAACTTTTATTTTTATTATCTTTTTACTGTTAACGAGAGTGAAGACACGGAATGGGGATCACGGAGCTAGAAGGTTCTGGTTTCGCACAAGAGCTGAGCAAGGAGGCCCGACGCTGGGAGGTGCGGGAGAGCATGGAGTACTGAGTTCAGGAACTGGCCATGAAGGGGCCGCGAGAGGCTGGGAAAGAAGGAAGGAGGAAACCAGACCCGAAAACCCAGAGCGGGCCCAGAAAAGCAAGGCCTGAGGCAGAAGGGAGGAGAAGGGGCTGGGACCAGGGCCGGGGAGGGAGAGCGACCTGGGGGCTCCTCCTGAAACTGGAAGCTTGAGGTACACAAGCCTAGAGGAAGACAATCCCCACCTCGCTGGGGCTCTTCTCCCCATAGAACAGGGGGAGTTGTGTGATTAAGGAGTGATTCACCGGCACTGAGAGTCCTCGCCCCTCGCAGCCTTGTTATAGCCACAGACCAGGCTCTGAGTCTTCGCAAAAGCAATGGTCTGAGTCAGGCAAAGCGGTTTGGACAGAATGGATGGGGGCAGGAAGACCGGTCCTCGGTGGTCTCCTCCAGTGAAGCCCTCCTGCAGGCCAGATCACTGGGGATGACCCGAAGGAGGGGACAAGGGCACGGAGTGACCAAGCCAGACTGGAGCCCTGGGGTGGGATGGGGGTGGGGAGGGTCTCACCATTCCAATTTTCTGAGTTGGAACAGCTCTTGGATTTGCAGATCCGCAGGGGCCCCATGGACATGATGTGAGCGGCCGTGTAGATTCTGGTGCTGACATTGGTGGGCCAGCGCTGGTAGAAGCGGCTTCGAGAGAGGCACAGCCATTTCTTGGAGAAGACCATGACCAGCAGCAGGGCAAAGGCAACCAGGCTGAGCTCTGAGGCCAGGACCTGCGCTATCCAGCGGGAGCTGTGTGTAATTCTCCACCACAGGGGCAACATGGAGACCTTCCGGGGCTCTGAGCTGTAATCCCTGAGCGCCTCACGGCTACTTCTGGGCTCAGACAGTGAGTTCTTTACCCACTCTTCTTGTTCCAGACTTCCCTCTGCCCCATCCTGCTTCTCAGCACCCGACTTCCTTTCCAAGTGTCTGGTGCTCATCCCTTCCTCCCCCTGACCCCGGGAACTCATCCCTAAAGTCCCCTGCCCCCATCTTGAGCAACCCCTGCCTCCCCCTCTCCCCTCCACCCCATCTCCCCCTTCTCTTGCTGGGCTCAGGCGTCCCTCATCTTCTAAATATTTCTATCCAGCAGAGCACCCGGCGCCACAGCAGGGCCTGGGGTCTGGGAAAGAACAACCCATTCAGTAGGACAGGGCCCCTAACTGCCACGGAATATTCCTGAGGGGTGGGGGAGGGGCCCACCGTGGCAGCCCCACTCCTAAGAGCTGTGGTTTCTGAGGGTGTCCCCTTCTCTTCCTAGGTCCTCTCCCCTGACCTCACCCCCAAATGCTGACAGATGGAGCAGGAGGGAGAAGATGCTTGTCCCCAGGGAAACAGCCTCCCTCTGTTGTGCTTTGGAAATGTCTTCTTCTCACTGCTTCACCTACCCCCTTCCCCTCCCTCCCACCTCCACTCACTTCCGGTGGACAGTTGCCATTCCCTTCCCTCTTCTCTGTACTTCCCTTCTTTTTCCCCTCAGCACCGGAAGGGGAAGGACATAGGATAAGGCCGGGCGGGTGTCACACAACCTGAAATCTTTCTTTTTTTTAAGATTTTATTTTTTTGAGTAATCTCTATACCCAACGTGGGGCTTGAACCCACACAGTGCCGAGATCAAGAGTCGTGTGCTCTACCGACTGAGCCAGCCAGGTGCCCCACAAGCTGAAATTTTTTTTTTCCTAACCTCCCTTTAAGTTACAGGAAAATAGATCTGAGTCACCTGGGGCAGCCTGATTATAGCGGCTTCTGGGAGAGGAGAGACCCTGGGAATTCTCCTGAGGAAAAAGCCTCTCGGATTTGGGATGTGAGTTTGAATCCCACCAGAGTTGGCTTACTCTGTGGAGGCGGTGATACGTGTGGTTAAGGACACAGGCTTTCAGGGCGCCTGGGTGGCTCAGTCGGTTTGGCTGAAGGGAAAGAGAAAGACACAGAGCCTAGTGGCTCAGTCGGTTGGGCGTCTGCCTTCGGCTCAGGTCATGGTCCCAGGGTCCTGGGATCGAGCCCCGCATCGGGCTCACTGCTCGGCGGGAAGCCTGCTTCTCCCTCTCCCACTCCCCCTGCTTGTGTTCCCTCTCTCGCTCTGTCTCTGTCAAATAAATAAAATCTTAAAAAAAATTCTTATGATCCCATGAATGTATCAGATATGGTTTTTCAAAAGGTAATCAAAAATCATCTAAGAAAGGAAATGCAATCTTAGTGATTCCTAGGTCTGCAATGAGGGCTATTTATGTAGTCACAATATACAAGGTAAACACTGTTAATTGAGTTTCAACTTTTAGAGTCAACAGATGGACAAAGCATGGAAGACTTAACTATGGCTACAAGAGTAAACATAGCTGTTATCAGCCTATATGCTGTCCACGTAAACGTTTAGAAGAGGTAAACGGGCAGATGGAAGGAGAAGAGGGCTGAAGGAAGGGTGGCGGCGGGGGGGCGGGGTACCTGACAACAGGGTCTTCACAGAAGGCTGTGCAGGATGTGCACTGCACAAGAGCCCACGGCCGGGCGGTGGGGTGAGTGAGTGAGAACTGAGGTCCAGTCTGCATTCTGCTCAATAAGGGACACCCCTCTAAGGGGTCTCCATTGACCGGGAGGAAGAGGCGCTTTGTTCGATATCTCGTAAAGGTGCAACCGCCCCCCAAGACAACCACCCCAACATCTATTCAGAGGGGCTGCCTTTTAACCACAAGTTCGGAGGCACCAGGGTGCCTTACAGGCTAGCCGCAGTCCCGGCCAACAACGTGACTGCATATCAGTGGAAGTTCTCTGGTTGCAAGCACCAACGCAGACTGACTAAGTTAGGCAAAAAGGAATGTCTTGGGGCAATAGTGAGTGAACGCAGACTCAGACAGGAAGCCGAACGTCCACTCCAGGAGCCAGGGGAGCACGGGGGAATCCTCTGCAGGAACTGGCCCCCCCTGCTCACTGCTTCCCCACAGTGTACCCCACCAACCTCCTGCATCCTTGTCTATTCGTGATCGGGATTCCAAATCTCAGAGTCTGCCTAGCCTCAACTGGGTCACCTGTCCACCTCTGGGTGGGAAGGAGGATGCCCTGACCGACAGCCCACCAGAGCCACACGGACTTGGAGAGGGACAGTTCCCCAAAAGAAAGGAAGCTGAGCAGTCAAAAAAAAATGATAATGTGGGGGCACCTGGCAGGCTCAGTCAGGGGAGTTCTCAACTCTTGATCTTGGGGTTGTGAGTTTGAGCCCCGCATTGGGTATAGAGATTACTTATTTTAAGATTTTATTTATTCATGAGAGACCGGGGACGGGGGGGGGGAGGCAGAGGCAGAGGGAGAAGCAAGCTCCCCACTGAGCAGGGAGCCCAACGTGAGGCTCGATCCCAGGACCCTGGGATCACCACCTGAGCCCAAGGCAGACGTTTAGCCGATTGAGCCACCCAGGTGCCCTGGGCATAGAGATTACTTAAAAAAATAAAATAAAAAATAAAAATAGTGGCAACTCGCCGGCACATGGACAGAGTGGAAGCCAGAATGGAGTGCAAGGCTGGGAGCTTTCCGAAAAGGAAAGTGCTCACTGTCCCACCTGACGGCGTGGACGCCTGGACATCCCTATGGGACAATAGCCTCTCAGTGACCAAGGGCAGGGCCGACCTGGAGAATGTGGACCCAGACTCAACAAAGGCTTATTTGTCACTCCTCAACGGTCCACAGGGACTTGCTTTGCTGCCTGCACAACACCCAGAAACAGCCCTACCCCAGGCAGGCTCACCCTGTTACACACACACCAGTGCGCATCTCCTTTGCAGTGAGCTCCCAGGCCCCTGACGTTGCCAGAATATGTCAACGACCAAAGTCCATGAGCAGCTGCGAGATGGCTTCCCTTTTGCGCCTGTGAAAGTCATTGTTGGTTATTCTTCAAACTCTAGTGTGTACTAAGGACCCGGGCATCCCGTTACAACGCAGAGGTCACAAGTTTCTAGCTGGTGCCTGTGCGATGGTCTGATGATAACATGCTGAGGAAATCTGGGTTGCCGGGCTGCCTTCCCCAAAATGTCCTTTGACCTGCAGAGTTTGGATACATGGGGAAACAATGGTGTCCCACTTGCTTGGTTCTGCCTCTACCGGAAACTCCATTGCCTTGTATATACCAACTGAACAAATAGAAAAACACTGTGCTTAAAACAAACCAAGATGTAACTGCAAAATTAAGAATTCCTGCTCTTTGAAAAAAACACAGTTACCAGAATGAAAAGGCAAGCCACTGAATGGGAGAAAATATTTTCAAATCACATATCTGATAAAGGACATATATCCAGAATATATAAAGAACTCTCAAAATGCAGTAATGAGAAAATAAACCACCCAGTTTTTTCAAAAGCTGAGAGTTTTGAAGAGAAACATCACCAAAGAAGATACGCAAATGGCCAATAAACATTTGAAAATATACTGAGAATCATTAGTTATGAGAGAACCAGAAATTAAAACCACAAGGAGGGGTTCCTGGGTGGCTCAGGATTGAGCCCTGCATGAGGTCCCCTGCTCAAAGGGGAGTCTGCTCGGGATTTTCTTTCTCCCTGCTTGTGCGCTCTCTCTCTCTCTCAAATAAATAAATAAAATCTTTAAAAAAAAAAATTAGAAACAACCCAAATGTCCCTCCACTAAGAAATGGACAAACTCTGATATATCCATACAACGAAATATTACTCAACAATAAAAAATAATTAAGTACATGGATGAATCCCAAATACATTAAGCTAAGCGAAAGAAGCCAGATTTGAAAGGCTACCTATTGTACGATTCCATTTATATGACATTATAGAAAAGGCAAAACTACAGGGGACAGAAAACAGATAAGGGGTTGCCAGAGGCTGGAATTGAGGAAGAGGTTCACCACAAAGGGGCACAGGGGAATTTACAGGGGTGATGGAAGTCTTTCATTTCTCAGTTGTGGTGGTAGTTACATGACTATATACATTTGTCAAAAATCTCTGAACTTTACACTGAAAAGGGTGAATTTCTCTGTATGTAATCTGCACCTTAAAAATATACACTAATGGGGCGCCTGGGTGGCTCAGTCGTCAGGCATCTGCCTTCGGCTCAGGTCATGATCCCAGGGTCCTGGGATCGAGCCCCGCATCAGGCTCCCCGCTCGGTGGGAAGCCTGCTTCTCCCTCTCCCACTCCCCCTGCTTGTGTTTCCCTCTCTCCTGCCTCTTTCTCTGTCAAATGAATAAATATGCCTGGGTGGCTCAGATGGTTAAGCGTCTGCCTTCAGCTCAGGTCACGATCCCAGGGTCCTGGGATGGAGTCCCGCATCGGGCTCCCTGCCCCTTGGGGAGCCTGCTTCTCCCTCTGCCTCCCTCTCTCTCTCTGTCTGTCTCTCATGAATAAATAAATTTAAAAAATCTTAAAAAAATAAAAAATAAATATATATATACTTTAATAATGTATAGAAGTGTTGAATCACTGTCTTGTACACCTGAAACTAACTCTGTATGTTAACTAAAATGGAATTAAAATTTAAATAAATAAATAAGAAAACTGCAATATATATTTTCTATATTGTACTTTACATATTATACATTTACATATATACGTATATAAAATACAGTTTTTAAAAGGAGGAGAAAAAAAGATTATATTTTACAAATAGAAAAAAGGTGACTTCTGTGCTCTCCGGAGGGCGAGTTGCATAATTCCCACCAAGATTTACGTTGGTTCTTCGCAGAAGGAAGGGTGGGGCAGAGGGTCGTGCCCAAGAGCTCCATCGTGATGAAGGAGGGGCTGGTATGTCGAGCTCCTGCCAAGGCCCGGAACCACAGTGGGAGATGGAGACAGAGCGGGGGCGCGAGCGGGGCCCCGGTCGGTGGCGACGGCCCGGGAGCCCGGGGAGCAGGTGCCCCGCACGCGCCCGCAGCCTGCGCCTCAACCTCTCAGGGGCTCCTCGGAGGGGGCGGGCGCCGCGAACCCCGAGCCGGAACCCGGCCACAGGATGCTACAGGGCCCACAGGCGGGAAGCCGTCCTAGCGCCGCAGGGGCGGGTCCGCGCGGAGAGCGGGGCGGAGCCGGGCGCGGAGGGGCGGGGCCGAGATGGGGCGGGGCCCGGACTGGGGGCGGGGCCAGTCACTGAGCTCGAAGGCCCGAGGGGCCCGGCCACGCCCCTGAGGGTGCGGGCCTTCCGGGCGCAGGCGAAGGGCGAGTTCGGGCCCCTCTGCGCTCCCTAGGCCTGGCCAGAGGCGCTCTGAGGCCGCTGGGTGGGGAGTCCCAATCCAAACTGGGCGTGCTGGGGGGCGAGGTCACGGGCTCGCCAGACCGGCGGAGGAGCGGTCGGAGGACACGTCGTCCTGCACCGGATGGGGGTGCCTGCCTGGTGCACGGGCCAACCCTGATAGCAGGAACCATCACCATCACATACCCCTGTACCTGAAGAGAGGGAGCCCTGCGAAGAAGAAGGGAGGAGAGAGAGACAAGCTTTCGGGGGTGCACAGCCAGCCGGGCTGAAGGGCTCTGGAAAGGATCCCAGGGAGGTGGGAGGGCCCAGCGGGGCTAGGAGAGAGGGGAGAGCTAGCGAGCAGGCTGTGGGGAGAAAGGGGGACAGCTCCTCTCATCCACCTGTTGCTTGTGGTCATGGCTGTACCCCCGTGCGCCACGACCGTGTTGACCCGGAGGCCATAGAAGGGCCAGCCCAAAGCCCCGTCAGTGCCCTGTTCTGTCTTCCTGATCGGTCCACTTCCCAAACATGGAGGTCACAAATATGAGGGGCAGGGCTGTAGGTGGAGAAAGGCCTTACTGACTCACGGAGAGAGACTCCCAGCAGGGGCCCATCTTCCCCCACTCTGTCCTCTCCTGCGCCTTTCCTACACCTGTGACAATATTTGTTTCTTCCATCCCCCCGGCATGACAGAATGTGAAGGAATGGGGGTAATGGGACATTTGTACCTACTACCCTCACCGCCGCGGGTACCACCTCTACCACCTCCCCGCTATTCTGCCCCCTCTGTCTTCCTTCCCCCGGCCCCATTCCTTCCCCCATCCACTCTCCCTGCGTGCTCGTGCACGGTGGTCCTCATCCCTGCCTTCACCCCTCCCCCCTGTGGCGGTGCCGCGTGCCCCGCCGCCCCCTCCCCCAGCCTGCAGAAGGCAGACCCCTCCAGGACTGCACAGACACGCCCAGGTCACCCCCGAATGGAAAGACGTCTCTAAGGTAACAGAAACATAACAGCCCCCTTCCCTCCCTGCCTTTTCTGTCCCTTTGGGGACATGTGGCTGCATTTTATGTGTCTTTATGTCCCCAGAACGACTCTTGTCTGCTCTCCATCTCCCCATTATCCTGGCCTCAGGACTTCTGAACTGAAGAATGGAGGCATCCTTAGGGGCAGGAACGGGGGAGGGGGTGAGGAGCCGGGAGGGAATGTATAGAGGGCACCTGTGTAGCTTTGGGGCGGCCTCTGCACCTGTCTGTCTCTCGCAGGATCTCAGAGGAAGAGGGGAGCATAGTGGGGGCCGGGAGGGGCTCTCCCACCACCAGGAAACTTGAAGGGAGCTCCAGCTCCCTCCCATGACCACTACCTCCTCTTCCTGGACTTCAGTCCCCCTGTTGCCACCCCTAGAAGGCTTTGCCCAGACCTCCCCAGGGCTGCTTCCTTCTCGTCATTCCCAGAATGAAGGCTACTTGAGGGCAAGACCCTTGTCTTTTCCAGCTCGGCATCCCCGCGTCCTGGAACAGGGCCTGGCGCCTAGAAGGCCCTCGATAAACAGGTGTAGAATTGAATTGCACTGAACAGAGATGCTTGGCTGGTCAATAAAGGACATTTACTGCTGCCTGTCTGTCCTCTCGGTCCTTCTCGCTCGGAGCTTCGTCCCCTGCTGGAGCCCCAGCCCTACCTGGCCCTGGCCCTGCCCTCCTCCCCAGCCCACAGGAACACTCTGCTCCAGCCTCTGCAGACCCACCACCACCTAGACCCCTAGATCCCTCGGGAACTAGGAATGGGCCAACACACTCGGGCCATGCTCCCGGTCTCCAGGCCCCAGTCCCAGCTCAGCTGAACCTAGCTCTCAAAGAACCTCTTTCCAAGCAGCCCCACCACCTTACAAAGCCACATTTGGAAACTACTCTTCCTTGAAGCACGCACTCCCCTCAGTACAGGTCCACCAACATTTATTGAGGGTTTCTCATATGCCAGGCACTGTGCAAAGTCCTGGGTGGCCAAAGGCCAGTCTCTTTCTCCCTCCCGGCCTCCCAGAGTCCTTGCACCTCCCGTGGCCGGCGTGCAGTTGCTTTTCTGGGCCAACTGCCATACGTGAGCTGAAGGGACAGTGTGACGGGCCCAGCTCAGGGAAGGCCTGGTGCCGGGCCTAGGCCCTCGGTCACCACCGACTGTCTGCCCTGCTCTGGCTCCATCCCTCACCCCCTTCTGGTATCCCACGGGGCACTTTCTTCTCTGGAAGGAGATGCTCTGGAGGGCACACACTGGGCCGCCACACTGGCTCTTTGTTCCCTCCCCACCGGTTGGCCCAGTGTTGCCGTGGGAGGTCCAGGATGAAGCCCGGAAAGCCAGAGAGGCTCCCCGGCCGGCCCGCGATCCACAGCTCCTGTTTCTTCCCCCAAACCTAGGGCCCAGAGCCAGTGTGAAGCCCGAAGCTGAGGCTGGATGAATGACCAGTTACAGTTCAGATTGGAGGCCAAGGTTGGGGCAAGGAAGCTTCAGGGGGCTTCAGGCCACGGCCACTGGCCATCTTCAGTCCCTCGGGCTCCTCTACCAGGCTGTCTGGCTGATCCCCAGCAGCACCCTCCAGCTGCCATGGACCCCTGGCCCAGAACTCAGGCTTCTCATCCCCCACTCGGGCCTCTGGCTGCCAAGCCACACTGAGGACATCATGTCCGCTGGAGCTCAGACCTCCTGTCTTCTTGGAGAGAATAATAGGAAAAGCAGGGGGTGAGGGAAGAAATGGAGTGCTCAGTCACCTGGGAGGGGGCAGGACCACACACACAGCACGTTCAGCAGGACCCCCTTCCCTGATACCTACAGAGACCTAGGGACACACGCACCGATTCTCTGAGACACACCCTCTGGATTCTTCTAGAAGAGAGGAAGGGGCTTGAGAGGGCACAGGAGGCACCCCAGGAATGGAATCTACCGCTTCCCACCCTCAAAGGGCAGGACGGTCATTGCTATAGAACCAAACAGGGGCCCCACGGCTCTCGGGGGCCCAGACCACCATCTTCTGTGGCTGGATGTCCCTGCTCACTGCTGTTGGCTCTTTTACCCTGGGACTTTATCTCCAGCGCAGCCCTTTTTAAAACTTTATTGACCTAGCTTCTTAGTCTTCCTTGGCTGTGAGCGGAGCAGGGATACTCATTGGCCAGCGGCTCTGCCAGCTCAGGACCCATTGGCTGCCCTGCACCAGGCCTCTGTCTCTATTGGCCACCCACTCAAGCCATCCTCATTCTCCTTCGCGGGGGGGGGGGGGGGGCGGGGGGAGGGCTCCGACGGCCTTTTCTCATTGGCTGCCTTCTCCTGAAGCTCGGTCCCTATTGGTTGCCAGTAGAGGTAGCGTTTCCACTGACAGCGAATCCAATGGATGGATGAGCTTTGTCCTCTCCGTGCTGAGCTGCCCGACGTCCCAGCCTGCGCTAGGGTGGGGGGGCACTGGGGGAGCCTGAAGAGGGCCCAACAGCCTCGAGGAGCCTCTGGTGCTGGCGAAGGTGCCTCCTCCTTTCGTGTTCCCCTGTGACTTCGCACACCAACTGGGCCGGGAAGGCCCCAGGAAACCCCTTCAGCCAGCCTGGGAAAGAGAGACAGGGGCCCAAGTGGAACCAAGGCAGGGGAGAGGTCAGGAAGGAAAGGAGGTCCCATGGGGTCTAATGCCCGAGGGTCCCAGTGAGTGTGGGGATTAGTGGAGAAGCCTGCAGCGTCAGGAGAAACGACATCAGAGGCGGAGGCCACAGCAGCAACAGAGGATGGGCGTGCCTGCAACGGCCGCTCATCTCCCTCAGAGGGAGAGCCGGAGTTCCTACGGGAACCTAGGAGGACCCCCATGGTCTGGTCCCCATTACCTCTGGGACCTCATCTGCCCCTCTCCCCTTCTTTCATGCCCTCTACCACACTGGCTTCCTTACCGTTCCTCAAACACACTGGCCACAGGGCCTTTGCACTGACTCCTGTCTGGGCTCTCGGACACTCTTCCCCCAGACACCACGTGCCTAAGTTCTTCACCTCTGTCAAGTCACTGCTCACACGGTGCCTCCTCACTGAGGGGCACCTCGACCTCCCGATTTTAAATTGTCATCCTACCCAACCCTGGGACTCCTGACCTCCTTGACTCCGTTCCACTTCTGTTTGTCCACAGCACTTAAAACCCTCAGACACGCTGTAGCATTTACTTTTTTTTTTTTTAAAGTATTCTCTGCACCCAAAGTGGGGCTCGAACCCATGACCCTGAGATCAAGAGTCGGATGCTCCAGTCAGGCGCCCCCATATCATTTACTTATTTATATCTTGTTAATTCTTTATTATTTCTCCTCCACTGGATCGCGCGCTCCAGCAGGGCAGGAATCTTTGTGCGTTTGGTTCACAAGGCCTAGGATGGCGAGCAGCCCCTCGGAGGTGCTTAATAAAAATTCACTGAATGAATAACTACAAGAATCTCTCACCTTCGGGGCTCTTGTGTGGGTGCTTGCGGGGAGCCCTGGACTCCAGACTTCGTCCCTCCGTCCTGGCCAGTGCAGAAGGCTCTGAACACAGTTCCTGGGAACAGTCTGGTTGGGGGTGAGTGACATGCGGTGGGATCAAGACTCTTTGTAGCTTCTCCCCCGTCTGCCCCGGAAGCCTCGCGTTTCCTTCCCTCCTCCCCTCTGGGGGACACTCACCACAGTCCTCATAGATGGTATCCGGGGAGCAGGGAAGGGGGCCCGGGGTCGGGAAGGCTCCCAGCCAGCGCTGCATGTCTGATCTGGTGGGGACAGAGGGAGGGGTCACGTTTGAACCAGGAGGGCCTTCTGAGGGACAGACAAGGGCTACAGAGTTGCGAGATTGAGGAGGAGGAGGGTGCTGGGCTCTGAGAAGCCGAGTGAGGGTCCCAGGGGTGTTTTCTGAAGGAGACGCAACTCACAGGGACGAAGCTTGCAGGAGCCGGTGGGTGGGGCGGCCCTGGTGGTTGCTCAGAAGGGAGAGGCGGAAAGTGGGGGGTCCAGATGGGTCCGGAACCTGTTGGGCCTGGACCAGGGAGCGATGGGCATAGTCCAGAACTTGTAGCCGCTGCCCGCTGCCCAGGGAAGAGGCAGTTCAGAGGGAGGACAGGGATCCAGCTGGACCCCTCCTCCCGACCCCAGCCTGGATGCCCTCCCCCGCCCCCGGGACCCACCTCTTGGGCTGAGTGATGAGCAACAGGTCACTGAAGAGCAGCAGACAGAGGGGGGTGAAGCGGGGGCGTGAGGTGAAGAGCACACCCCCCCTCCGGCACCCTAACTCGGTCAGCTCCCCCTGCAACTCCAGGCGCCTGGACCAGGACACCAGGGGCAGGGCCTGTGAGGGAGCAGGGGGAGGTTCCGGCTTGTTGCAGCATGGGGGGGGGGGTAGGGGCGGGGGAAGGGAAGGTGGGGGGCAGGACAGGGGGCCAACCTTGACTTTGTGAAAGCGCAGCCTCTGGGTGAGCCGGATCAGCTCCTCGGTCTGCTTCATGCGCCCCACCTCAGCGCTGCAACGCTCAATGATCTGGGGTCAGGGGAGCCGTGTCACCCACCCCTACTCCCTTGCACCCCTACCGCTTCTCCCTACCGCCCAGGCCCGCTCTCTCCGCCCCACCCCAACACCACAGCATCCCCCCTGCCCACCTTGCTGACAGCACCCAGGGCTTTCTGCGCATTCTCCTGGCGGCTGGACCCCTCCTCAGTCTGGCGCAGGATATTCTGGGGACAAGGAGGGGCTTCACTTAAGAGGACCCCACCTGGCTTGACAACATGCTTAGTCTGGGTTCACAGGGCTGGGGGACCAACCTCAACGAGGCAGAGAGACGTCACCACTCACTGCACAACCCTGAGCACCTCAAGTGACCTCCCTGAGCCTCAGTTTTCCCCATCTGTCAAATGGGGATAATACCCACCTAGCTTACCAATAGCACTGTCGTGAGGATTCAATGGGGTAAGTAGACATAAAGTGCTCCGCATAGTCCTTGGCACATGGTAAATGCAAATAAGAGGGTTGCTATTGTTTTAACCACTATCAACCACAACTCTTAGCACCAACAATAGAGCAGAGTGGTTAAGAGTGCCCGGATTCACATTTTGCCTCTCTCAGTTATTATCCGCATGACCTGGGGCAAGATACGTATGCTCTCCGTGCCTTGGTTTCCCCATCTATCAAGTGGGGCCAATAGTAGTTCCTACCCACAGTTGTTGGCAAGGTTCAACAGGTACAAAGCACTTAGAACCATGCCGAGGACGGGGCACTCAGGAGCCCTTTAGCTGCTAAGATTAGTGTTATGACTATTAGGTTGTCTACACTGGGGATACACGAGGCTGAATAGGATACGAAAATGCTGATAACCTAGATGGGGACTCCTCACACCGAGTCACCTGCATTGGGTCACCTGGTTTAGGGAGCAGTTTCTACTTTGCCACAGAAGAGTCTTTCTCAACCTGACCCCACCCCCACTCCCCACTCTGCCTATCGGTCTGCCGAAGAGCCTCTTTAGACACGTTTTCCCTAAGTGTCCCACCCACCATGACATTTTAATAACACAGATATGTTGCGTGTCTATCAACGAGCCCTCTGGAGTACCACGAAGTACTACTACCATAGCGAAGATTTCTGTACCGCCAAAGAACTAATTTTTGCCTCTTTGGGAGTGACATCACCGCCGCCACCGGGAAGGCACGCAGTGGGGGAGCCCAAAGACCACTCCCCACATTCCCCCTGAGATTGAGGGAGAGGAGGGGACCTGCCCAAGGTCACTCAGCCAGGTCGTGGCAGAGCCAAGTCTAGAGCTTGTGTCTCTAGCCAGGGGGCGCTTTCCACTGCCCCCAGACTGCTCCCTGAGACACTGCTTAGCTCCACGTAGCTTGGATTGAGAAGCCGGGGCAGGCGGCCCCCGGGAGGAGGGGAGAGTTCCCCAACGGGGCGGGGCGGGGGCAGAGGGGCAGAGAACACCCCCCGTGCCCCCCCCCCGCCCAGCACAGGCACCTGCAGCAGCATGCGGAGCCGGGTGATGCGCTGAAAAGGCAGCAGCAAGAAGGACGGCAGGGGCAGCCGCTCGCACTTCGGGAGGCTCTGCAGGCGCCGAAGCTCCGCCGAGAAGCGCACGTTCGTGTCCCTGCGGAAGCCGTCCACCTCGAGGCCCTGGACCCCAGCCCTGCTCCCCAGCTTCCTCCCCGACGCGCGGCCCCGCCTCCCGCACACTCACATAAGGCGACTGTAGGTCTCCTCCTGGTATTGCTGGTTCCGCACGTAATCCACATACACCGAGAAGGGCCCCACGGCGTGGTCGTGCACCACGTCACACAGGTCGCTGATGTGGGGGGAAGAGCGCACGCGGGACAGGAGCGTCCCTAGAAACCTGAGAGGGGGTGCAGAGAGCCAGGTCTCCCAGGTGTTCCTGCGAAGAGCTGGATGCTAACTGGGCGCAAGGAAGGGAAGACCCGGGACAAGCAAAAAGCTAAGGATGTGCTGCGAGGACAGGGCCCCACTGACCGCTCGCTGACTCCCTGAACTCGCTGCACATTAGAAAAGAGGGTGTGGTGGTCCCGGGGGGTCAGCGTGTCCCGGAGAGCCTGGCTCAGCACGAAGGTGTCCGTCAGCAGCCGCAGGGAGCGCAGGTAGGAGGCCTCGGATGTCACCACCTCGAACAGGCTCTGAGGAGGAAGAGCTGCGCCGTAGTGGAAAGCCCAGCTCCCCGACCGGCGCAGAACCCAGGTCCCACCCCCCCTCCCCTGTGCCAGCCCTGCCCGAACGCCCCGCCCCACTGCGTGCCCACCTCCTGCATGCGCCTCTCCTGGGGGCTGAGCGTGTCCAGGAGTCCACTGGCTCGCACGGCCGGAAGCTCCTGCCACAGTGTGTTGCGAGGCCCAGGGGGCCGTGCGAAGGTGGGAGCTTCGCCGGGATTCGTGGGGGAGGGACACCCATCCTCGCTGACACCCCAGAGCTCCTCAGACAGCACAGCTGCTCGATAGTTCTGGTACAGGGGCTCTGGGGAGCAGACGGAGCACATCAGGGAAGGCCAGCGCCCCGGGACCCTTCCCCTGGGGCTTGCTGGTCACAGCAGGGAGCCCCCCACATCCAGAGGCCCTCACCATCCTGCAGGGGCAGCTCCCAGTTCTGCTCCTTCAGCTCCTCCAGCCCCTCCTTGTCCCTGTGGAAAGGGATGGAGTGCCCCAGAGCCACCACTGTGACACACCTGGGGGGGGGGTTTGCTATTCACACACTCGTGTAAAGGAGTGCACAACCCGGAGGCAGGTTGTATGCGGGGACCCTGACCAAAGCAGACAGACAAAATGACTCAGGCGCCTGCTCCTGGGTGGGTCCCGTCCACTCCTGCGATCTCAAGCCTCTCCCGTTGTCTCACGGACGAGCCATTGTCTGCGATGCCCTGTTTGTGCCTCGGGGACACTCGGGCGTGATCAAGCCCAAGCTCGCTCCTCCCTCTCTGTCCTGTTCAACCAAGCTACACACCCAGGAGAATTCACACCAGCGATAAGCGAATGGGCCTGCCCTTGCTCCTCTAGGGGTGCTGAATCTAAAATGATTGACAAGCCCAGATGACACAGAAGAGGTGTTCCCGGTGCCAAATGGATTTGCGGGCAGTGGCTGCAGAGGGAGGCTCGAGCTGGGGGAAGTCAAAGGGAGCACCTGCCGTGCGCCGGGCTCTTTACCAAGATGACACTCAACAACTCGGTGAGGTAGTTGGCGTGCTTACCCCCATCCACAGATGAGGACACTGAGACCCAGAAAGCCCAAGTGACTTGTCTAAGGTCACGCAGCTGGCAAGAGACAGAGCTGCCTGTCTCTGGAGCCCTAGCCGTTCTTCACCCCACGTTCGGGAAGGTGGGGTTGAGCTGGGCTGATGCTTCGTCTGCTCTGGGGTAGGAGTAAGGGTGCGGGGCTTTGGTACCTGCCCTCCATTGTTGCCGGAGGAGTGTTCTGAGGAGCTTCATCAGGATTGTCCCCTGGAGAGAGATTGCCCAGAGTGAAGAGAACAGACCTCCAGAATCCCCAGCCCAGGACTCCTGACTCCAGCCCCAGTAGAGCCGCTTACTGGTGGAGGAAACCAAAGCCCCCGGGGCCTGTTGGGGGTGGTAGTCCGTTGGCTTTTAGTCCTCTCTACCTCCAGCCCTCCCCTCCCCAGCCCAGAAGCCCGCTCCCCCAGGCCCAGTACCTGCTTGGATTCCATCTTCGGAGGGGGGATCGAGATCTGGCTGGGGGGGCTCCCCGGAGACGGTGGTGTCCTGCCTGACCCAAGTTGGTTTGGGGGCTTTGAGGGGCGGCAGGAGTTTGCGCTCGGCTGTGGAGCGGTAGGATGTAAGGACCACCGGGGGGAGACTGATGCTTGGAGGGCTGGGGCGGGAGCGGGAGGCCCGCAGTGGGGAGGCGCGGCAGAAAACCCTGGGGCCATCCTCATAGCCGCCCACGGGCACCCAGCGGAGCTCGAGGCCCGGCCGGCCTATGTGGCAGACACAGGGGCAGCAAGGAGGGCAGGCCAGGGCAGCATCTGTGGGAGACACGGGAGTCCTAAGGAGGAGGCCCTTGGGGCCTGGCCCCACCCTGCCCAGGCCCCCTCCCTCCCCTGAACCCTTCCAGCAGGGGGACATGGCAGTCCAGCCCCAAGCATCTATCTCCTCCACCTGCCTGTCTTCAGACCCCAACAAATAGGGAAACCAGATTTTCCAAACATGAAATCCATTTTTAAGAACACAGCCTCTGAGGGGCGCCTGGGCGGCTCAGTTGTTGAGCGTCTGCCTTCGGCTCAGGTCAGGATCCCAGGGTCCTGGGATCAAGCCCCGCATCGGGCTCCCTGCTCCGGCAGGAGCCTGCTTCTCCCTCTCCCACTCGCCCTGCTTGTGTTCCCTCTCTAGCTGTCTCTCTCTCTCTGTGTGTCAAATAAATAAATAAAATCTTTAAAAAAAAAAAAAGAACACAGCCTCTGAAAGCACCCAGTCTTAAAGCACTGAAAAACAAAGAAAATGAGTGAGACGGAGCCCACCCCCCGGGGCTTCCCGACGCACTTACCCGGAGTGCCGTTCTCCTGGGACCCACTCCCCGCAAGGTTGCCCTGTGGAGCCTCTCTCTCCCCGTTCACATCCGCTGCCCCTTGGGGACTCGGCTCCAGGGCCTCCGCAGCCTGGACCCTGCTCTCAGTCCCCCATTCAAACCTGCCAGCCAGTCTCCGCACAGTGCCTGGGGCCGAGGCAGAACCACCCTGGGCGGGGACCCCAGGTGTGGGGAGCAGGGGCAGAGTGTGTGCCCCGGAGGGTTTGGGTGGGGGGACTGGAGACCGGGGAGCAGGTTCTGGGGAGACGGAGCGCCTGGACGCGGGACTGGGGGTGCTGGAAGGCGAGTCTGGGGACGTTTGGGAGTCGAGGCTGGCTTTAGAAGCTGATGGAGGCAGGAGGGCAGGGGGTTTGAGGGAGGAGGCAGGGGGCTCCCAGTGGATGGGGGTGCACATTGGGGTTGGTGCATCATTGGAGGTGAGGGCAGGTTCTTGTGGAGAAGAGCCATTGTGGTGGGGTCCTGGGGACTGGGCGGCCCGGGGGCGAGAAGGGGGGCGGGGGCGGATGATCCGAGGGGGTTTCTGGGTAGGAGGTGTTGCTGCAGGAAGAGACTGGGCTGACATCTCCCTCTGGGCTCTTCAAAGGAGTGGGGTACTCTGCTGGAGTCATCCCCTGAGGAAGAGGGAGGGAGAAAGAGACCCTTAGTGCCCCCCAGCCCCGTAGGTAGACTGAGGCCTCTGAGCAGAAACTGTTGGCCAGCAAAAGGGGCAGGATGTCAGGGCCAGGAGGGAAGGCTGGTGCCCTCCCTCGGCTTCTCTCTCATCTCCGCTGTCTCCGGTCCTCACCACTCACCCCTCCTCGCCTCCCGGCCTGCATTTCTGTCTTTCGGCTTCTGCTGCCAGAGTCAGGCCAGAGGAGACCGTGAGCCCGGCTTGGGGGCGCCCCGCTGGAGACCCAGGTGTGGGGGGCGGGTACATGAGAACTGGAAATGTAAGGGACATCGGGCTTGCCCTGTGGTCAGATGCGTCCAGCTGCGGAGCTCTGTGTGCGTGCATGTGTGTGCGTGTGTGCGCGTGTGTGCGCGTGTGCGTGCATGTGTGTGCGCGTGTGCGCGTGTGCGTGTGCCATTTGCAGGGCTGCCGTGAGATGTGCTGAGAGCATCGCGCTCTGAGCAGACAGGCGCGGGCGAGCAGAGGCTGCTGGGCGGGTGCGGGGCGCAAGGTGGGGTGCGCGGGGGCGCGTGTGCGGGGCGCCGTCTGCCGGGGGGTGGGGGGGGCGCCTGGGCCGCCGTGTGCGCAGGCGCGCCGCGCGAGCCTGGGGTAGCGAGGGATGCATCACTATTTCCCTGCTCCAGCCGGCCCTCCGCCCCCCATTTCCCAGTTCCTCTCTCCGGACTCTCCCTTTCCGGATTATTTTTAGTCTCCTTTTCCTGCCCTGAAGAGTCCTGGAGCCTCTGACCCCAAGAGACCAGGAGGCCCCGGGCATGGTCTGTCCTGCCCCGTCTCCATCCCTGCCTGCCCGCCCCCCACCTCCAATCTGGTCCCAGAGGCCCCAGGGGCGGCCTGGGTCCCGCCAGGAGGCCCGGTCGGTGGTCGGGAGCCCAGCCTGAAGGTGAGGACCAGTGGGGCCCGGACACCCGCCTCTGGGCTTCACCTCCTCCTGCGGGCAGGCGGCGGCAATCCTGAGCAGGCTGCGGGGCCAGGGCGGTGCCCCCAGACTCCGTACAGGAGTCGGCAGGAGGGAGACTGAGAGCCCTCCAGGCCCCAGACTGGATTCTGGAGAAATGATGCCGGGTGGGGGCTGGGGGCAGTAGCCTGCGAGTCTTAGAGCTCAATGGCCTCTGTGTTCTGGCAGGAAGTTCCTTAGGTGGCCCGGCCTGTGGCCTCACTCGCCCCCCCCGCCCCCCGCCGGCTCCTCCCCAGCCTTGCCCCCCTCAGGGATCCCTTCCCCCTACCCCCAGGTACCTGCGTTTACTTCCTTTCCCCCCACCCACTCGGGCCTCTCGCAGGGACCCAGGTGCTCGGCCCCACGCACTCACCCTTCAGTCCTCTCCCTCTGTCACCTCCCAGGGCTGAGTGAGTAGGGGCAGGAAACAGGAATCGGGATCCTCCTCCCAACCGGACACCCCCCCCCCAAACCACACCACACTCCACATGCGCACACTAGGGCTCTGGAAGATGTGAGGGACCCAGGATCCCAAGGGTCCGGAGAAAGGCTGAACCTCAGGCCCCGAGCGTGGGCTGTGCTGTATGCGCACGTTCTGTTTGCACCGCTGTGTAGACTGGGGTCTGGCGGGAGCTGCGGTGACCACGGGGTAGCAGGAGCACAGGGCTGGGGTGGCAGAAGGCCCCCGGCGTCTAGACACCTCTGTGTCAGCTGGGGGATGGTGTGTGTGTCCCCCCACGACGTGTCTGACCCGCTGTCCCATACCTCACACCATAGCCTGTCCCTTTAGCAGCTAACCTGTCCCCCTGGGTGCGAGCCAGTCCATTATTTCACACCAAGGCACCCCCCCTCCAGGATTCTGCCCCCCTAACTCTGCGATAGTGCCTCCTGAACTTACCTTTTCTTTCTGGAAGCAGTTTCTACTTTCAGCTGGTCCTGCCGACCCCTTGGAGCGAGGAGTGTGGGGCCAGGTCTCCGAATGTCTGTTCCTGTGTTTCTGGGGCGGGAACCGAGGGCCCAGATTGAGATCTCCACAGAGGAAGCCAGTTCCTCAGCCCCACCCGGCCATTGTGTCAGGCGTCTGTGCATGTGTGTTTGTCGGGGGGAGGGCAGCAGGGGGAGAGGGCCCCGGACCGGGACGGAGATCTGAGACCCGGCTCCTCCAGGTGGGTGCGTGACATTTGTTGGGACCCCCCTCCTGCTCCTGGTTCTCAGTCCCCCTCTCTCTGGGTCCCAGCCCCTGACTCTCCCTCTCCCACTGGGAGGCTTTGATTTCCATTCAAGATGGATAGTCAGCACCCCTGGGGCTGGGTGGGCAGGGGACCCTCTCACCCCTAATTTGCTCTGTGCTTGAGGAGCTGAGTCCCCAGGGCTGGGGGTGTGCCATAAAAGCAACTGAGGGGGTGAAACGAGCCACACCCCAGCCTGGATGCAGGTTAGTGGGAGGAAGATACAGGGCAGTTTTGAAATCTGGGGGCCTCTGCCCACGCCCAGGTGCCGCTCTTTCTAGGTCTTCAGGTGCGCGCGCACACGCACACACACACACACACACACACACACAAACAAGACACTGGAAAGAAAAGTCAGAAAACTGGGATAGAAATGTTTGAACCCCTTTCTCCTCCAAGCGAAAGGCAAAATTTTCCCAATGACCAACCTGGCACTACCCGGTCTACCCTCCGCCCTACCCTCTGCTCGCAAGCGCCTTTGCCCTGGCTGCCCGTGCCGCCTGGAAGCCCACCTCCTGGACGTCCCCATCGGGGAGTCCTTCGTCTCTTCAAGCCCCTGCTCAGAGACCACCTTCTCGTGAGACCTGTCCCACCACTGGAAAATTGCCGGCCGCAGCCCCACACCTCATTCCAGCCCTGTCTTCTTCCCCACGGCAATCATTCCTCATTACATACCAAAATGTTAGGGCGCCAGGGTGGCTCAGTCGGTTAAGTGTCTGACTCTTGGTTTCAACTCGAGTGGTGATCCCAGGGTCATGATGTCAGGGTCGTGATCTCAGGTTCACGGGATTGAGCCCCAGGTAGGGGCTCTGCGCTCAGTGGGGAATCTGCTTCTCTCCCTCTCCCTCTGTCCACCAGCCCCGCCCCCCGCTGCCCGCTCTCTCTCTCACTCTCTTTCTCAAATGAGTAAAGAAATCTTTTTAAAAAATACCAAAATGCTTACTATTAAATTGATAAATTATGTTTATAGTTCATTAAGTTTTCATGGAAGCTTCTGGGATACCTGTGTGGCTCAGTCGATTAAACGTCTGCCTTGGGCTCAGGTCATGATTCCAGGGTCTCGGGATCGAGTCCTGCATCAGGCTCCTTGCTTGTGCTCTCTCTCCCTCTGACAAAAATAAAAAAAAGTAAGTGTCCTGGTGGCAGGATCCTTATGTTTTGTCCACTGACGTATCCTAAAGTTCTGGAACAGGGTCAGGCATGTAATAGGTGCTTAATATTTTAGAAACTGAACCAAACTGAACTGAATTCCCCCTATAGCCCACTAGTCCCCTGACTCTCCTTCCCTACAGACCATTTCCACAACTCTCTTGATCCCACTGGTTTCCCACCGCACACACACACGCACACACACACACACACACACACACACACACCCCAGGACCAGAAACCCACCCTCCCAGCCCTCACCTCTAGATCCTTTTGGGATACAATATCTTATTCATTTTGATACTTATAAAAATAACATTAGGGGCACCTGGGTGGCTCAGTCGGTTGAGCTTCTGCCTTCAGCCCAGGTCATGATTCCGGGGTCCTGGGATCAAGCCCCGTGTCAGGCTCCCTGTTCAGTGGAGAGCCTGCTTCTCCCTCTCCCTCCGACCCTCACCCCTGCCCGTGCTCTCTGTCTCTCAAATAAATAATCTTTTTTATTTTTTTAAAGATTTTATTTATTTATTTGATAGAGAGAAACACAGCGAGAGAGCGAACACAAGCAGGGGGAGCGGGAGAGGGAGAAGCAGGCTTCCCGCGGAGCAGGGAGCCCGACGCGGGGCTCTATCCCAGGACCCTGGGATCATGACCTGAGCCGAAGGCAGACGCTTAACGACTGAGCCACCCAGGAGCCTCACAAATAAATAACCTTTTTTAAAAAATCACAATAAAGAAGATAACCCAAGAGGCACTTGGCTGGCTCAGTCAGTACAGCCTGTGACTCTTGAACTTGGGGTCATGAGTTCAAGTCCCACATTGGGTTTAGAGATTACTTTAAAAACTTAAAAAAAAAAAAAAAGATATCCCCAAAGTGCTGGTTATTAGCTGCAAACATGAGTGGCATTTGGCACTGCGTGAACCTCTGCAGAGGACCGGGGTGAACTGGACCACCCTGGGCTCCCTGTCTTTCCCTTTTCCTCTCTCTGTCCCGGCAGACCCACCTGGAGCCTTCTCATCTGGCTGATTGTTGCTGAGACGTGTCCCCCACTCCCAGAAGCAGGACAGCATGTTTTGGGGGAACGGAAGCTCCCTGGAACTACACTCCAAATGTTCTAACATTCCCGACAAAGGGGTTCTACTGGGCCCACTGCTCAAAGCAACCGCAAAGACCAAAATCTCGACTTCCCAGAGCTATAACAATCACCATCTGTTTATTTATATGTATGCCCCATCTCATTCCAAAAGGAAACTGAGCTCTGAAAATCAGATCGTGCGATATACACCAGATTATTTTCACACCACATATTGTATTGTACAAATGCTTTTGCAAAGGTAGCAGGATTTTAAGTGTAGTCATACAGTCTCCCACCACCCTTGTGAGGCAAAGGCTTTCTATGTTTCCATATTCCAAAGGTACTGGCATAGTTTCAAGTCTGTATTCTGCCACCTTCTCCTAGCATTGCCTTATGACCATTGGTCATGTTGCTTCATGGTCTTTGTCACTCTACCTTTTCCTGGACTATAATATCACATCAGCTAGGTTTTACCATCTTGGTAAGAGCAGTAACAGTCTTCTAGAAAAGGCTTCACCCTCCCAACCCCTCCCCCCCAACTGTATCTAGTTCCAGGGGGACAACCAACCACCGCAGCCTCCTTGTGGCCATGGTTTGGTCAATCGCGGGACCCCATTCCTCTGGCCACAGCGACAGGCCCGGGAATACACGGGTCACCCCAGCCAAGACAGCCTCCTTCCCTGGGCCCCTGGGAAAGAGCCGCTTTCTCTTTCCTCCAAGGTCACAAAGCAGGAACAATGTAAGTCCAGAGCAATCAGACTTGGCCTCCCTTTCACCCCCTGCCCCCCTGCAATGGAGGAAACTAGTCAATAGTGGGAGAAAATGAGCCCCATACCCAAGGGAAGCACAGCCACGGGACGGAGGGGGCCTGACAACTCATGGGAGTCCCTTGGACGGCCGCATTTCCTGAGCCACTGAATTCCCTTTTGTGCCTAGGCTAGTTTGGAGCTGAGTTTCTGTCAGTTATTGCTGAAAGAATCTTGATGATTACAACCCATTCCCTCATGCAGGAATTGTGGGTAGCTTTCAGGTTTTGCCATTATGATGAATGCTCCAATGAACATTTTTTTTTTGTCCAAAACAAAACAAAACGCTTTCAATCTGAAATATGATTAACAAAGTAATCAAGGAGCTTCGATGTGATCGGTTTTGATTCTGCTTGAAGATTCTTTTCTGGAAGGACGCGAGAGCCCTCGGGTCTTATCTCCCAGCTCTTTACCTCCACATCAGGCAGCCGCAACTATTCCTTGAAAATCAGGTAGGGGCTTGGCCAGGCCAAGAGACAAGACATGTGTGCCCATCTGGGAAGACCACAGAAGCACAGATATAGTGGAGAGGAAAGTGGGCCCATCTGGAGAACAGTGAAGGGAAATCGTAGGGGTGCCTACGTGGCTCAGTTGGTTAAGGATCCAACTCTTGACTTTGGCTCAGGTCATGACCTCAGGGTCCTGCGATTGAGCCCCGCGTTTGACTCCCCACTGGGCGTGGACGCTGCTTAAGGTTGGTTTGGGGGTGAGCGTGTGATGCAAGCAGGGCCAAAGCATAATCCAAGCAGGACTTGGGGCCCAACTCACTGAAGAAGGGACTCGACTCTTGCTGGCAGCTTATTTCCAAAGATGACTGCCACAATCCCTCCCATCCCAAATGCCCTTTCGCAGCGTGACTGCCACTCCTCTCATCAAGAGGAAGAGTTTATGTTCCCTCCAATTCCATCTGGGCTGGCCCCCACGACTTGCTTGATCCAGAGAATTGGGGACGAACCGATGCTGTGCGTGTTTGGAGCCTGAAAAGGACTGGCAGCTTCTGCTTTATTCTCTTAGAAGCCAGCTATGGGATGCAGAAATGTGGGTAGACTCCTGGGTGGTGGGAGGCTGTGGAGGGAGAAGCCACTCAGAGAACCAGGATACCAGGATGGCCTAGCCACCAGCCAGGAGGGAGGTCTTAGGACACCTGGCAAGGCCATCTTGGCTCCTCCAGCCCATCTGATATCACCCCCGGGGCATCCACACCAACTTCTCCCTCTCTCTCTCTCTCTCTCTCTCTCTCTTTTTTTTTTTTTTTTTCAATTTTTTGATCCACAGATTCAAGAGCAATGAAATGGTTTGTGTCTCAAGCCGCTCAGTTTGGGGTTAATTCATTATGCAGCCATGGACAAGCAAAGCACGGTCTTTCCGCTGGGGCTGCAAGGCTGGGGGGACACAGGCCCAGAGCTGCTGGTGGCCATCAGTGAGGTGGCCTCAGAATAACACCGGCACAAGGGAGAGGCGGAGAGACACAGATTTGAGTCCCCGATTCCGCTGCCCTGAAATCATAGCTGTGTTTGCACTTCTCAGTTCTGTGAGTCAATAAATTCCCATCTGTAAGCTGCTTTTGGATTGGGTTTCTGTCACTTGTAACCCAAAAAAGGCTCTTACGAGGGGAGAAGAGTTGGCAATGAAAGAAATGTTGAGTCCGACTGGTCTCTGAGAGGGCCAAGACCTTGACCTCCAGTGGAATCCTGGGAGGACAAACCCTCCCCGGTATGGGATGAAATCAGAAGCGGGCCCTGAGGGAAGGATTGTCGGCTCTGGGAATCTACACAGGCTCTGATCTCAGTGAGGACCAAGGATTCTGTCCTCACTGCCACCAGGTGGAGTCTGAGACCTTTGGGTACAGGACCTGGCTGCCAAAATGAACCCATCAGCGTCCAGGGCCCCGCCAGCAGAGGTGCAGCAAGAGGAAGAGCCCAGGGCCCTCCACCCCCAGCATCCTCCCTCCCTCCCCTCTCCTTCCACCCCTTCTCTCGTGCACCTGGGGCCCACCTTTGGGTTCTCCCTCCACTCCTCTCAAATTCGTCTCAGGACATTTGTACCCAAAAAAGATGATAACAGTTGACAGTAGTCAAGATGACATGGTATTAGCAAAAGAATAGACATAAAGAGGGGCGCAGTTGGTTGAGCGTCTGACTCTTGGTTTCGGCCCAGGTTGTGGTCTCAGGGTCCTGGGATCGAGCCCCAAGTCCGCTGAGCGTGGAGCCTGCTTCAGACTGTCTCTCCCTCTCCCTCTGCCCCTCTCATCCCATGTTCTCTCTCTCTCTCTCAAATAAGTGAATCTATAAAAAAAAAAAATAGACACAAAGATCAATCAGAGAGAATAGAGAGTCCAGAGATATATTTAACTGATGTTTACCAAAAGAGCAAAGGCAATTTCATGGAGAAACGATAGTCTTCTCAACAAAAGTTGCTGGCACATTTGGACATCCATGTGTAAAAAAAAAAAAAATCTAGACACAGACCTTACACCATTCACACTCAAAAAAGATCATGGGGGGGAGCCTGGGTGGCTCAGTCATTAAGTATCTGCCTTCGGCTCAGGTCATGATCGCAGGGTTCTGGGATCGAGCCCCGCATCGGGCTCCCTGCTCCCTGCTCCGTGGGAAGCCTGCCTCTCTCTCTCCCACTGCCCCTGCTTGTGTTCCCTCTCTCTGGCTGTCTTTCTCTCTGTCAAATAGATGAAATCTTAAAAAAAAAAAAAAAAAGATCACGGGGGTGCCTGGGTGGCTCAGTAAGTTAAGCGTCTGCCTTCAGCTCAGGTCATGATCCCAGGGTCCTGGGATAGAGCCCTGCATTGGGCTCCCTGCTTGGTGGGGAGTCTGCTTCTCCCTCTCCCTCTGTTCCTCCCCCCTGCTCATTCTCTCTCTCTCTCTCTCTCTCTCTCTCAAATAAAGTCTTAAAAAAAAAAGACCATTGACCTATAAGTATAATACAAAATGACAAAATTTCTAGAAGAAAATAAAGGACCTAAGCTAGGTGACCTTGGGTTTAGCAATATGTTTTTAGATACAACACCAAAAGCATGGTCCATGAAAGGAAAACAATTGACGTTAAACTTTATTATAATTTAAAACTTCTGCTCTGCGTAAGACACTGTAGGAAAATGGAAAGACAAGTCATAGGCTAGGAGTAAACATTTGCAAGACACATATCTGGTAAAGGGTGATTATCCAAGGTACACAAATAGCTCGTAAGCTCAACAAACCAAAAAAAAACCCAATTTAAAAATGGGGAAAAGATCCAACACCTCACTAAAGAAGATATACGATAGTATAAATTTCCAGCTTGAAGATGAATAAGTTCTGAGGATCTAATGTATAGAATGACAAGTATAATTAACCATAATATTGAAAGTTGTTAAGAGGGTAGATCTTAAAGTTATCATCACCACACCCACACGTATACACACACACAAGGTCATTATATGAGGGGATGGAGGTGTTAATGTTATTGTGGTGATCATTTCACAATATATACACATACCAAATCATTAAGTTGTATACCTTAAACGTACATATGTTATATGTCAATAACATTTCAATAAAGCTGAGGGAGGAGATAAACAGATGGCAAGAAGCATGCGAAAAGATGCTTGGCAGGACGCCTAAGTGGCTCAGTTGGTTTAGCAACTGCCTTTGGCTCAGATCATGATCCCAGAGTCCTGGGATCAAGTCCCACATCCGCACTGGGCTCCTTGCTCAGCGGGGAGCCTGCTTCTCCCTCTGCCTGCCACTCCCACTGCTCCTGCTCTCTCGCTCACTTGCTCTCTCTCTCTCTGACAAATAAATAAAATCTTTAGAAAAGAAAAGATGCTTGGCATCATTTGTCATTAGGAAATTACAAATTAAAACAAAAGGAGAGACCACTACACACCCATTAGAATGGCTAGAACCTAAAACACTCACCCTACCAAATGCTGATAAGCTTGTAGAACAACAACTCGCATTCATTGCTGGTGGGAGCGCAAAACAGTACAGCCACTCTGGGAGAGAGTTTGGTGGTTTCTTGCAAAGCTAAACATGGTCTTACCATTTGATGTGGCAATAGTACTCATAAGTATTAACTCAGCTGGGATGCCTGGGTGGCTCAGTCGCTAAGTGTCTGCCTTTGGCTTCGGTCATGACCCCAGGGTCCTGGGATCGGACCCCGGATCGGGCTCCCTGCTCCGCGGGAAGCCTGCTTCTCCCTCTCCCATTCCCCCTGCTTGTGTTCCCTCTCTTGCTGTGTCTCTCTCTGTCAAATAAATAAATAAAATCTTCAAAAAAAAAGTATTAACTCAGCTGCTTTGAAAACCTATGTCTATATAAAAACCTGCACACAAATATTTATAGCAAATATATTTATAATAAATATATTTATTTATCATCAGCAAGCACTGGAAGCAACCAACTTGTCCTTCAATACATAAATGGATAAACAGATTGGGGCACAACCGCAAAGTGGAAAGTTATTCAGTGACAAAAAGACATGGATGAAGCTTAAATGCACATTGCTAAGTGAAAGAAGCCAGTCTGAAAAGGCCACATACCTATAGGATATTCTAGAAAGGCAAAAATAGCAAGTAGAAAGATGAGATGTTGCCAGGGCGGGTGGAAGAGGTAAAATACAGGGGACTTCTTTAGAATGGTGAGACTCCTCTGTGTAATACTGTCCTGCATTTGTCAAAACCCTTACAGCTTTACAGCACAGCCAGTGAACCTTAAATTCTTTTTTTTTAATTTTATTTATTTATTTGAGAGAGAGAGAGCATGAGAGGGGGGAGGGTCAGAGGGAGAAGCAGACTCCCCGCCCAGCAGGGAGCCCGATGCGGGACTCGATCCAGGGACTCCAGGATCATGACCCGAGCCGAAGGCAGTCGCTTAACCAACTGAGCCACCCAGGCGCCCTTAATAAGAAAATTTTTTAAAAAATCCCTTAGGAAACCAAGGTCTCCCAGGAAGGAATGCAGAATGTAACCAAATCTAACTGTATTATAAATGTATGATACAACTTTACCAAAGAGGGTGGGCTGGGTGAGGGGGGGAGGCGCTGACCTAAGTAACTTCAGAAATGAGTGGACTCTCTAAGATGACAGACAAAAGGATACTGCAGTTAAGCGCCGTACTGGAGTCGATCAGGTGGATTCCCATGGGGTTATGGGTTCACAGTTCTGAGAAGTCCTACACATGTACACTGGAAGTGAATAATTAAGTAAGTGGGTGGTGATAAGAAGCGTCAGGTTGCTCACTGTTGGAGTAAGAGTTTACAGAGAAGCACAGAGAGGAGGTAAAATGACCCACGTAGCAATGGATTAGAGCTGGAGACATCAGTCTGAACTCATGTTCAGCTTAATGAAGATACAGATGGTTACACACAGAAATACATACACGGGTTACTATACACACATATATTTACTTGCTCTCCCAGCTAAAAGCGTCTCAAAACATTGATATCCCAATGGCGACAAGCACGTCCAGGGTCCAGATTTTGTTTTTTTTTCCTTTTTTTCTTTTTCTTTTAAAGATTTTTTTTTTAAGCAATCTCTACAACCAATGTGGGGCCCAGATTTTGGTTTCTAATACCATTCTTCCATAAAAGGAACTAGAGATTCTTGGAGAAATGGCTGATTCTAGCACTGGGGCAGGGAATATACAAAAGAGCCTGGAGCATCTTGTTTTGCCAGAAAATAGGGAAACGCTTTAAAAAAAAATGTTTTAATTAAAAAAAATTTTTTGGGCTGCCTCGGTGGCTCAGTCGTTAAGCGTCTGCCTTCGGCTCAGGTCATGATCCCAGGGTCCTGGGATACCCTGGGATCACATCGGGATCCCCGCTCTGCGGGAAGCCTGCTTCTCCCTCTCCCACTCCTCCTGCTTGTGTTCCCCCTCTCTCTGTGTCTCTCTCTGCTAAATAAATAAATAAAATCTTAAAAAAATTTTTTTTTTTGATGGCGATGTGTCAAAGAAATACATGAAGCAAGTAAAAGAGCTCCCAGGGCTAAAGCTAGAACACTTGGGGCAACAAAATAAAGTGTGTGTGTATATATATAAAGTATATTGAATTACAACCCAAAATATAAAATAAAAATCCATGAGTCCATACTGATAGAAATCAATAGTTGAATAAGCAAATAACCGAGGGAGACAAACTTCCCATAAAGAATTCCAAATAAGGGGCGCCTGGATGGCTCAGTCGTTAAGCGGCTGCTTTCGGCTCAGGTCATGATCCCAGGATTCTGGGATTGAGCCCCACATCGGGCTCCCTGCTCCGCGGGAAGCCTGCTTCTCCCTCTCCCACTCCCCCTGCTTGTGTTCCTGCTCTCGCTATGTCTCTCTCTGTCAAATAAATAAATAAAATCTTAAAAAAAAAAAAAAAAGAATTCCAAATAAGTTGTGTAGATACTTCTCCCTCAAGGAGGCGGAGTCTAACTCTCCATTCCCTAAGTGTGGGCTGAGCATAGTGACTTCCTTCCAAAGAGGAGGGTATGGGGGGCGCCTGGGTGGCTTGAGTCGGCACACATCTGACTCTTGGTTTTGGCTCAGGTCATGATCTCAGGGTCATGAGATGGAGTCCCCCCCCAACTTTGGGCTCTGTGCTCAGTGGGGAATCTGCTTGAGATTCTCTCTCTCCCTCTCCCTTGGACCCTCCCCCCCTCAAATAAATAAATCTTTAAAATACTACTTTAAAAGTAGTCTGTCCGGGCGCTTGGGTGACTCAGTCAGTTGGGCGTCTGCCTTCTGTTCAGGTCATAGAATCGAGCCCCATATCAGGCTGCCTGCTCAGTGGGGAACTTGCTTCTCCCTCTTCCTCTGCCTGCCGCTCTGCCTACTTGTGATCTCTCTCTCTGTCAAATAAATAAAATCTTTAAAAATAAATAAATAAAAGTGGTCTATCTTTAGGACATATAGATATTAAAGATAAAAGGCTCAAGCCAGGGCGCCTGAGTGGCTCAGTTGTTGGGCATCTGCCTTCGGCTCAGGTCATGATCCCAGGGTCCTGGGATGAGCCACGCAGCCGGCTCCCTGCTGGCGGGGGGGTGGGGGGGGTGGGGCTTCTCCCTCTCCCACTTCCCCTGCTTGTGTTCCCTCTCTTGCTGTCTCTGTCAAATAAATCAAATTAAAAGAAGAAAAAAGAAAAGGCTTAAGCCAGGGGTAAGCGGCTGACTCTTGATTTCAGCTCAAGATCCCGGGGTCCTGGGATGGAACCCCGCGTGGGGCTCCCGGCTCAGCCGGGAGTCCGCTTCTCCCTCTCCCTCTACCCCTCCCCCCACTTGTGCTCTTCCAGTGGTTCCAAAACCTAAGCATACACCATAATAACCTGGCGGGTTTGTTAAAACAGTCTTTCACCTCCTGTTTACCTCCTGATTCAGGAAGGCTGGGACAAGACTAGAGAATTTGTATTTCTTCCCCAGGTACTCATGGTGCAGCTGATGCGGCTCCAAGGACCACACTTTGAGAACAACTGCTGTAAACTCTAGGATTAAAATGATTAAAATACTGAGTAAGTGTCATCCCATCCACAAGGTGGAGAAAT
The DNA here is from genome assembly GCF_003265705.2 of Callorhinus ursinus. Taxonomy (NCBI): domain Eukaryota; kingdom Metazoa; phylum Chordata; class Mammalia; order Carnivora; family Otariidae; genus Callorhinus; species Callorhinus ursinus. The sequence continues at coordinate 3,092,890 of NW_027397105.1, read as the reverse complement.
CTAGGAGCATTCACCGGAAATTTTCAGGGGACTCTTTCAGAGCCCCTCTTGAGAATCTGGGGAGAAACCCCATTGTCTGCTCTACTTTACCCTCCGCCCCTCCTGTCTCCGTAAAGCTCAATGAGGTAGCAGCAGGAGGAGGGAGAGAGAGAGAGATGACTCAGACCCAGTCCCCGGGGGGAGGGGGGCAACCAAGAACTCCCAGGATAGTGAAAGGAGTCAGAGAGTAAACGATTGCTGATTAAAATGAGAAATGTGGGTAACTGCTTGAGGAGCAAAGCAGGATGGAGATGGCTGAAAGTGGAGAACTTGAGAAAGCTTCAAGGGTCGGGAGAGATAAAGCTCAAGGTGAGGAATGATTTGGGAATCACCAAAGGAAGGGGAAGGGCCATTCCCAGCAGTGGGAACAGGATACACGAGGGCACAGGGGTCTGGCAGCTCTTGACTTTTCTGGAACCCTGATAACTGGGCTCTTGGTAGGAGTCCAACACTTTCCCTCAGGTAAGTGCAATAGGTAATTAGCATTCCATTGACAAAGGAAGCTCTGAAACGTTAAGTAACTTGCCTAAGTTCATCCAGCTGGTAAGCAAGTAAACACACACTGGAGCTCCAAAGGCGCTCTGAGTCTAAATCTGGAGGCTGCCTCACACGCAGGCAGGCAGCCTCGGCCTCCTCCTCCCCCCCCCCCACCCCCGCCCCAGCTGACATCCCACATCCTGCTTTCTTTCTCCAAGCCTTCTTTCTCCTTCAACCCCTTCCCGGGGTTGCTAGCTTCCCCAGTCTGTTTTCTCAGCTCTCCCGTGATTAACCGTTACTAGACTCATGAGCAAAGACAGCAGTCCAGACTCACAGGCGCTCTCTCACCACTAGCTGACAGTGGAAAGCTAAACCCGGGGATCCACCTCCCTGCCTCGCCCCGTCCGCCCTTCTCCTCTGGATTGCCGCGAGGATCAAGAGCTCAGGGCTGTGGCTGAACTCCCACGCCATCCTTCGGGGCCCGCAGCAGCCACACCCCGGCGCTGGGACCTACGAATCCTGCCCCCAGCCTCAGGAGATCCGTCCGGTCCAGCAGGTGTGTGCCCTCCGCACCTGCGGGCGGAGCCGCAGCTTCTGGGCTCACCTGGCGCCAGGGCCGCGGGGGAGCGGATCTGCTGTTTGGCAGTCCCCGTCCGCCGCGAACCCAGACAGGAGGTGAAGGGACGGGCGCCCTCTGCCCGCACCAGGAGCAGCGCCAACCCCGCTCCCTCCTCCGCCCCGTAGGGGACCGCGACCTCCGCTCTCCGCCTCTGCGCCCGTCCCGTAGCCCCGGGCCCAAGCTCTCCTCCCCGGGAGAAATACAAGCTCCGCTCCCGGGGCGCCCCTCCCCGAGCCCCGAGTCTGGGGCGCCGGCGCCGGCGCGCGGAGAGTTAACTCCAACCGCCTCCCGGCGGATTCCGGGGGCCGGGTCGCCGAGAGCACCTCCCATTGGCCGCGGAGCCGGCTCGGCGCTGATTGGCTGGGGCTGCGGGCCCCGGCTCGCCTCGGCTCCCGATTGGGCGCCGCGCTCCGGTGGCTGGAGTGTGGCGGTCCGGCCTCCGCAGGCTGCCCCCGGCGAAGCTGCTGCGGGCTTCGGCGGCCAGCTACCCGGGGACGCTCATCCCTGGCCGGAGTTCCGACTTCCTTCCCCGATACAGACGCCACCGATCTTCTCCCGGATCCTCTTCCTCCGTAACCCGCTGCTTTTCTTTTTCCTTCCTCCCGGCTCCCATCTCCCGAATCCGCGCTTCCCTCCCCTGCTCCGGGGCCCCGGAGCCGACCATCCCCATCATCCACCTGCCATCCTCCTGGCTTCTTGCCCCTCCTTGACCTCAGATCCCGTGACCGACGGAGCCCTGGCATAACCTTCTCACCAGACTCTCCTAAACTTCTTTTCCTTCTCTCTTTGCCAGCTCCTGACTCCCAAATTCCAGCTAACCCTTGACCTCTTGACCTCTGACCCTAACATTCTGGACTCCAGACCTCTAAATTCCTATCTCCTGCAGCGGAAGGCGGGGGGACTGCTGACACGGAGGCCTCCCCCTGAGTTCTGACCCCGTTTCTGAAGCTTGTTTTTACTTTCTTACTCCTGGGCCACTTCCTGTTACTGCTACCCCACCATGGACTTCTTGATGAGTGGCCTGGCAGCCTGCGGGGCCTGTTTGTTCACCAACCCCCTGGAAGTGGTAAAGACCAGGATGCAGTTGCAGGGAGAACTGCAGGCCCCGGGCACCTACCAGCGGCACTACCGAAACGTCTTCCATGCCTTCATCACCATCGGCAAGGTGGATGGCCTGGCTGCCCTGCAGAAGGGACTGGCCCCTGCTCTCTTATACCAGTTCCTGATGAATGGCATCCGCTTGGGCACCTACGGGCTGGCTGAGGCTGGGGGCTACCTGCACACAGCCGAAGGCACCCTCAGCCAACCCCGCAGCGCTGCAGCTGGGGCCCTGGCTGGGGTCATGGGAGCCTACCTGGGGAGCCCCATCTACATGGTGAGAAGAAGGGTCTTGCCTGGGGCCTTCAAGCAGACCCTTGGTGCAGGGTGGGGCCTGGGCCTTCACAACCTGACACTGAGATTGGAAGTAGGTTTGTGTCGGGGACAATGAGGAGTTTGAGTGCCATACATCCGCGGGTGTAGGGTTCAGGAAAAGTCCCGGGCACCACAAAATTAGAATCCCACAGTCTCCTCCTTTGAGTTTTCTGGAATAGGTGAAGGGTCAATAGCCTGAGGCCCAGAGAAGGGAAGTGACCAGCTCAAGGTCACACAGCTGCTTGTTGCTAGGACTAGGTCCTGCTTAGTGCTCCTCCTGGAAGACACTGGGAGGCAGGCAGTTCTAGAAGAGAGGCAGTCTGGTCTCACTCCCAGGGTGCGACATTCAGGGACAGTGACCCCTCCAGAGTCAACCGGCCCCAGGGTTGGTTGGGGAGCCTGGTCACGGTGTTGGCTAGAGATCCAGTCTGGGAATAGGAGCTGATATGAGAGGCTGGACCCCCAAGTGTTGCCTAACGGGGAACGCTCTTAGGAAATGTTGCCATTCTCTAACCTCTCCATCCCCCACCCAACCCCCAAAGGAAGGAGGATATAGGGAGGGTGGGGTGTCTTGCAGTGCTAGGAGATCCATCCCCTGGGACTGGAGCCAAGGGACACAGAGTCCCATGACCAATGTGTTAATGGGAACAACAATAATTATCAGATTAAGAGGATAGTCCTTGCTGAACACCCTAGAGGAAGTATGACGGGGTCAGGCGTTTGGGTCTTTGAGGTAGGAGGCTGGCCACTGGGCCATAGGCTGTGATACTTTCTTGTTCCCAGGTGAAGACACACCTACAGGCACAGGCGGCCTCAGAAATTGCTGTAGGGCATCAGTATAAGCATCAGGTGAGAGTTTTCCAACCCTGCTGGGGTCCCTGCCCATTCTTTCCCATTGCCCCCACCACCTCCCCACCCCAGCTCTCTGCCTGCCCCCGACAGCTGCAACCGAGCCCATCGATCCAGCCCCACCCTGCCCCTTTTCTGGAGCAGTGAGGGAGGGAGCAATGGCGGGTGGTAGACACATTCTGATTCTAAGTCCACACGGAACCAATTGCCCAGACGTGGGTGCCCGTGAAGGACCCATCCTTGGCAGTGTGAGGTGGCAGCCCCTGATGCTGGGGGGACTGAAGCCCACCCCTGTGGTCTTCCCCCTATCAGGGCATGTTTCAGGCGCTAAGCGAGATTGGCCAGAAACATGGTCTGGTGGGGTTGTGGCGTGGGGCCCTGGGCGGCCTGCCCCGAGTTATCATCGGTTCCTCCACCCAGCTGTGCACCTTCTCATCCACCAAGGACTTCATCACTCAGTGGGAGGTACTGCCCCAGGGGAAGGGGTGGGGCCACCCTGGGACTGCGGGCAGGGGGCGGGCAAGCTGAAGGGGGCCCCAGAGGGGACAGTGCTCATGGTCAATGTCAGGGAATGGCAGGAGGGCCTGGGGGTTGCTGACTCTACACCCTCCCCACTCATCCTCTTGTCACTTCCTCCCAGATGGTGCATCTGAGTTCTTGAGCATCCTGCCCTTCCTACTTCACAGTGTTCCCACACCGTGTCCTAACTGGTGGCATGGAGGCTCCCTGAGTTACCAGCCCTCTACTCTCTCCCCAGGGCAGGGCCCGTCCTTTCCTAGGGGTTGAATGACTGGCTGACAAACCTCTTCCTCCTTCCACCCTTAGATATTTCCTCCCCAGAGCTGGAAGGTGGCCCTGGTGGCTGCCATGGTGAGTGGCATCGCAGTGGTCCTGGCCATGACACCCTTTGATGTGGTCAGCACGAGGCTCTACAACCAGCCCACCGACGCTCGGGGCAAGGTAAGGGAAGGCTCTGGAGGGCCGGCAGGCAGGGCAGGCCAGGCGGTGGGTGCAAGCGCGTGGTGGGCGCAGGTGGGACAGCCTGAAGTGCAGCCCGCTGAGATGAGGCCCCTGGTGGGCTCTGACAAACGCCTTCCCTGTGCTCTCCCTCCCTCTCAACCTGCTCTCAGGGCCTCATGTACCGGGGGATGCTGGACGCTCTGCTGCAGACTGCTCGGACAGAGGGCATTTTTGGCATGTACAAGGGTATAGGCGCCTCCTACTTCCGCCTTGGCCCCCACACCATCCTTTCCCTTTTCTTCTGGGACCGGTTACGCACCCTTTACTACACGTACACCAAATGACAACAGCCATTCTTTCACACACCACCGGCTCAGCACTCCTTGGACACTTCTGCCTCCACTCCCATGCCCTGGTGACTTCTGACCAGGTGACCTTTCGTCCCTCCAAGGGGGACAGCCAACTCCACTCCCCGTCTATTTTCTCAGGGTTGAATCACTACAAGGGACAGTCTCCCTCCCTTCCTAGGGTGTCACTCTTAAACCTTCCCTTTTAATCCGTCCTCCTGGACACTTCACACACACACACACACACACACACACCCTCAGGGCTGAACCAGTCACTCCAAAGTATTCCCTCCTTTTATCTGGACAGCCTTGGGTCCCTTCTGATCCTATGCACAAACTTTTAACTCCCCACTCCACGACCAAAGGGAACTGGGGGGACCCAGATGTCTTGTTAGATGCAAAGGCACAGAGATATTATCTTGGTTATAAAGCAAGTTTATTTCTGCAGACAGGAGGTGTCTTATGTTTATGCACAGGGGAGGAATTAGGGGCATATATCCAACCCTTGGTTCCCCTTGAAGAACGGGGTCCCCATGCACTTGAGCAGCTTCACGCAGTGTTTCAGCGTCTTTACGGGGGACCAAAGATGTTGGGGTCGTGCAGGGTCAGACTGGTCACCAGCTGTTCAAAGTCACCCAGGCTCCAGGGCGGAAGTGACAGACTTTCAGGGCCAAGAGATAACCTATTGTCAGGGCTTGGAGGTGGGGGGAACAGACGGAGAGAGAACATCATCCAGGCCGCGGGTGGGGAAGTTCCCACTTCCCGTGCCCCTTAGGACCTGAGTATCTGTGGCCCCAAACCTCTGGCCCTCTCCCTCTTCCTTGGAGGACCCCACCAGCCAGTCTCCCGGCTCTGCCCCTCCCAGCAGATCCTCCTGGGGACCCAGTCATGAGCCACGCATCCTTTCTGTCCTCCTTACGGGGGATCATTGAAGGTGAGCAGGAGATCAGTCTGGTACCGGGGCAGCCGCAGCAAAGCCTGGTGTGCGGTCACATCCTTTGCTACCTAAAGGGATCAGAGTTGAGATGCTTACCAGACAGCCCGCCCTCCCCCGGCCACTCCCTTCACCCCTCCAGGAATCTCACTCCCCTGCCCTCACCTGCTGGTTTTCTTTAGCTACCTGCTGCTTGCCAGAGAGGACCCAAGCTTCTTGACAGAAGCTCCTCAGAGCCAGGTTCTCCAAAGGGAGGGGCTGCACACTGTCCACCTGCATGGCCCTAGCCCCCTGCACCCCGCCCACGTCCTCAAAGTGGTACCTAGAGTAGGGGGGGCGGGGTCAGGGAGGGACGTCTCTCACTCCCCCAAACCCCCCGCCCCCCAGCATCTTTGAGTCTCTTAAGCTTCGTTCACTTCCGGTGATAAGGTGTGGCCCTGGGAGTTCTCATGGCCCTGATTTAACCGTCCAGCCGCAGGCCCCGCCCACCTCTTCGGCTCCGGCCCTCCCATTGGCCAGCCGCGCGGGCGGCCGCCTCCCTCACCGCGCAGCGTCCTCGCCCTGCACGTGGGCCTGCAGCTCCAGAAGTTCCACGACCAGGCTCTGGTCCGTCAGGCGGTGGCAGAAAACTTCCTGATTGTCCGGGACCGGCCGGAGGTCGCTGGAGAGAGGCGAGGCCGACCCCGGCTGAGCCCCGCTTCTGCCCGCATCCCACCCGGCCGGCCCGCGGCGCCCGCGCCTTCTCACCTCACGTCAAGGGCTCCGGGAGGGAGACTGGCGGAGAAGGCGCCCCCGAACAGCGGGTAGTGTCGCGTGGGCTCCATGGACCTGGCACTAGGTGCGGGCATTAGAGGGAAGTAGAAGAAACCCACGTGTGGCGCGCGGCATCACCTCCGCCGCCTCCGGTCCATCTTAGCTCCCGCCCCTTTAGGCATGGGCCCCGCCCTTGCGGCCGCGCTGGCCAATCGGCGCCTGCGCCGTGGGGGCGGTGCCCAGCGGGGCGGCTCCCGGAAGCCCGGCTCTCCCCGGGGGCGGGACCTGGGGGGGTCGGCTGCGAGCTCAGATGTCGGGCCTGGGGTTTGGGACGCCCTCTTGCCCGCTAGGTCGCGCCCCCCCAGTCTCCTGTCTTTCAAGGGGCCGCATCTTCTAACACTGTCTCCTGAGACCCTCCCTGGGGGCCCTTGCTCGCGCAAGGAACAGACGCCTAGGTGGGGTCTCCTGAGTCCGGGGAGAATAGTTGGAGGGTCTTGCAGCTCCCTCCTTGGGGCGCCTGGATGGCAGCGAGCTGCAAACCAGACCGCTAATTCCCGGATGCGGGGAATTAGGGGGAGAGTGGGGCCAGGTGTGGGGCCCCGGTTAGGATTCAGGCCTCGTCGCCTTCCTGCATGCGAGACCCAACCCGGGGATTAGGTATTTTTAATCCCTCTCAAATCTTGCCTTGAGAACGCGGTGGGGGGCTGGGGGTGGGGACGGGGGGCCGCCCCCACACGCACCTGGAGGAAAAGACGGATTAAACCCTCTGTTGTTTCTCTTTCATAGATTTTTAGAATGTTCTTAAACTTTCTGCTCAGTTATATCCCTCCCAGCTAATTTCTCCATTCATGTTTGATCCCCAGCACCCAGCAGAGTTTAGAACATAACAGACCTATTGTGTATTGCTGAACGATTGAATAAACCCCACCCACGGGGTTCCAAGTGCTGACCCTACTTACAGAATCCAATAATTTCATGACACTGGGGCCAGGGGACACCTCTAATTTTCGGCCCCTTACCAAAGCTGGAGATACAAAGGCAATTGGGATAAGATCCCTGCCTCACCGGATCCGCTGAGCACACTTTGAGTCTTAAAGGTTGACCCAAAACTCACCGGGGCATCCTAGGGCTGTGTTAGGAGAACATCAGGAGAAAGACTGGGAGCCGAAAGGGCGCGTTTTGGGAGATGCAAGTGTATCCGCTTGGCAAGGGCGCAGTGGGGGCCGGGGTGGGAGCTCCGAACAGTGGCGCTGGGGAGATGTGGTCTTGTGCAGGGTTTTTGTAGAGCATCCCATGTAGCTTGGACTGTTCCCTTCTGACCAGCAGCCTCAGACTTCTCTCGCCCTTATGTCCTCATCTCTAAAACGTTGTTGGGATGAAAGGAGCTATGGATGTAGCTGCATCTGAATCTGTTTCTGGGCCGAGAGTGGACTAGGTTTGATCCAGGAGGAATTCTAGAGAGGAGGGGAGTGTTGCAGACCCTAGAGGGAGAGAAGGAGCCTGGACGAGGGAAACCAAGGGAGCTAGAACGGAGAGGTCTACTCCACACTGCCTCTCTCGTGTGGGGAGTGGCAGACCTCTCTGTCCCTCCCTCCTGGTTTCTGCTGGTCGGCTGTCCGTCTGCTCCCACCCCCAACCCAACCCCACAGGGCATTCCTGGCTCTAGCTGCTTTGTGAGCAGTCAAGCAGATAGGGAACCTTTGGAAAGGGACCCTCGAGGACAAAGAAGTTAACAGGGCCCTGGCACTGGGCACGAGGGGTGGGGGCCTACTGAGCCAGGAGGAGGTCGCACAGGATTAGGGAGACTGAGGAGAAAGCCCCCCACTTCCTGATTTGGGGTCTCTGGCATGCCAGGAGCCATGCCCTTGGATCAGCCTTGTACAGCCGGGGACTCCTGGCCCGCTATAGCTCTTGAGCTCTTCCGAGTGGTAAGAAGCAGATCTCCACGAAGTGACACGGGCACAGGGCCAGAGCTCCTCCAGGAGAGTCGGGTGGAAGGTCGCCCTAACCTGGCAAGTTCCGACTTGGACTTCACTTCCGTCCGTCTCATATTTCACATCTGTCTTGGTGTCTGTCACTTCGCCGGGTCCTCCCAACCACTGACTGTCTTGTACCTTCAAATTCAAACTCCCAAGAGACAGAATCTAAGGACCTGTTTGGCAAGCTCTCCTGCCTGGCCACTTCCCGGGCCACTAGCCAGATCTGAGTGAGATCCTTGGTCCAGCTGGCTGTGGCTAGGATAACGGGTGTCATGGGACAAATCTCAGTAGGCCAAAGTGGCCCAAGCCATTTTTCTCAAGGGAGTGTGAGGGTTTGTCCCCCTCGCAGCTCACTGGTTGAAATAGACCTACAACTGATGGGATTCCATCCCCCTGGGACATTCCCTTATCCAATGCCCTGCATGCCGTTGACGCTGCTGGTTTCTCTGGGGACAGGTGTCCCAGAGCACCTGTGATAGCACCAGGAGGTAGAAGGGATGGACTTGCACCAGGGAGATGGCTCAATACACCCAAACTCAAGCATCAATTTGGGAAGAATTGGGACGACACATACTTCTATTAAGCAGAGGTTTTGAAACTTTTTTCTACCATGCATCAAGGCCCACAGACCCCTACTCGGAATAATGTTTTCAAATTCATAAAATAAAATATGCAGGGATACAAAGGAAATGAAAAAAATTTTTTAAGATTTGATTTATTTTTTTTTAGAGAGAGCGAGAGAGCACAAGCAGGGGGAACAGCAGGGCTCGATCCCAGGACCCTGGGATCATGACCTGAACTGAAGGCAGACGCTTAACGACTGAGCCACCCAGGAGCCCCAGGAAGTGAAAATATTTAAAAACAATAATCAAAATTAAAACCCCAGATTTTTGTTTGAACACAAATGTACTCCTTTGTTACCACATCAACGAGGTCTAGTGGCAGGTCTGATATATAAAGTAACACAGAGTCTCTGGTACTGCTATCTACAGTGCTCTGGTATCTACAGTCGCAATAACAAGAGATGCTAAATTTCAAATAAGAGGTCATTGGAAATAAGCGTAACTTTTTCCCATCCAAGCTGATTGATTGGAGCTTAAGAAACCCGGCTATGAATTATGTGTCCTGGCCCTACACCAGGCCCTAGGGGAAGCTCAGTGGTAGCCACAGTAGGTTTCTAAACAAAGGCCTGGTATCATGAATGCGGTATTTGAGGAAGAACAGTGTGTCCTCGTATTGGGGATGATTCTATAGCTGTCACCCAGCACCCCCCCCCCATGGAACTTTCCAGCCCCGTATCTCCCCATTCTCCCCTCTAGATGCAAGGTACTCTGAACTTCCCTCAGCCCCTTGACTGGATCACCCTCCTTTGTGCCTCTCAGATTTTACATCTGTGCCATCCACCTAGGACTTTCTTTCTCCCCCTCTTCCCTGGCTAACTCATTGCCAGGGTTCACCGCTCCTTCTGAGGGTGCCTGGGGCTCTTGGCCTTCCTGACCCAACCACAGGCACCCCACTGTGTTGTAATGCTCTAATCTCCGGTAGATTCTAAGCACCAGGAGGGCAAGGACCATACCCATCATTCACCTTCAGCTTACCCCTGAGTTGTGCGGCGGGGGGGGGGGGGGGGGGAGGGGCTGGCCTATAAATATTTATTGAATGGATATTACTTAAGAGACAGAGGTTATTTACCAGTCAAGACCAGTCAAGAGATGTGCTACCGGGCGCCTGGGTGGCTCAGTTGGTTAAGCGACTGCCTTCGGCTCAGGTCATGATCCTGGAGTCCCAGGATCGAGTCCCGCATCGGGCTCCCTGCTCAGCGGGGTGTCTGCTTCTCCCTCTGACCCTCTTCCCTCTCATGCTATCTCTCATCCTCTCTCTCTCGAATAAATAAATAAAATCTTTAAAAAAAAAAAAAAAGAGATGTGCTACCATAAAGAATTTGACTGGCCCCCGTTCCTGGTTCCTAAGAGGGAAACTCTAAATCCTTGGGATTTTCCAAGTGACAGGTGCTCTTTGCTGCTCTTGGTGGGCCCTGAGAGTTTACACTAATGAGATGACTAGTTAACAGTTGATGTAAAGAGAAGAATCCGGATGAAGGTAGGCCACACCACAGAGACCAACCGTGTGACTGAGAGGGTTGGTGCTTTGAGCCCCTTGACATCAACCCTTTACCCCAAACCCCAATAAAAATGCTGGACATTGAGGCTCAGGGGAACTTCTTGGATCGTAAATACACTGATATGCCAGGAGGTGACACACCTGTCTACTGGGGGCCTGGGCTTGGAAGCTCTGCTTCTAGGACCCTTCCAGAACTTAACGTTTGTCTGTCCTTACAGCGAAACAGCAGTCCTAAGTCTAGCACTTTCCTGAGTTCTACGAGTTGTTCCAGTGACTTATTGAACCTCTGGGCATTGCAGGAACCCTGGAATTTAAAGCCAGTTGGCCAGAAATGTGGGTGACTTGGGGACCCATGAGATTTATGGCTGGCATCTGAAATGAGGGTGGTCTTGTGGAAAACACCCGGTAACCCGTGGCATCCAATGCTTCCCCCAGTTGGCGTTAGACCAGTTAGGGTGAAACAGAAGTCTGTGATATCCTGCGTTCAGGGGGATGAGGGTCTGGGCGAAGCTGGTAGAGACAGGAGAGGAAGAGATGAAGCCAGAAAAGCAATAAAGAAGAGAAGCCATAATCTGGGTGATCCGGGAAGTGTAGCGTCCCAGATGGAGGCGGGGCCAAGAACAATGGCGAAGCCAATGACAGAAATGGGGCGGAGAAGCGCTTGGTTGTGGGTGGGGCAGAGAGGAGAGAGGGCCTCTGTTCTTGCACCTACATCACCAGACTGGGTGCTTCACTCCCCCCACTTCCCAGCGGTGGAGTCCAGCACCTCTGCTCCTGCCATTCCTCCTTCTGGGTGTGGGATTATCCAAGCCGGGGACCCAGAGACAACCGCGCCACGGGACCGTGCTAGGTCACATTCCTTCCTGAGGACCCTCTGCCTGGAGCTGCCAAAGGGCACACGGCCTCAGAATGCTCGGTCCTGGCGAAACCCTCACTTTTGATCTCTCGAGGGACCCTTGCCCTCCTGCACCTCACATCGTGTATTCCAGAAGTGGGAGGAGGAGGCCCTTTGGATGCGGTGAATTGGGAGAGGTGGCAGACATCCCCCTGGTGGCCTGGCCTGCATCTGAGGGAGGGGGAGTGGGGAGGGGTCCCGCTGTCGCAGCTCTCAGAATCTGATGGAGCCTCATGGGGAGGGTGAGGTACGTCACATTCTCCTAGGAGGTGCCCTTGGGAGTCCGCGGGGCCCCCGCCCCCGCCAAAGTGCCGCATAACTTGGTTCTTTTCGTCTGTCTGCTTTATTTGGCTGAGGTCATGTCCTTGTAACCGGCCATAGGGGAAGTGTTTGGGAGTGGGGAGGGCTGCATGCACTCCGTGGGGAAAGGATCCTGCGGCCGAAGAGTTTGTCTCGGGGTGAAGACGGGGGTCAGCAGAGCTAGGGCTCGGTGGTGAAGGACTTGGGCTGGCTCCTTCCCAGGGGCGTCCCAGGATACTCCACTGACTCAGGCCCTGGGAAGCCAGCCACTCAGCCTCCTGTTTTCCGCCCACCCCTTAAACACCGGTTAGCAGGACCCTAACCTCCTAGATGACCTTTTCCGTACATACACCCAGGGACTCCCCAGTCATCTCCATCCCAGATCTCTCCTGCCTGCCGGCTGGATACCTCCGTTCGCGCATCCCACTGATGCCTCAGACTCGGCGCCTCCGAAGCAGAGCAGGTCATCCCCCTCCCAAATGTGCGCCATTCCTTGTGTTCCAACCACAGCCAATGAGACCATCGTCTACCTGGTGGTCCAAGCAGGACGTCTGGGCGTCACCATTGGCTCCGCTGGCTCCTCGCCCCCCCGCCCCCCACATCCAGTTCCCGGCGATTCTGTCCCCTAGCGTCTCTGGAATCATCCCATTTCTCTCTGTCCACGTTTCCACCACCCCAGTCCAGGCCAGCATTTCCTGCCTGGAGAGCGCTTGTGCCTTCTTACTGGGCTCCCCACATCCTCTTCTGTGGGCCCCAGTGGTCGTGTCTCCATTCCTATATAGAGCCCTTCTAGAGAGATTCCCCATTGCTCTTGGGATGGGGTCCAGATTCCCTAACATGCTTTGTTAGGTCTTTCACTGTGCCCGTCCTCTCTCCCCGCTGTAGGTAATGTTCCAGGCTCTCACCTTCGTTCAGGTCCTTAAGCCACCATGGTGCTCGCCTGGGAGCCTTTGCAAGGACAGTTTTCCTCAGCTGTCCTCCCCACTTCCCTGTAACAAGCTGCTCCTCCCCCCTCCCTCAGGCCTCAGTTTCTCCTGGGACCCCCTCCCTGAGCCTGAAAGCTGGGGCCCCATTCCCTGCGGAGAGTTCCCACGGTACCTTAGCCTCCCCTGAAAGACCCTTCATGGAGATGGCTCATTTTGACTCTGTCTCCCTCCCTCCTAGGAGCAGGCCCGTGACCATTCTCTTACCTGAATGAGAGATCCAATAGGGCTGTTTCAATGGCTCGTGGATCACCACATCAAAAACTAATGATGTAGGGGCGCCTGGGTGGCTCAGTTGGTTAAGCGACTGCCTTCGGCTCAGGTCATGATCCTGGAGTCCCGGGATCGAGTCCCGCATCGGGCTCCCTGCTCAGCAGGGAGCCTGCTTCTCCCTCTGACCCTCTTCCCTCTCGTGCTCTCTATCTCTCATTCTCTCTCTCTCAAATAAATAAATAAAATCTTAAAAAACAAAAACAAAAACTAATGATGTATTGTATGGTGACTAACATAATAAAATTTAAAAAAAGGGGGGGTACCGACCGGGCAGACAAAGCCTCACAGACCCACCCCTTCTCAGGGGGAAATGACTCACCGTCTCAGGCACTCCTAGTGGGCTGCTCACACAGGAAGGTCTTTCCTGAAGCCTGAGACAGGATTCCAACCCAAGGCCCACCCCAGCAGTACACGGGGCTCCACCGTCTGGGTGCTGCCCCCACGTGTCCAAGGACAGGCTGAAATTTCTTTGATTTCCCCCCCCCCCCCCCCCCCCGGGGTCTTGAATAGAGCAGGAGGTAGGGAAACAGGCTTGCCCCGCCCCCGGGAACCTGCTGGCCGCCAGGCAGGTGTTAAACTGAGAAAAAAGTAAGACTTACTGTTCTCGTGTCCCTCCACCCACACCTCAACACACACACACACACACACACACAGTGTCCCTCATTTGATGTGATGACAAGAGCTTGTAACCTTGAACCCCTAGAGAAGGGAAGTAAAAGGAAGAAATGCTTGAGAGAGCCTGCAAAGCTGAGCCACTGTAAACCAGACCAAGTTCACGCTTCTATTAGAGAAAAAAAAAAAAAAACAACAACCCTGAGTGTATCGATCTTTACTAATGTTAACATGCATATTTATTCACGTGTTCCTAGGGGGTGACAGGTGCCGTGCCAGGTGGGAGGATACAGGAGAGGGCCGAGATGGGAGTCCCCCTTCCCACGGAGCTTACGCTCCACTGGGGAGACAGGCTGCTGATCAGAGGAACACATAGCTCAATATAAGATTTCGATGCAGAGAATCCATCGCAGCAGTGAGCTGGGCCGGAAAGGGTGTGCGGAACTTCCAGTATTGAGCTGTTGGCTGATGAAACCCCGAAAAGAGGACAGGACCTGATTATTAGCTTTAGATGTTGCATAGAAGTTTTGTTTTGTTTTGCCTTTGAGAGAGCAAGCCTGAGCACCAGGGGTGGGGGGCAGAGGGTGAGAGAGAGAGAAAATCCCAAGCAGGTTCCACGCACGCTCAGCGCGAGCCCGACACAGGGCTCCATCTCATGACCCTGAGATCATGACCTGAGCGGAGATCAAGAGTCAGATGCTCAACTGGCTGAGCCAGCCAGGCGCCTCTAGGTGAGAGCTCAGGTGTAGAGAGATCAGGTCCCGCTTCCTGCCATCCCATGTTTCCCCCATGGGCGGGTCAGGATGAATTCATGAGACAGTCTGCCCTGTTCTCTGGCTTTCTCAGAGAAAGCTGATGGGTTGGGTTTTGTCACATGGGAATGATGAAAGGATATGTGGCCAACTTAAAGGGCATTGGATAAGTTATGCCTGGCAGTCAGATGAGCGGGGAAGAAAGAAGTGGACTGGGGGGAAGGTGTTACTGAGCGGGAGGTCCGGATGACTTTGAGATCTCAGAGTACTGAAGATGAAGAAAGAAGATGCAAGGAAGGGAGGTTATGGCCGCAGGTAGGGTGCTTGGGTCAGTGAGCTTGGAGGTGCAGCGGATCTGGGGGATGACAAAACCCAGGGGAGGTGGTTGGCCAAGGTGGAATGCAGGAAGTCACTGGAGAAAGGTCCAGAGTGTGAAATGGTCACTGACGTGAATCCGGGACAATGGGAGAGATTGAGGTGGACAGCAAGACTATGAGCCGGGAACCAGTGCCCTTGAAGAATGAGGGGGAGTTAGGGAGGGTGGCTACAAGCGATAGAAAACACCAAAGTAAAGCTAAACACGACAGAAGTTTGTCTCTCACACGTGAGACCTCCAGAGCTCCATACGTAGTCTTCAGTGTCGAGAGACCCAGTCTCCTCCTACCTTGTTACTTTGTACCACATGACGCCAATTTCAAAATCTACCTCATGATCCAATATGGGTGCTGGAGTTCCAGCCATCATGTCTTCAATCCAGACAGCAGGAAGCAAGAAAAGCTGAAGAGAAGCATGCACCCTTCGTTTAAGAACACTTGGAAGTTGTAATACATTGCTTTCTCTCCTGTTGGTCAGAATATAATCCCACCTGTTAAGGGCAGCTGGGAGACGGCATCTTTACTTTGAGCACACCACAACCCCTGCTAAAATACTTGAGAGTTATATTTGTAGAGGGGGAATCAGAGATTGGGGAACGACGGGCCGTCTCTTTCACAGGGGATCATTGAGAAGCCAGCAGAATACCAAGTAGGGGGTGAAGGCGGTTTAGTAGGATGCCGTGAGCCTACAATGGGGCAAGCTTTTCTTCAAAGGGGGTGGAGAATAATCTGGAAGTGGTCCAGGGAGGACCCAAACCCCAAATCCCTGAGAGGTGTGTGAAGTTTGAGAATGAAAGCCGCCCCTTGGAAGGGTTGCGGAGGGGCTTTTGGAGTAGCTGGTTTCCTGTGAAGAAAATAAGGACGGGCAGCCTGTCAGGGGTTTGCTAGGCGGTCCTTGCAAGGGGTGGGCAGAGGCAAGAGCTGGGTGTGGGACCGGCAAAGACAGCGCTGTGAAGCTGCATGGCCTCAGTCCCGGTCACGGTTGAGGGTGGGTCTTGCTTGGCCAGGGTGCTCCGAACCAGAAGCCCCTCCATCTCCAGATGCACGCATGTACCGATCACAGCCAATCGGCGGCCACCTCACACACCACCGTCCTTTTGCATCAAGCCCTAAGTAAACTTGACATCTAAGTCTTGGTATCAGTCCCAACGTTCTACATTTGGGATTATCTATACATTTAAAAGATAATGGTTAAAAAATTCAACTGAGTACATGTGAAGATCTAATTGGCCTTATTGGATGATTCGTTAATCGGGTAGTAACCCATCTAGCAAGTGGAGTGAGGGGGGCTCTGAGCAGTTGTACAAGTGGAAGGAGGATGGGGGCAAGAAAGTGAATAGTAGGGGCGCCTGGGTGGCTCAGTCGTTAAGCGTCTGCCTTCGGCTCGGGTCATGATCCCAGGGTCCTGGGATCGAGCCCCGCATCAGGCTCCCTGCTCCAAGGGAAGCCTGCTTCTCCCTCTCCCACTCCCCCTGCTTGTGTTCCTGCTCTCACTGTCTCTGTGAAATAAATAAATACATGAAAGAAAAGAAAGAAAGAAAGAGAAAGAAGGAAAGAAAAAAAGGGACTGTTCCTGACAAGATCACTTTCCCTTAGTGGGGAGAACAGGGGGTCTCACCATGCGTGTTAGAGCTCCCTCTGGGAGATGGTGAGGGCCATGTGGCAGACTCATTGGTGCCCATCGGAAAACTCCACTGACCAGTTAAGACTACATTTTGGGGGGTGCATGGGGGGTGCAGTCAGTTAAGCGTTCAATTCTTGGTTTTGGCTCAGGTCATAATCTTGGTCGGGGTCATAAGATGGAGCCCCGCATTGGGCTCTGATCCGAGCACAGAGTCTGCCTGAGATTCGCTCTCCCTCTGTCCATCCGGCTTGTGCTCTCTAAAATAAATAAAGCTTAAAAAATGAGACATTTTAGGGGGAGGTCGACAATGCAGATTAGGTATTAAGCCCCCTTTGGGGGACTTGGCCTAAGTGATATCATTTGGGGCCTATTGTTTTAAGAGAGGGAGAGAGAGAAAGGTGGGGGGAGGGGCAAAGGAAGAGGGAAAGCATTTTTTTTATTTGAGAAAGAGAGCACAAGCAGGGAGAGGGACAGAGGGGGAGGGAAGCGGACTCCCCTTTGAGCAGGGAGCACAATGTGGGGGCTCGATCCCGGGACCCCAGGATCATGACCCGAGCTGAAGGCAGATGCTTAACCAACTGAACCACCCAGGTGCCCCAAGAATTTTTTTTAAAGGCATCTCAGCGTGGAAGCTATTTTTCCACTCAACGTTTGTTTGTTTGAAGATTTTATTTGAAAGAGAGAGCATGAGCAGGGGAGGGGCAGGGGGTAGAGAGAGAGAGAACCCTAAGCAGACTCCCCCCTAGCTTGGAGCCCAACGTGGGGCTCAATCCCACGACCCTGAGATCATGACCTGAGCCGAAATCAAGAGTCGAAAGCCCAACTGACTGAGCTACCCAGGCACGCCCGTTTTCTTTTTAATTATACGTATGGTTTCCCAACATCAGGGAAGAATATTCAAATGCCAAAAATGACCCCTAAGAGCCCCCCCATCCGCACCCCACCCCCACCCAGACGCTCAGGGTAGGTCAGTTTGCAAAGCAGTAAGAAGCCTGAAACAGTTTTCTTCATGGAGATCATTTAACATTGTATCATCACTATGATATACTCCATCTTGCGGCTGTCCCACTAGAAGACTGTGCTCAGCACCCCCTGCCCTCCCACCCACCAACCCCCCCCCGCCGGCTGCCCTCTAGGATCTGACTCCAGTCTCCATTCTTGGGGAAGTGTCTTTAATGAAGATGTTGAACTACTTCGGGACAAACGGACTCTGCGTACAAGTTTCATACACACGCCTGTGAGCAAAGGAAGCGATGGACGGCTGTCAGCAAGTCTGGACGGCCTCCAAAACCTGTGACTGCAGGATGCCAGGGTGCAGCAGCAGGGGTGAGTGGGCCTCCGGGCTCTGCCCTTACAAGCTGTGTGACCCTAGGCCATTTATATAATCCTTACCCTTAATTCCCCCTTTGTAAAAAAAAAAGGGGGGTGGGAAGGGGCACCTATCAAGTACCTTGCGGAATTCCTGTGAAAAATACTTTAGATACAGATGAAATGCCAAGGACACGCTTGGTTCATGGCACGTGCCATATATAGCCATGGTTTGATTTTTTTAAGTTTATTTATTTAGGTAATCTCCATACCCAACGCGGGGCTCGAACTCACGACCCTGAGATCAAGAGTCACATGCTCTTTGGACTGAGACAGCCAAGCGCCCTAGAGCTATTATTTTAAAATTCTATCAGATCATAAAACCCCTGGGGGCAGCGACAGTGCTTGGCACTGTAGCTAATCACCAAACATTAATGGAATGAATGAATGGAGGGAGGGAGGGAGGAGAGAAGGAAGGAAACGGATGGATGGATGGATGGATGGATGGATGGATGGATGGAGGCAGGAAGAAATGAATGGGATGGGATGGGATGGGATGGGATGGGATGAAGGAAGGCAGGCAGGCAGGCAGGCAGGCAGGCTAAAGGCTAAAGGCTTAATTCTAGGGAAGCAGGTGCTGACCATTTCTTTCAGGAAGGGAGCTGCTACACTGAGGAGCAAATACTGAGTTCAGAGGCCTGCACTGGGGTAGCCCTAGGACACAGCTGGAGACCCGCTCAGAGAAACTTCTGCAAACTGCTTACACAGCACAGCGCAACATTTTAAAAAGCGGAATCCAGAAAACTTCTGTTTTTCTGATGAGAACATGCAGGTCCTGACTTGCACGCTTTCATACACCCACAAGCCCCTCAACCCCCGTTACGAGGAAGGGGCACATACAACATCCCACCGAGCCCAGAGGAGTGACGGCAGGCACAGCGTGGCGATCACTGGGTAGAGTGTGTGTGGGGGGGGGGGGGGCGGGCAATGGAACATTCTCCCGGCCGCGCATCCTCACTTCCCAGTGTGGGCTCTTTCCTCTTTCTGGCCCACAGACAACCCTGTCAGAGCAGAAGCAAAGACAGATCCCATGGCATAAGGCAGAAGCAGGCAGGTTAACAAAACCAGCAGAGTTGTTTTTTTTGGCATTTTGGCCCTTGTCTGTCCAAGACGTATTTGGAGAGAAGGTGGGGTGCTTCTGAGTTTGAGGATGAGGAGGACAGCAGACCCCCAGGCACAAACCATCAGGCCCAGGGGAGCCTCCCCGGCCTGCTCAGTGGCCTCCTTCCCGGGTCCAGTTTCGGGCATTGATGAAGAGCTGCAGCCAGGGGGAGGCAGTCAGGGTGTCAAATGGGGGAGGTCGCCAAGCCCACTGCCACGGCCTCACAGCCCGCTCAGGGTGAGGCATGAGAGCCAGGTGGCGGCCATCAAGGGAGCAGACGCCTGCCACCCCCCCGGGGGACCCGTTGGGATTCATGGGGTACTGTTCCGTGGGCTGACCAGCATCATCCGCCCAGTGCAATGGAGCCAAGCCCCTGGCCTCAATCTGGGCTTGGAGTTCCGGAGAAGAAAATGCCATGTACCCTGCGGGGGAGGGGGGAAGTGAGGGCAAAGCTCCCTCAGGCCCTCCACCCACGTCTGCCCCCAGACCCCCCCCAGACCTTCCCCCGGCCTTCCGGAGCCTGACCTTCCCCGTGAGCGCTCCACACGGGCAGTACGGCGCCCTCCATGCCTCGCAGCATCAGGGCGGGCCCGGGCCCCACCCGCACGCTGGCCCAGCGGGACTCGAAGCGCCCGGACAGATTGTGGCGCAGCACGAGGCCAGGCGGGGCGGGCCAGGAGTCTGGGTCCGGCTCCTCGGCCTCCTCGCTAGGGCTGCCTCCCACCCAGCCCAGCAGAGCCAGCAGCTGACAGCCGTTACACACGCCCAGGCTGAAGGTGTCGGGCCGCTTCCGGAAGCGCCTCAGCTCGGCCCCGGCCAGGGGGTGGAAGGTCACGGCGGCTGCCCACCCTAGGAGGAAACAGGGACGTCAGGGTGGGGCTGGCATGGAGGGGGACGGCCGCTTTCCTGTGCCAGCCAGCCCCCAACACATGTGCGCACACGCACACATGCACACATACACACATGTGCACACACATACACCCTACAGGGCAAATACAAAGGGAAGAAACAGGCTTATCTGCTTAAATATTGCCATTCCTGGACCAGAGATGGCCCATAAGTGTTTTGGCCTGGCCAGCAGAGCATTTTCAACACTTTTTATTTAACTGCCTGATGTTTAAAAATAAGATTTCATATAAAAATCTGGATCTGGCGGCGCCCCAGTCTGTCAAGCATCTGCCTTCAGCTCAGGTCATGATCTCAGGGTCCTGGGATCTAGCCCTGTGTCAGGCTCCCTGCTCAGCGGGAGCTTGCTTCTCCCTCTGCCCCTCCCCCTGCTTGCGTTCCTCTCGCTTGCTCGCTCTCAAACAAGTTCTTAAAAAAAGAAAAAAAAGAACCATTAAAAAAACAACCAATCTGGATTCTCGGCTTCTCTTAGAAACCAGAAAGATCTGGCCACGCTGAACCCGCCTTCCGAGAGCACAATGTGCTGGCGCTGCGTAGCTGCCGCCCCTTTAGACGGGCTCCTTGCCACCCAGTGCCACCCAGCCACCCGGCCTCACGTCAGTTACCCACGGGCCTGCTGCCAGCACCCGGCCCAGAATGACCATCCTCCCCACCCATGGCCCTGCAGAGGTGAGAGGCCAACTTGCGGTCAGGAAGGGGGGGGGGGGAGGGCGCCCCCCGGGAATGCGCAGGGGGGGGGAGCGGGCAGATGCCCGACACCTACCTTTGGCAGAGCCCAGGACATCTGCATAGCTGAAGCCGCCCACGAAGGCCACACCACGGAATGTGTCCAGACCGATTGCCCCAGAGCACAGGTCCTGCATGGTCACGTCCCACACCTGGCAGGACAGGCAGGAGAAGTATAGGACGACACACAGCCCAAGGCCCAGCCCTGGCCCCAGCTCTGCCGGCCACCTGCTCACCTCAAACCCGGCCAAGTGGAAGGCATCTGCCATCTCGCGGTCTCCATTACTTCCCTCCTCTCGCAAGATGGCAACACGGGGCACAGGACCACCTGCGGGGAGGGAGAGTGTCTCTGGGCCGGAGGGCTCCTTCCCTACCACAAACCACGCCCCTGCCCCCCCGACACCTTTTCCTGGGCAGGCCCCGGCATCCAGGCCTTGGGTTCCAGCCCCCAGGCTGAGGGTTGGGGAAGCCCAGACGGCACAGAGTCCCTCACCAGGCTCGTGGGGCACAGATGCTTTGGGGAAGGTTGGGGGCAGGCAGTAGCTGGGCCCCGTCCGCTCCCTCAGCCCCTGTTCTTCCTCGGCCACACAGTGTGGCTCTGCCTGCAGCCGGTCCAGCTGGAAACTCGTCTCCTCCCAGACGGCTCGTAGCTGCCCAACAGGCTCCTCCAGGACCACGGTCCCGTTCACGGACACTCGCACCTTGAGGGAGGGGCGCGTCAATCAGGGCCAAGAGCAAGGGTGTCCCGCCTGGGCCCCCCGCCCCCCCCCCCCCCCCCCCCCCCCCCCCGCCGGGCGGGGGCCCCCCCGGGCCCCCCCCCCCCCCCCGCCCCCCCCCCGCCCCCAGGCTGGCACAGGTGAGCCACGGCCTCCCCGCTGTGCACCGCTCTGCCCTTCCTCACCAGGGCGTGGGGCCCGGCGTCGCCCGTGGGGCCCAGCTCCAGGCAGCGGAGGCCGGCAGCCCGGAAGCGCTCCAGCACCTGGGCCAGGTCTGGCTCCCGCACCTCCAGCACCAGGCCCGGCTCCTCGGCGAACAGCACAGACAGCGCTGGGAGAACGAGGGGGGGCACGAGGGTGACGAGGGTGCCGCCAGGGGGCTGTGGGGGATCAGAGGTGAGGGGAGGCCTGGGAGACAGGGACCAAGGATGTGGCCTCAGGGTCTGGGGGCCCCGGATGGGTGAGTCACCAGGCTCAGTGGTCAGACAGCCAAGGACTTGGGAACGGGGTTGGGGACACTCCATTTTTTTCACAGGACGTGGGGCCTACAGGGTGGGGCAGGCAGCCCAGGCCCGAGTCTAGACCCCAGGCTCCTCACCGTCGACCCCAGGGGCAGGCACATCCACCTCTATCCCACAATTCCCAGCAAAGGCCATCTCTAGCAGGCAGGTGATGAGACCCCCGTCACTGACGTCATGGCCTGAGCAGAGGAGGCGGTCTGGAGGAAGGAGAAAAATGCTCAGCAGCCTCAGGGCCCAGACCTGGTGGGCCTGCACCCCCTTCTGCAGAGTAGGTCACAGGGGAGAATGTGGGCACACTCCGAGAACCAGAGACCAGGGCGACGGACCCCTCTTGCCCACCCCCCTTACTTGCTCAGCCGGTGAGTGTCTGCCATGCGTCAGTCACGTGCCCCATCTCCCCCAAGGCCTCACTCACCTCTCAGCAGCCCCTGGGTGACGTTAAAGGCACGCACCAAGTTCTCGGGGAGGTCCAGGTTGGGAGGATGCTCGCCCAGCTGCGAGAAGCATTGGGCCAGAGCCGTGCCCCCCAGCCGGTGCTGCCCGGGGCTCAGAGGCACATACAGCAGAAGGCCTGGGGAGACGGGGCGGGGTGAGGGAGCTGGACGGCTTAGAATGCCCTGCCCTGCTCACGAGTACTAAGGTTCCCGGCATGTGGACAGACCCACAGACCCCCAGTCCCAGAACCAAGACAAGGGGCCCGGACCTCCCAGAGGACCCAGCTCTGAATACACAGTGCAGTGAGGGGCGGGGAGGGCCCGTACCTCCCCCTCCAGGATGCTTGAGGTCTGGGGTCACAGTGGCTGTAATGTCTGGACAGACGGCATAGGCTGAGATGACCAGCGATCCTGCAGAGCAAGGAGTAAGAGAGTAGGGGTGCCTGGAGGGTGCAGGCGGTGGAGCATCTGACTCCTGGCTTCGGCTCAGGTCATGATCTCAGGGTCGTGAGACCAAGCCCCGTGTCCAGACAGCTCAGGGAGTCGGCTTCCCCTCTGGCTCTCCCTCTGCCCCCTCCCTGCTCTCGCCCACAATCTCTAAAATAACTTAAAAAAAAAAAAAGGTAATCACAGACCCGTATCTCTGAAACAAAAATTATAGGTTAAAAAAAAATTAAAAAAAAAAAAAAAAAAAAGGAGTAACAGTGAGGTGCCAGCCCAGCCCCGCAAGTCTGCCCCTCTGCCCGTGACCCCCAGGACCATACCAGGAGCCCGCACTGTCTCAGAGCCGACCCGGGCGGCCATGCTGAGAGAGTCCTTGCCACCATCCACCGCCACACCCAAGGCCGCCATCACCGCCACCATAGCCTCACAGGCGTCAGCCAGAGCCGCGCCCTCCCCCGGGAGCTTGGCCGCCCACATCCAGTTCCCGCTGCACTTCACGTCCTGGGAAGCGGCGAACAGCGGCCGTCAGAGACAAGAGAGGTGGGGAGTCTGGGCTGGGGGCGGAGGGGCTGGGAAGTCACGAGCAGGAAGGACGAGAGTGGAAGGTGGAGGGTGGACGCAGACGCGTCCCAGCGGGACTCACCCGGAGGTTGGTGACCAGAGCGAACACTAGGTTGGTGAGGGCTTCGGCCACAGCCAGCCGGGCGGCCGCCTTGGGCTCCAGCAGGCTTTTCACGGGCTGCTCTCCCAGAGCTGTGGCAGCCCCGACGAGCTCCTGGTGACTCAGCGCCACGACGGCCACGTCTGCCAGGGGAGTCTGCAGGGCTCCCACACACTGCTGCTGGGCCACCAGGCCACCCACAGAGCGGTCTACCTGCAGAACCAGCTGGGGTTGGCAAGGGGCCAGGGACGCTGGGGCGGGGAGGGGGGGACCCCCACACACAGGCCCGAGGTGGCGGGAGCAGGGGAGCCGGCCTTCAGGGCCGCTTCTCCCTTGGGCCTGCTGAGTCCCCACAGTCACGGGGAGGGGGAGCAGAGGGAAGGGTACAGGGGCGGAGCAGGGGGTGTGGGGAGCACCTTGTTGGTGAGGTAGCGCTTGCTAGCCACGGCGGGCAGCCTCAGAACGCGCTCCAGAGCCTGGCGCACACGCAGACCCGGGGGCAAGGCCAGAGGCTTCAGCACGGGGAGACTCCTCTGGAGGAAGAACTCCTACGACACAGAAGGTGACAGGGGTGTGAGCAGCTGCGGGAGCACCGGGCATATAGGGGACAAAGCACGCGTCGGGCAAAGGGCGGTCGCAAGAGCTGGAGCAGAGAAGGTAGGAAAACCGGCCTTCCCTCCCACCGCCACATACCTTCCGAGGCATCTTGCCCAGCACCCAATCCAGCTCCAGGTCCACAGGGGTTGGGGAAGACAAGGGGGGGCCGTCCTTCTGGCCATTTCCTCCAACGGGGCACTCCCGATCGTCCACCAGCACTATCTACGGCCACACAGCCCACAGGGCTGACTGGGGACCCCAGCAGGGAATACTTCCAGAAAGCCCGGCAGAAGCACGCTTTCCACCCTCTGTCTGGCTTCCCCGTTGAGTGCCTGCCCCTGGCCGCCTCCTACACGCTGTCCGCCAGTTTGCGTGTCACCGACTCCCATCCTCCCCTCATCTCTTCCCCCTGAACAGCTCTCCCTCCCTCCGGCCCGGGAGGAAGCAGCTCCGAGCCCATCCACCGCGGCCGCCACCGACTCCCTGGGCCAACTCACTCTCCTGTCCCCCGTGATGGTGCCCACAAAGCTGGCTGGGCAGCGTTCCCGAGCGCTGACGCGATCGAGGAAGTCCCGGTCAAGGGGCCTCAGCAGAAGTGCATTTGACTCCTGGTACTCAGCCCCCCAGATTTCCAGGGCGTTCAGGGTCGGATCCCCGAGCTGCATCCAGGAGGGAGGAGGAAAGGGAAGGGTCAGTGGGCACTCCTCTGTCCCGTGTCTCTGCTAGGAGTCTCGGGGAGAAGGCTGGGGCCAGCGGGGACGGAGACACGGCCAGACCTCAGGGGACAAGGCCCACCTGGAAGCGGCTGGTGTAAATGACGGCCCCGGCGGGGTCACTCAGCTCCTTCAGGACGTTGCCTGGTGAGAGGGCATAGGGGAGAGGTGGTGACCCGGCCATGGTCAGGCCCTGGCGTCCAAAGGAGCCCCTAATTCTGTGTGTCCTGCTGCACCCCCACCACCAACCATCCCGCGACAGCAGGCTCCCACGCCCCCCAATGCCGAGTCTCTCCAGAAGGTACTGGGGGTGGAGAATGGGACCCAGGGCTGGGCGGCCGCTTGCAGACCCCCAGTGCCTCTGCCTCAGCCGAGTCCGGCAAGAGGCCAGGGAGGCCAAGTCCCTCAGCCCAATCCCTTTCCTCACCATTGCCACCAGCACCCTGGTCGTGGAGGCTGCAGATGGGGTTCCCCCGGGCGGCCTCCACACAAGCCCGGATCACACGGTTCATCTTCTGTTCCATCTCTGGGTCCCCGCGCTGCACGGCCCCGAAGTCCAGCTCACTGGTGTTGTCTCCCTGCACCTGGGGGAAGGGACGGCAGAGCACGGCTGGAGGGGTGTGGGGGCTCACACCCCACCGATGCCCAGGGCCTGACAACGTCACGGAGCCTGCCCCTGAGCTGGTCCCACTCACCTGCACAGACGACGCAGCTCCGCCCCCAACTCCGATCCTATAGACAGGACCCCCAACCTTCACCACATCCATGCCTGAGAGGAAGGAAGGCAGAGTCAGGATGCTGGGGAAGCCAACAGAAGAAGCGGGAGCAGGAACAAGTGTAAGGATAAAGGGAAGCGTGTAAAAGGGGAGAGCAATCAATATTACAAACGTACGTATTCTTTGGGTAAATACACGCGGCGGAATTTATGCCGCACCTTTAACAACATAGGCACAAAATGACCTATGCACAAAATTAAACATTGCAGCATCATTTGCAATACCAAAGATAGGAAATACAGTTGACCCTTGAACAACACTGCGGTTAGGGGGTGCTGACCTGCACAGTAAAAAATGTGCACAGAACAATCAACTCCCCCAAAAGTCAACTACTAATAACCTACTATTGACCGGAAGCTTTCCCAATAACAGTTGATTAATAAGTAATAAAAACTAATAAACTAATAAATAAGTAAAAAAACTACCGAACAATTAACACATATTCCATATGTTATAATACACCGTATTCTTACGGTATACGTTGTACTGTGTTCTCACAATAAAGTAAGCTGGAGAAAAAAGAATATTCAGAAAAGCAGAAGGAAAATACGTTTACAGGACTGTACCGTCTTTATTGAATAAAATCCAGGCACAAGTGGCCCTGCAGGGCTCAAACCCGTGTTGTTCAAAGGGTCAACTGTGATGTAAATGCCAACAAGAGGTAGCTGATTCATAAATTACGGTACATCCATACACTGAAACACTATCCACCCCCCCCTGCAAAAGAGGATCACACGAATGATTTTTATGATATTTATCAATATGACATGATCTCCAAGATATATATATTGCTAAGTGAAAGGAGCAAGGTACAGAATTATGCGTGCCCCTTTACAACTGCATCAGAAAGAAAATAACAATAATTAACGTAACAACAGAAGTGCAAGACTTACACACTGAAACTACAACATGTTAGTAGACCTAAACAAATGGAAACAGATCCCACGCTGACAGAGTAAAAGGTTTAACTTTGTTATGATGGCCATGTTCCCAAATGATCTGCAGTCAACCCGATCCCTGTCATAATCTAGCTGTCTTTTTCACAGAAATGGAGCAGCTGATCCTAAAATGTGCAATGAAATGTAAAGGACCTAGAATAACCAAAACAATCTTGAAAAAGAACAAAACTGGAGAACCCATACTGCCTGCTTTTAAAACTTACTACAAAGCTGTAGTAATCCAGACGGTGTGCTTCTAGCACAAGGACAGAAAGATACATCAATCGATCTGTGGACTATGGAATACAACTGTGAATCCATTATGAACTCTACGTTTATGGCCAGTTGATTTTTGTTTCTTTTCTTCTTTTAAGTTGGCTCGGCACCCAACATGGAGCTTGAACTCACAACCCCAGGATCAAGAGCCACATGTTCTACTGACTGAGCCAGCCAGGAACCCCCGGGGACAACTGATTTTTGAAAAGTCCCAAGACCATTCGGCAAGGTCCAAATAGTCTTTTCAAAACACGGCATTAGAACAACTGGATATCCATGCGTAAAAGAGAGAAGTTAAGACTCCTACCTCACACCATATTAAGAAATTCATTCAAAATGTATCAGAGGGGCGTCTGGGTGGCTGAGTCGGTTAAGTGTCTGCCTTCGGCTCAGGTCATGATCTCAGGGTCCTGGGATCAAGCCCCTCATCAGGCTCCTTGCTCAGAGGGGAGCCTGCTCCTCCCTCTGCCCCACCCCCTGCTCGTGCTCTCTCTCTCCTTTTCCCTCTCTCGAATAAATAAAAAAATCTTAAAGGAAAAAACAAAAAACAAAAATGTATCAGAAACCTAAATGTCAAAACTATAATAATATGACAAGAAAACACAGCTGTAAGTCTTTATGACCGTGGCTTAGGCAATGGTTTGGTTAGCCATGACATCAAAACCATAAGCAGCAAAAAAATATATAGATAAACCTGACTTGACCAAAACTAAAAACATTGTTTTCTTCACAAGACACCATGAAAAAAGTAAAAAGACAATCCACAGAACAGGAAAAAATACTTGCAAATCATGTATCTATCTGGTAAGCATTTAGCATCCTGAATACATAAAACTCCTATAACTCCACCAAAAAAGAAAGACAACCCAATTTAAAAATGGACAGAGAATCCAAAAAAAGAAAAAAAAAAGGACAAAGAATCCAGACAGACGTTTCTCCAAGGAAGATCTCTAAACACACGTGAAAAGATGCTCAACATCATTAGTCATTAGGGAAACGCAAACCCAAACCACAATGAGATACGACTTCATGCCATAGGGTGGCTAGAATCAGAGAGACATAACAGGAGTTGGTGAGGATGTGGAGAATTCAGAACCTCTTACACTGCTGGGGGGAGTGCAAAATGGTACTTTGGAAACCAGTCTGGGAGTTTTTCAAAAAGCTGGACACAGTTACTGTGCGAGCCCCCAATTCCACTCATAGTTACATAGGCTAGAGGCATGAGAACATACAGGCCCAGAAAACATGTACACGTGTGTTTATAGCAGCATTATCTACACTAGTGGAAGAACCCAGATGTCTACCAACTGATGCACAGATAGACACACGAGAGGTCTGTCCCGAAAAAGGAATAAGGGTCTGGTTCATGCTACCATACAGATAATTCTTGAAAACATTGTGCAAAGTGAAAGGTGCCAGGCACAAAAGGCTACATTCTGTGTGAGTCCCTTCACATGAAATGTCCGGAATAGGCAAAACCCCCAGAGACAGAAAGTAGATGAGCCGTTGCCAGAGGCTGAGGGAGGAAGACACTGCTAAGGGGTATGGCGGTGACAAGAATGTTCTGGAATTAGTGGTGCTCGAGGCACAGCTTTGTGCCTATCCTAAAAAACCGCTGACTTGTACACTTTAAAAGGGTGAACTTTACGGTACCCGGATTACATCTCGATAAAGTGGTGATTAAAAAAAAAAAAAAGAAGTAGTGTACGCCTATGTTATTTGTTCTAAAAAAAAAAAGGACAAATACGCATACAGGTCTGTTCACAGATGCAGGAAAAAACCCTCTGGTCAGATACACAAGTCACTGGTTTACACCGGTTATCTCTGGGGAGGGAAACTGGGAGGTCAAGGGAAGGACAGTTTTCACCGTACGACCTTTTCTGCCTTTTAAGTTCTGAACCACGTGACTGGATCACCTCTTCCATAAACGTGACCTGGCTCTTATCTTGACTCCAGCACACGATGCAGCACACGATGGGGCCTAATGGATGTTTGCCCCCCCCCCCCCCCGAACTGAGCGGGCAGATAAAAGCCCCTGGCGCACGGCAGGCACTGAACACACATGGGTTGGCCTGACTTAGCAGGGTGGGTCCCTGCCGTGCGGGAGGAAACCGGGGCGCACACAGAGGCGATGCAGACCGAGCACCCCACTGGCGTAAAGTCCTACCCTACCTTGGAAACCTGTACCGGGAGGAGAGACACACGCTGGGAGATGAAAAACCAACCTAGGAAGTGGCCTCTAAACTCCCCTCCGGCAGTGCTGGGGACAAAGCTGGCTGGATATGAAGAAAAGGGGCGGCGGGCTCTTACCTGGCTCCGGGGGCTCCTTGCTCACATGCTCAGCTTCCATGGACCCGATGCCCCCGCTAAACATGATGGGCTTGATCCACTCACGCCGCTGGCCGTCAGGGAGCTGGAGACCCAAGGAGCGGGCGAAGCCTGGAGCATGGACACCCCAGGGAGAGGGGGCAGAGTCCGGTCACCCAGTATCCCCCAGCACCCACTCAGTCATACACCCCACCCCCCTCTGGTACTCGGTGTCCGTTGTCCTCGACACCCCCAGCCTCACCGGCCAGCACTGGCTCCCCAAACTTGTTGCCGTAATCAGAAGCCCCATTACTGGCCTCAATGGCGACCTCCAGGGGCAGGGCGAAGTTTCCAGGATACTGGAAACTTGGATCCTCCCAGGGCAGATTATAACCTGAAAGGAAAGCAGAAAGTTGGCTGGACCGTTAAGACAGGACACAGAGGAGCCAGAGTCCTTCAGGAAGAGTCTAACTAAGCCACCAAGGACCACCCATGCGCGTAGAATATCCCATTTTAGGAAATCCCATTTCAGGAGGAGGTAGGGCGTACAACAAAGCACCAATCTTTCTCCCTAGGTCCCACGCCAAACTTCCCTCTGAGTCTTAGGATCAGGGTTCTTAGGACTTTGGGGATGCCTGGGTGGCTCAGGTGCTTAAGCTTCTGCCTTCAGCTCAAGTCATGATCTCAGGGTTCTGGGATCGAGCCCTGCACTGGGCTCCCTGCTCAGTGGGGAGTCTGCTGTTCCCTCGCTCTCCCTCTCTGTCCATCACAAATAAATAAATAAAATCTTTAAAAAAAAAAGGAAAAGAAATAGGACTTGGGGGACAGGTGGTCATGAGACTGACCCAGTGTCATGTTTCCTTGCTGAGCAGGTGCTAGCTGATAAAGAAAATGGCGGTTCTGCAAAGCCTGTCTGGTGACTTGGGTTTCCCCTGGCCTAGAGTCCTCACGGTGACAGGCCAGCTACTCTAGGGCCTGCCTCCCAAGAAAAGGCACCCGGGATGACGTAAGAGATAGAAGTGCTCCATGGCCGCCAGGACAAGGAAGAGATGGTCGGGAGGAAGGAGGTGGGACCTGGGATGTGCAGGTTTCCAAAGCAATAGCCAGCCGTGCCAGCCACCACGTGGGCCCCGCGGCCCGTGCACTGGACATCTCGGATCCGGCCCCCTGTGCCTGTGGTCGCACCGCTGAAGGGGGCCACTCCTGTAAAGAGATGGGGGAGATGTGTGGGTACCAAAGAGACAAACCTCAGTTCTGACCACCCCATTAAAAATCAGGACGGGACGCCTAGGTAGCTCAGTCGGTTAAGCATCCAACTCTTATCTCCACTCAAGGTCTTGATCTCAGCGTGGTGAGTTCAAGCCCCGCGTTGGGCTCCATGTCAGGCATGGAGCCTACTTAAAAAAAAAAAAAAAAAAAATCACGATAGCCAGCCTCCCTGATTGTTTTTCCCAGGCCCGGACCAGAGGACCTTCACTCTACCCCACACTCTTATCTCACCGATCCATACCCAGGACCCAGCTCACCTGTGGGGAAGTTGTGGGTCTCTGCTGTGAAGACGACATGTCTCAGGGCCTGCTGTTGCCGGAAGCAGCTTGGCTGTGTGGGGTCCTCGGGCCGTAGGAATCGGACTTCCTTCCCCTGGATTGCGCTGTGGACACAGTGGTTCTGGACCTTGCTTCCTTCCTGGGGCCTCCCCTCCCCTGAGCCTGCCACCGCCCCCCCCGACCTCAGGCACAGCCCACCTGCTGTTGTCACAGAACTTGAGGACATTGTTGGGGTTCGAGGACGCCTGGGTGCTCATGATGGACTCAAAGAGGGAGTGTGCCAGTTCCTGCCCGTCCATGTGGAGAAGGCCCTTGAAGAACCAATGTCGACTGTGCTCGCTGCAGGGGTGACGTGGGGAGGGAAGGAAAGGCAGAAAGCTGGGTCACTTCTCACACCATGCCGTGTCTTCTCAGCAACCAGCAACAGTTAACGGCCAACTCTTACATAGAGAACAGGTCAGAATAGATTCCAAAAAGCCAAAACCTTCAAATGTCCTGTCACTGTGGATTGCTGAGATCCAAAGTGAATATGAAATCGAGACCTGGGTATAGACTACCAGATGGAGGAGGAGCCCGGGCCCTCAAACAGACTCAGGGACACCCCCGAGCCAGAGGAGAGCCACGAAGGCAAGTCCCTGTGCCCTTCCCTTCCAACCTCCACGGGCTCAGCCTTCAGAACGTCCCCACTGCCCCACCACCTATTGGACTGAGCCAAGTCAAAGGCCTCCACGGTGCTGGGGTTCCGCTGTAGCTCCTGGAAGCGTTTGGTGTAGAAATCCAGGTCCCAGGAGTCTAGGGCCAGGCCTAGGAGACAACCCGGGAAAGCTGACTGTAAGACGCAGGGCACCAGGTCCCGGGGCCCGGCACCCGCTGACTGGCCTCGCCTGGGCCTCCCTCCCAGGCACCCCGGCTCACCCAGCTCCCGGTTGGCCTTCTCCAGGGCACACCGGCCCTCAGCCAGGATGTTGATAGAGCCGTTGAGAGGTGTGGAAATGCTCCCAAGGGAGAAGCTCTGGATGGGATGGGGGAAGGGCTGCTCGGTCATGCGGTCATGCAGGGTGGCCAGAGCGATGGTCTTCATCTCAGCCGATGGAGGGTGGGCGAACTAGGGGCAAACACACACAAGGCGTCAGGAGGTGGAGGGCTGGAGTCTGGACAGAGTGGTGCACCCCGGCTCCTCCCAGTCATCCAGCCCATGGCTAATCTGCGTGGTGCCCGAGTGCCGATTAGAAAGACATGCCCCGTCCAGGCACGAGCCCACGTAAGGATGCACAGATTAGCAAGGGGACCACAGGCTGGACTTCCTTCCCATTCAGCCCTCGACCAGGAAGTCTCAGGCAGTGAACAACCTGGGAACAGGACAGGCCTAAAGCCAAGAGCTCCTCCCCGTTTCTCCCGAGTTCAGGACCTCATCTCTTTTATTTCTGGCCCAGCTCCTCCTCCCCTTCACCACGGATAGCCCAACACCTCACCGAGAGCAAGTAGCGCCGGGTGGTCTCCACACGATCCACAGCCCCCAGCCCAGCAGCCCAGCACACTGACACGACGTTGGTGGATGCTGGGGTCGAGAAGTTCAGCCTGAGAAGTGGGCTGGATGGTTAGGACCTGAGAGCGCCAGCCGAGAAGGTGGATCCCGCCCACAGCCGTCCCGCTGATTGCGACCTGGCCTCTAGCCTCAGACCCGGGCACCAAGAAACCTGCTTTCGAAGGTCACTCAAATCAAACCGGACCTGTCCTTCCAGCATAAAATGCTTTGACTTCGTACTTCTCAGAATGCAATCTGTTTTACTTACAGAACGTGCCTGGTAGCTGGCTCGGTCTTTTTTTTTTTTTCCCAAAGATTTTATTGATTTATTGGAGAGAAAGAGAATGAGAGATAGGAGCACGAGAAGGAAGAGGGTCAGAGGGAGAAGCAGACTCCCCGCTGAGCAGGGAGCCCGATGCGGGACTCGATCCCGGGACTCCAGGATCATGACCTGAGCCGAAGGCAGTCGCCTAACCAACTGAGCCACCCCGGCACCCTGGCTCGGTCTTTCAAAGACATCTTCCCATATGGGGAAGGCAGGTGCATGGCCTTCTAAGCAGGGAGCAGGATGGAGTGAAGGAAAAACAGACCCGTCAAGGGTCACAGGAGAAGGAAGAAGAGGAATGGGAGTGGAAGGGGTGGGCAGTGTGTCTGGAAGGGAGCTCCGCCTGAGAACATGGAATGCATCTACCCTGGGCTGAGACACTCGCCTGGGCCCAACTTCCACCAGCAGGTCGTTGGAGTCAGGATGGAGCCAGGACTCCTGAGCAACATCACCCAGTAACAAGGGGCAGCCAAACAGCCATGTCAGCTTCTTCATCTCCTCAGCGCTCGGCAGGGACTTGGCTGTGGGGGGACAGGCCGGGCATATGCTGAGACCCTGTCCGGCCTGGCACCCACCCCCCATCCAATACTTGGCCCAACCTGTCCAGTTCACATTGTAGCACAGCTCTGTCTTGACACCCTGCAGCGCTGACAGCTTCCCTTGGAGCTTCCTCTGAGTGTGTCCAGCAGCTGCCCTCTCATGGCCAGAGGGATGGACGTAGAAGTGAAGAACGGAGGCCATCGCTGGAGTTGTCCGTTGTGGGAAATGATGTAGATCCCTGAAAGGTAATCAGCTATTCCCTGTCAAACAGATTTCAGATTTCCAAGACAGCTGAGGCTCTGGAGGCATTAGGGATGGGGTGGGGAAAACAGGGGCATTCGGAGAGACGAGATACTAAGAAAAACGGAAGCTCGGGGGGCTTCATCCTGCAAAATGTGGGAACAGGGAATACGGGTACATCCTTGGCACACGATCCTTGAGCACCTGCACTTTGCTGGGCCCCAGGCAAGGTCTTAGGAACACCGCTCTGAAGACAAAAACCATTTCCGCCCTCACAGACCTTACATTTTATTGAGGGAGACAGGCAAGCGCCCCCACGTTTCCAGCCCAGTGTGGTTAAGGCTGAGAGACTGTGGCTACCGGCCTAGCAGCTGAGGAGTTAGGGGAAACTTTCTGGAAAAAATAGCATCTAAATGTAAACCCACAGGATGAGCTGGACTGGGCCCAGTTGGTGGAGTCAGATGACACCATTCTTCTGGTATGCCTCTACCTTCTGGCTGCTCCGGCTCAGGCACCTGTCCTTCACTCTCTTCTGTCTACATGCTCTTCCCAAGTGACTTCATCCAGACCCGTGGCCTTAAATACCATCTAGTAGACTGAGCCAATGAAACCGCCAGGACTCAACCATTTTTGACCCAAAACAGCAATTTCATCTCATTCAAGTCGCTATCTGCCAACAGATTCCATAAATTAATTCAATCCTGACTTGCCCGGACATGCCAAACCGGTACATTAAAATGCTCACGTGACATCTCCACATGGATGTCTCATAAACACCAATGGTGGTCTGTTTGGGCCAAAACAGAAATTCTGATCTCTCCCTTCTCCAGACCTCCTGTTCTCCCAGTCTTCTCCATCCAATCAGCACTCTTAAATCAGTTGCTCAGGCCAAAAATACAGTCAACTTCACTTATTCCTGAGCCCTCTCTATATCTGATGGATTCATCAGCAAATCTATTTCCAAACATATCCCAAATCTGTCCACGTCCTTTTTTTTTTTTTTTAACTTATTTACTTGACAGAGAGAGGGGAAACACAAGCAAGAGGAGAGGAAGAAGCAGGCTCCCCACTGAGCAGGGAGCCCGATGCGGGGCTCGATCCCAGGACCCTGGGATCATGAGCTGAGCCAAAGGCAGATGCTTAACCAACTGAGCCACCCAGGTGCCCCTGTACGCATCCTTTCATCTTTGCTACCATCACTCTTTTTCAAGCCATCACCGTCACTCACTTGGGGCCTCCTGAATAGCACCCGATTCCACTCCTGCCCCAACCACAAACCATTTGCCATATTTCAACATAAGTGAGATCATGGCTTCTCATCACACACGGTATAAGCTTCTAACTCAGGACCTTGGCTCACCTAGCCTGGCCCCCTGCCCACTTCTCCAACCCTATCTCACACCATGATCTTTTTTCACCTGCAACGCCCCCACCACACTTGCTTCTTTTGTATTCTAACTTGCCAACCTCTGTTTTGGAAGGCCATTTTCTCACCCTGATATTTGCATGGCTTTTTTTTTTTTTTAAGATTTTATTTTTATTTAACACAGAGAAAGAAGCAGGCAGAGGGAGGGAGAGAGAAGCAGGCTCCCCGCTGAGCAGAGAGCTCCATGGTGCAGGGCTCAATCCCAGGACCCTGAATCATGACCCGAGCCTAAGGCAGAGCCACCCAGGCATCCCATGTCTAACTAGCACTAGCACTTTCTTATTTAGATTCCTGGCCTCTAGCCAGGGACTTCCTCAACCCACTCCTATCAGATGACCCTATCTTATTTTCCTATATAGTATTTAGCAGTACTTGAAATTTTATTTTATCTATTTAGTACCTCGTTTCATTTTATTTTTACTTATTTACTTTTAATACCTGACATTTTAACTTATTTAAAACTCTACCTTCCCCACTAGAACAAAATCTCCACGTGGGCACGGACTGTAGCTGTTTTATCTCCACTGGATTGCCAAGGCTTGGAAAAATAGGTGGGGCTTTTAAAAAGGAAAAAAAAAATCTAGTATTTGCAGACTGACTGAAGGGCCTCTTGATCTACATCCCTCAGCAGCCCCTCCCGCCCTTTCAGGCCAAGCCTCATTTCAGAGAAGGATGCTGGATTTCGGTTTCTCAGCGCTCCCCACCCCATTCTGATCACCTTTCTAAAGTTAGGTGCCTCACAGTTGTCCTTTATACCGTAACTGCCACAGGATTTATCACATAGAAACCATTTGCCTTAGATCTACCAGTCACGCTCCAAGAGCGCAGGGGCAGGGCTGTCTCTATCAGGGTTGCAGGCCCAACGACTAGGACATAAGCGAGGCAGTCGGCAGGGAGGCTTTCTGTTGGTGGAAGGAACTGGGCAAGAGGGGATGGCTCTACGTGGGGCGGGGGGGGGGGGACGGTCCTCCCCTGACTCGCGTCTACGGACCGCGCACAAGGTCGCAGGAAAGGGCCCCATCTGGACGCAGCTCTGCCCGTTGGGGACACGGAAGTGGCCCGCATCAGTCAGGCCTGGGGTGAGTGCAGAAAGAGATGGCAGCAAGCAAGGTAGCAAGGATGGCCCAGGAGAGCGATACCCACGTGAGAGATGGCCCGGACAGACTCGTGCACCGATGGCGCCCGGATGAGTCATCCAAGTGCGCGGGGAAAGACACGGGCCCCGACGGCGCCCCGCCCACTTCCGCGTGCCACCGTAAGCGTAGCGGCGCGGGGGGGTGTGGCTAAGGAATCTCGCCTGCAGGGCGCCTGGCTGGCTCGGACTGCCTTCTGCTCTGGTCTTGGTCTCGGGCTGCAGAGATCGGCCAGCGTGGGGCTCCCTGCTCAGCGGGGCATGTGCTTCTCCCTCTCACTCTTCCTCTGTGCGCGCGCGCTCTGTCTCTCCCAAAAGGATTAAGGGAACAAAGTACAGGGGGGGACACCCAGAGGATAGCAACAGCAGAAAGTGCTTCCCCTCTGTAGGCTTAAAGGGACAAAGGAGGGAATGGTGCTCTCCAGCTGCTAGAGAGGTGGAGCTGATGTGGGAAACAAAGGGAAAAGAAAAATTAAATTTCCTTACTACCTACAGCCCACGGACAAGTCCTTGAAATAATTGGAGTGACATTCCTCTAGAAAGTCAGCTGCTTCCATGTTGACACTTTACCAAGGGCAAAAGGTAATCTTAGCCCAACTCCCCAGGATCCTATAAGTCTACTTTAACATATAAAAATTCCTTGGCGGGGTGGCGCCTGGGTGGCTCAGTCAGTTAAGGGTCTGCCTTCCGCTCAGGTCATGATCTCAGGGTCCTAGGATTGAGCCCCCGCATTGGGCTCCCTGCTCAGCGGGGTGTTTGCTTCTCCCTCTCTCTCCCTCTGCACACACACTCTCTCTCAAATAGATAAAATCTTTAAAAATTGTAAGAAATAATGAAAATTCCTTTGGAAACTTCCTTTATCTCTACCCCCAAGATACAGGTTGGCAATCATCCCCCAAGCATATGACCCACCAATATACATCTGAAGGGTCTCACGACTAAGGTTTTATTAGATAGTAATAAATGACCCCTTCCCAACAATAGCTAGCCCCCTCAAGGTCTAAGCAACCTTGCTTCCAAAACGCTGTCCCTAACCTCCTTCCAACTTGAAATATATAATGGGCCACTCTTCATGACCCCAATATAGCTCTTTCTGCCCACGGGTCCTGTCCCGTGCTTTAATAAAACCACCTTTTTGCACCAAAAACGTCTCAAGAATTCTTGGTTGTCGGCTTTGAACCTTAACATCTTTTCTACATCATAGCCGTGAAAGAAAGGCATCCAACAGGGCAAAGGAGGCCACAAGTACAGTGTTCAGGGAGAAAGGGAATAACACTGCGTCCTCTCTCCTGGCCAAGTTCCCACATAAACTGTTTCTGTCTCTCATTAGCCAAACCTAATCTGAAGCCTGAGGGCAAGGAACCTGGAGTGGCATGGCGTGCCAGGGCAAACACAATACCTGGTGCAGTGGTCTTTTTAATGAGTCAGACAACAAAGGAATGGTCAGAGTAAAAAGTGAAAGTCTTTATCTTCATCTCTCTCCTTATTCATTCCCCTCTGCAGTACAGGTTCAAGACAAGGATAAGGCAAGTGAGGCACCTAGGGTGCAAAACTTAGAGAAGTACTTAAAATGTTCCCCTAATTCCAACCCTGCCCCAGACATAAAAGTTACTACCTGTTTGGTGTATAAAGTTCCAGGCTATTGAAATGAGTACTCTCAGGCTCACTTCTGACAGAGGCCATATGTTATATCTTTGACATCCGAGCACTTCTTGGTTTCTTTCCCTTTAGGCACTCCTTGGCGCCATCCAGTACCTACCTTCCAGAACCTTCCAGAACTTTCCAGAATCTTCCAGGAGCCTTAGTTTGCTCAGCTCTCTGGTCCTATTTCCTTCACATTTTCTCTCTCTCTCTCTCTCTCTCTCTCTGTGTGTGTGTGTGTGTGTGTGTGTGTGTGTGTGTGTTTTAAGAAGGCTCCATTCCCAACATGAGGATTGAACTCACAACCCTGGGATAAAGAGTCACCTGCTCTACCAACTGAGCCAGCCAGATGCCCCTCCTCCATATTTTAGTAGTCTCAGGGCACCATAAATTTTCAGTTTTCACCTCCATAGGGTGACTTCCAGATTTATCCTTTTGGCCCTAAACCCTCTCCTGACTTGGGTCCCATATATCCAGCTGCCCCTTGGACGAGTACAGACTGTTCAAATCACCAGGTCTGGAGACAACACACTTCCTTCCCTGTGTATGACGGGCCAGCCACTCTTCACGCTTCCCTAATATCTCCCCCTCTCCCACCACATTCCTTGAAGATGCTTATTAAATCAAGCTGGATCTACTTCAGTGGCTTGCTATTCTCTTGTGCCCCTCTCATTTGGTCTTGCATGCTGCCACCAGATCAACCTACATTTAAATCACACCAACAAGGGACGCCTGGGTGGCTCAGCCGGTTAAGCGTCTGCCTTTGGCTCAGGTCATGATCCCAGGGTCCTGGTATCGAGTCCTGCATCAGGCTCATTGCTCAGGGAGAGCCTGCTCTCCCTAACAAATAAATAAAACTTAAAAAATAAATAAATCACACCAATGGGGGGCTGGTGAGGGGGTAGATTCAGTACAACGCTCTCTGATCACTGTAGCTTAAATTCAACACTCCCTCCTAGGAACTATCAAAAGTAAATCCACATCTCCGTGGATTTGGTAAATAGAAGGAGTCTTCTGAGTTGAGAAAATATTGGAAGCAAAAGGAATGATCAGGTCTGGGACTTTAGGCTTTGACACCACAGTATCCTGCATAACTAGTTTATGCAGTAAGGAACAGAGAGCTTGCATCAAATGTGCGGTTGAATCAGGGAATACCATAACTTGTAGAATTAAAGTCTTTAGGGGCGCCTGGGTGACTCAGTTCTTGAGGGTCTGCCTTCAACTCAGGTCGTGATCTCAGGGTCCTGGGATTGAGCCCCGCATCGGGTTCCCTGCTCAGTGAGGAGCCTGCTTCTCCCTCTCTCACTCCCCCTGCTTGTGTTCCCTCTCTTGCTTTGTCTTTCTCTGTCAAATAAATAAAATCTTAAAAAAAAAAAGAATTGAAGTCTTTATTTCCTGTCAAATGATGACAAGAGCATTCTTTTTGTCTACAATGTTTATACTATCTTGTTCCAAAAATTTGAAGCTGCTATAAGTTTAAAATAACTTAAAAACTCCCCTTTACCTTATTTAAGATTTTTATTGATTTTTTGACAGAGAGAGAGACAGTGAGAGAGGGAACACACGCGGGGGAGTGGGAGAGGGAGAAGCAGGCCTCCCTGCCGAGCAGGGAGCCCGATACGGGGCTTGATCCCAGGATCCGGGGATCATGACCTGAGCCGAAGACAGACGCTAAACGACTGAGCCACCCAGGCGCCCAACCTTATTTTATTTTGAAACAAATTTTAAACTTTATATTATTTTTTTAAAGATTTTATTTATTTATTTGACAGAGAGAGACACAGTGAGAGAGGGAACACAAGCAGGGGGAGTGGGAGAGGGAGAAGCAGGCTTCCCGCGGAGCAGGGAGCCCGATGCGGGGCTCGATCCCAGGACCCCGGGATCATGACCTGAGCCGAAGGCAGACGCTTAAAGACAGAGCCACCCAGGTGCCCCCAAATTTTAAATTTTAAGTTGAAGTATAGTTGACATACAATACCGTATTAGTTTCAAATGAACAGCATTGTGAGCCAACAATTATATACATCATGAAAGGCCCACCACGATAAGTGTAGTTGCCATGTGTCACCACACACACTTATTACAATATTATTGACCATATTCCCTATGCCGTACTTTTCATCCCTGTGGCTTATAACTGGAAGTTTGTATCTTTTAATCCCCTTCGCCTCCTTCACCTATCTCCCCATCCCCCTCACTTTACCTTTTTAGATTTTCTTTTTTTTTTTTAAGATTTATATTTATTTGAGAGAGAGTGAGAGAGACAGAGAGAGCATGAGGGGGGTTGGGGGCAGAGGGAGAAGCAGCTCTCTGCTGAACAGGGAGCCCAACGTGGGGCTCAATCCTGGAACTCCGGGATCACGACCTGAGTCGAAGGCAGTTGCCCAACCACCGACTGAGCCACTGAGGCGCCCCTCGCTTTACCTTTTTAATCTCCTGTCTTCCCCTCCCACCGCACTGACTTCCTTCCATTTCTTTTCACCATAGCGCCTTTGTGCTTGTGGTTGCCCCCATCCATCATTTCTCTTTGGTCCCCACCATCTGAATCCTTCATCTCTTCCAATTCTTTACTATAATGTCACCTTTACAGTAAAGCCTTCTGCATACAAAAGGGTCACACTACCCCCTGCGTTCCCTGTTTCTCTTTCAATAGTACCTATTACTAATTGTGAACACTTTTTTTTTTCTTTTTAACTGTCCGTCTCCGTGTCCTAGGATGTAAGCTTCATGACAGCAGGGATTTTTATCTTTGCTCACTGCTGTATCTCCAGAACCTGGAACAGTGCCGGGCACAGAGTTGCGTGAATTCTGTTCACTCACTGCCTACTAAGCCATGGAAGGATTAGTTGGTTGACTGAATTAGAAAGAGCAAGAGGCTTTCATTAGCTGATCCACAAACATTTAGCAACAAGCTCTGTTCTAGGTACCAGACTGCAAAGATAAATAGAATGAATAGGATGTGCCTTCTAGGTACTCGTGGTCTAGCGGGGAAATAGTTACACCAAGGAGTCAAGGGCAGAACACAAGCACGAATGACGCGCTCAGGTCGCGTTGAGGAGGCACGTCTCTGTGCTTTGGCAACATCAGGGAGACGGAACGATGCTTAGGAGCGACCAACCAGGCCGGCTGCGTTCGAGCTCCGGAGCCGCCCCCCGCTCCCCTTCCCGTGCCAGGGACGCCACACGGGAAGTCATCCCGGAAGGAAGCGGGCGTGCGGGAGCCGGGGGGCTGCCGCGGCAGCTGCGCACTGGGGGCCTGAGGCCGCGGGTGGGAGGAGCCGGAGGCGCAGCCGCCGCCGCGCCCACCGATGCCGTCACCGAGCGGCCTTCCCGTGAGCCCTGGCGCGGCGGCTGTTCGCGGGCTCTCCCAGGGCGTAGCCTCGGGCGCATCATGGAGGCCAACCCGGCTCCGGCTCCCGACTCCGTGAGTGCGCTTCTCCGTCCTTCGTCCCCGTTTTTCCTTCTGGTCCTGTTCCCTCCACGTTGCTTCTCAGCCTCCCTCCCGTCGCTGGGCGAGGGGAGGGAGCTGCGAGGCTGATCGTCCTTCCACCGTCGCGGGTTCTGCGAACGCAATTGTGGGCGCCTGCGGCGCTAGCTGTGAGGCTTGGACACGTCTCCGCCCCCTCTCCAGGCTCCCAGCAGGGTGGGAAGCCGCGGGCGGGCTATTAATGGCGAACGGTGGGGCCCCTGACGCAGCTGGGGGGAAAGGGGTAACGGGAAGCAAGGAAAGCGTCTGAGACCCGAAGTGCATGTAGGGGTTATCCAGGCAGAAAAGCGCTGAAAGAGGTTTCCAGGCAGAGGCAAAAACACGTTCAAAGGCAAGAGAGAGAACAGGTATCTTTGGAAAACCCAAGTTCAGTTGGGTGGTGGTTGGAGGGGTGACGGCTGACAGTCTCGTGCGTCTTGCTGAACAGCGACTTTAACCTGAGGCTAATTGGGAGTTACTGAGGGGTTTTAAGCAGAAGAGCGATTGGATGAGATTTGAGATTTCGTTTCCTGAGGTAGCAGGGTAGAGAGTAGCGGTTAGAAGGCTGGGACTGGAAAGCAGTGAGAGATGATGGTGACCTCGACCACGGCAGCAGTGTTGAGGTTCCAGAAGTGAAAACAGTAAAAAAAAAAAAATATATATATATATATATATATATATGTTGAGGAGGTAGAATCTAAAGGACTTGGGTATGGAATGGAAGGCGTTATAGGAGGACCGCGGGTTTCAGGGTAGAATTACTTGGTTGAGGTTGCTGTTTGCTGATTGGTGAACGTTGGCAGAGGAGTGGGTTTTTTCGTTTTTTCGGTTTTTTTTTAAAGGTCAGTGTTGGGATGTGTGGTGCCTGTAGGTTGGCCAGGTGGAGAATCTGGTAGGCAGATGGAGGTCACGAGAGAGCTCAACTAAAGTAGCCTCTGTGGATGGCTAGTAAGGAAATCCAGTGGCAGAGGTCACCGAGGGGAAAATGTATAGTGTTCTCAAACTTCAGTTTATATTTATGATCTGGGGAGTTTATTTAAAACACAGACTCCTGGGGCACCTGGGTGGCTCAGTGGGTTAAGCATCTGCCTTCAGCTAGGATCATGATCTTGGGGTCCTGGGATCAAGCCCCACATCTGGCTCCCTGTTCAGTGGGGAGTCTGCTTCTCCCTCTCTCTCACCACCCCCTGCTTGTGCTCTCTGTCACTCTCTCTCAAATAAATAGAAAATCTTATTTTAAAATAAATGAAATACTCCTGGAGCACCTGGGTAGCCCAGTCAGTTAAGCATCCCACTCTTGGTTTCTGCTCAGGTCATGATCTCACGGTCCTGGGATCAAGCCCCAAGTCGGGCTCTGTGTCAGCCGGGAGTCGGCCTGAGATTCTCTCCCTGCCCCCTCTGCCCCTCCCCCTGCTTGTGCGCATGCTCACTCCAAATAAATAAATAAATCTTTTAAAGTTCCGATTCCTGGGTCCCCCACTCCTGCCAGGATTCTGTTTCAGTAGATGAGATCCATGAATTCACATTTTTAACAGAATTTAGGGGATTCTGAGGCAGTGGCACAACTTTGAACCATGTGCCGAGTGGTGGACAGGCCCTCAGGAGCTAGAGAGGAAGACAGAATGTAGGAGTCCGGGTGAGGCGCTCGTTATGTCGCTGAGGCAGTGCTGAATGATGATGTGGTCCAATCTTTTT
Organism: Callorhinus ursinus; assembly: GCF_003265705.2. Classification (NCBI taxonomy): domain Eukaryota; kingdom Metazoa; phylum Chordata; class Mammalia; order Carnivora; family Otariidae; genus Callorhinus; species Callorhinus ursinus. Next base: position 3,050,565 of record NW_027397105.1, on the reverse strand, counting down.
TTTTTAAGATTTTATTTTTAAGCAATCTCAACACCCAATGTGGGGCTTGAACTCACAACCCTGAGATCAAGAGTCATGTGCTGTACTGACTGAGCCAGCCAGGTGCTCTGACCTAGTCCAGTTTTGACAACCATGATCACGGGTGACAGTGTTTGGCTAAGGTGGGGTAAAGGTGAAGTTTAGTGGTAGAGCTGTTCACAAGGACACTGAAGTCAATAGAACCTGAAGACAGGTCCCTTGAGCTGCTAATGATTGAGTGACTGTGGAGGATTGACCAGAAGGCTAATAGAAGGGCATTGGAGGAACAGGGATGGAGCTGTAATGGTTTAGCATTATCACTGGGGATCAAGAAGGATAAAGGTTGTACTCAGTACTGTTGAACGCTGTCAGAATTTTATTATTATCTTAAAGATTATTTATGTATATGAGAGAGAGAGGGATAGAGTGCACGTGCCATGACGGGGTGGGGGGGTGGGGGGGGTGACAGAGGGAGAGGGAAAGAGAGTCTCAAGCTGATACGGGGGTGGCGGGGGACTCGATCTCAGGACCCTGAGATCAGGACCTGAGCCAAAACCAAGAGTCGGACACCTAACCAACTGAGCCACTCAGGCACCCCTGTCAGAATTTTAAAATAAAGCAGCCTAGGGGCGCCTGGGTGGCTCAGTCGTTAAGCGTCTGCCTTCGGCTCAGGTCATGATCCCAGGGTCCTGGGATCGAACCCCGCGTCCGGCTCCCTGCTCAGCAGGAAGCCTGCTTCTCCCTCTCCCACTCCCCCTGCTTGTGTTCCCTGTCTCGCTGTGTCTCTCTCTGTCAAATAAATAAATAAAACCTTAAAAAAATAAATAAAAACAAAAATAAGCCATTTAAAAAAAAATAAAGCAGCCTAACATTGGAAGTAGGCCAAGCTGGTCCCCTTCTCTAGAACTAACTATAGAAAGGCAACTATGTCTCCAGACTGTGTGGTAAGCATACAAAGGTGGCTCATGTCCTGCTTAAGAAGTCTGCATCTCAGCCGAAAAGACAGAAAACAGATCTGGTGGGATTGCACTTACATTGATTTAGCTCATGGGAACTCAAATGTATATACTTGAGTAGAAAAACGAATGATTAAAAATCGTACTCCACCTATGTCCTTTTTACATACTGTTTGTAATTACGCATATTTACATTTATATTACATATTACTATGTAGTATTGTGTCCTATTTATGAGCAACTTAAAGGATTTTTTCCAAGAGTGATTTTGACTATTTTTCAACATGTTGGCCTTAGGACCACATCCCACGTAAGATGGGACACCACGATACTGTGCGTGATGATCGTTGCTCTCTATAGAATTATGTGCATGGTGCTGTGGGAGCTCCAGGAAGGGAGCAGCATTCTGCCTGGGACCGTCAGAGAAGGTTTCCCAGGGCGATGTTTATTCCAGTTGAGCATGTTAAGGACTGGTATGGGTCTGTTGGGGAAAGAGATAGGACCACCCGCACAGTTCCAGTGGTGCAGCCGGTTATCACACGGTACTTAGAAGAGAAACAGGTGAGACCAAAGCCGGAAGGCCAGCGGTCTGAGGAGGGACCGGACTAAGGCTTCTCAGGTTTCCTCCAAGTTCTAAACTCCAGTACTTGTTTATTTACATGCCCTCCGAATTTCTTTTTCTTTTACTTTATTCCCAGAATTTCATTGGTGGGCAGGATGGTTAGGAAGATGTTTTAACTAGTTTCCCTTTCCTCAGGAGCAAGCCTGGCTTGAGGCTGCCCAGACCTTCATCCAAGAGACCCTGTGTCTGCCTGGCAGCGAGCCCGATGTCCAGTTGACTCAGTCGGTGATTGACTGTGTGAAGACCACCTGGTTGTCCCAGGGAAAGAACCAAGGTTTTCCCCTGCCCCTCAGCTACAGGTAAGGAGAGGAGGGGTTCAGAAGGGGGTTAACTTTGGTACTAAAAAAGGACCCAGAGTTAACCAGGGGGAAACGAGAAGCACAAGGGGAAACATGCTAAGGGGAGGAAAATGTGCTTGAACACAACCCCCTCTGCCAGGCTTTTCCATCCTCCGTCAAGCTGCTTTCCCTTTCTGATGGCTCTCCTAAATTGGCTGAAGCCAAGTTAGGGACAAGGAGAAGAGAGAGGAAGGTGGGGGAAGATGGAAAATTCGTAAAAAGAACTCTCAGGGTGGAGAGAGAGGCCAATGTTCTTTCGTGTGTGTGAGGAAACTAAGGCAGCGAGTTAAGACATCAGCAAGTGCAGATAGTTGTGTTTAAGACCAGAGTTTAAAGTCTTCTGAGGGTGTTGCGTTTTTTGTTTTTAACAACACTTCCGTTTCTGAAACTGTTCAAAGCAGTGTTGATAAAGTACTGCAAGAAAAGGGTTCCATGGCCAAATAAGTTTGCGAGACACTGCATATGGTGTGATAAGCTTCTCTAGGAAAGTCACAAGGCTCATTAATGGATTAAAGGCTCTGAAAGTCCTGTGGAAAGAACCCCGTTTACCTCCTCAGAGAAGTGACCACGACTTCAAATGTGGGTGTATTTGTTTTAAGTTTTTATTTTTATTTTTTATCATTATCTTTTTTTAGGGAGGGAGAGAGAGGGCAGGGAAGGGCAGAGGGAGAGGGACAGAGAATCCTTAGCAGGCTCCATGACCCGAGCCATAATTAAGAGTCCATGCTTGGGACACCTGGGTGGCTCAGTCCGTGAAATGACTGCCTTCGGCTCAGGTCATGATCCCGGGGTCCTGGGATTGAGTCCTGCATCGGGCTCCCTGCTCGGCGGGGAGTCTGTTTCTCTCTCTGCCTGCCGCTCCCCCTGCTTGTGCCCTCTCTCTGTCTCTTTGTCTCTGACAAATAAATAAATAAAATCTTAAAAAAAAAAAAGTTGATGCTTAACTGACTGAGCCACCCAGGCGCCCCTTAAGTTTTTATTTTAATTCCAATTAGTTAACACATAGTGTTTTGGCTTAATGTTTTATTTTATTTATTTTTTCTTTTCAAATATTTGAATTCTAGTTAGTTAACAGGCCGTGCAATGTTGGTTTCAGGAGTAGAATTCAGTGATTCATCACTTACATATAACATCCAGTACTCATCACAACAAGTGCCCTCCTTAATCCCCATCCCCCAGCTAGCCCATCCCACCCCTGCCTCTATTTCTGCCTCTGTCACGCCTCAGTTTGTTCTCTGTTGTTAAGAGTCTCTTATGGTTTATTTCCCTCTCTTTTTCCCCCCTTCCCATACGTTCATCTGTTTTCTTTCTTAAATTCCACATATGAGTGAGATCATATGGTACTTGTCTTTCTCTGTCTTATTTCACTTAGCATAATATACTCTAGCTCCATCCAGATCATTGCAAATGGCAAGATTTCATTCTTTTTGATGGCTGAGTCATATTCCATTGTGTGTGTGTGTGTGTGTGTGTGTGTACGTGTGTACGTACACACACACACCATCTCTTTATCCATTCATCTGTCAATGGACATCTGGGCTCTCTCTGCAGTTTGGCTATTGTTGATAATACCGCTATAAACATTGGGTGGCACGTGCCCCTTTGAATCTGTATTTTTGTATCCTTTGGGTAAATACCTAGTATACTTGCTGAGTCATAGAGTAGTTACCTCGAACGTGGGATGAATTAGTCCCTTATCTTTGTGTTTTTATTGCATGTGCGTCCATCCCCAAGCCATGTACCATAGAGTTTCGTGTACCTTTTGTACATATTTTATATAGTCTCTGCAGTTTGCTTTTTGTGCTTCACCTGCTCCTGAGATTTACTCCTGTCAAGAGCTCTAGCTCATTTATTTCAACCGCTGTGTGGCATTCTGTGAGTGTACGTGTCACCGTTTATCCTTTAAAAAATAAAAAAGGCGCAAGTCTGTTTAGTTTTGCTTAATTAGGCATTTCCCAGCCTTGCGCAAGCATAGGGTACTTTTCCCCTGGACTTAACACTGCTTATGGCAGCGTGGCGTTCACTCGGCCCCGCAGTCCATCTCCATCAGTAAAGGCAAGGGATCTTTGGTGAGAAGACAGCTTAATCGTACTGTGTTATCCAAAACATCATCTTCAAAATCCTATGCTTTTCTCATCTGAGGACGTTGTTATAAACCAATGGTAACTAAATATGCTGCTCCACCAGACTGTGAACCAATTCAACTGCTGCCTTCATTGCAAAGGTGAAGCCCTCCAAATTCAGCAGTGGGCTTACTGACCCCGTGTGTAGTCCGACTCAGTGCTCAGCTCGTAAAAACCGTAGCATTTGCCATATTATTTGCTCCAGGTCTTTTTTTCATAAGAAATGAAACGTTACAGGTTTAGTGGAGTCTCCTCTGTGCTCTCTCCTGATCCAGTTGGTGGTTCTCTCCCCTTGTCCGGCAGCACCCAGGGTCCTGAAGGGAGGTGCGGGCTCATCGGGCATGCACGTGCCGTTCCAACAGGTGGACGTGTGCCAAAGGACACACGGGGCCATGTACCTCCATGTCCTGAACCATTCCCAAATCTGCTGTTTATCTTGTTGGAAAAATGGTTTTTGTGTGTAGTTGCTGGGTAGTAAATGATATCTTATTTTAATCCCAAAGTAATTTCTCAGGACACACTTACTTGGGGGCTTTTTTCTTTTCCTCCCGTGTAACTCTTCTCAATCTACTCCACTGGCTTTAGGTTTTCCTTCAATTTCCTACAGCCCTCGTCCACGTCCTAACTGTAACTATTACGGTTAAATGCATTGTTTGTGTAAACACAGAAACAGATCTCATTAGAAAACTGACCTGTTAGCATGGGACAGAGAGCTACCTATCAGTTAGTCTTGGTTGAAGAAGTTGTAATTGCTGTGAAGCCTCGTGCAGCGGGGTTTGAGTCTCCCACAGGTAACCGAGTATGTGCCTAGTGGCCTCCATGATCACAGTCTAATCAAAGAAAGATCCGGATCTCTCAAGATTCTGGCATTACTGGGATAGTGGAAAAGTGGTAAGTTGGAATCTGTTAGGAAAGCTTCCTAAAAGGAACCTTTTTAAAGTTTCTTGTTCTTCAAGATAAATGTAAACTAGGTGGCACGATGTGTTGAAGTGAGGAGTCTGTAAAGAATGGTGGGCGAGGCTAGGATAGGAATTATTCCCCGGGTGTAAAGATTTTATTCATACGTATTTCCGTTCTTCATGGAGTGCCTGCTGTGTGCCAGGCATTGTGCTAGGCGTTGAAAGTTGGAGATCAGTGACAAATGGAAGGATTCGAGCTTCTCACCTTCAAGTTTCCTGACCTAGACCCTGAAGAATCTGGGACAAATGACCATGTCCTTACTGTTTTCTGTCCTGAAGGTGCCTAGGGGAAAGAAACCGCTATTTCCAGCTTTGTCCTGGGCCTTTAGAAAAGTGGAGAAACACAGGGAAAGAACATGGTCTTTTGAGTGAGGCACTCCTGGCTTTGCCACCCACACCATTGTGTACTGACCTCTCCCAAGTTTCTTCACTGGTGGTGGTTACAGGGTTTTTGTGTGTTTTTTTTTTTTAAGATTTTGTTTATTATTTATTTGACAGAGAGAGACACAGCGAGAGCGGGAACACAAGCAGGGGGAGTGGAAGAGGGAGAAGCAGGCTTCCCGCTGAGCAGGAAGCCCGATGTTGGTCTCGATCCCAGGACCCCGGGATCATGAGCCGAGCCGAAGGCAGACGCTTAACGACTGAGCCACCCAGGCGCCCCATTCACAGGGGTTTTTGGTGAAGCTTCGGTGCATTACTGAGCATGAATGGTCCCAATATAGCGTGTGCATAGCAGGGACTCAACACATGCTAGTCACCATTTTTGCCTTTTATATCGTCCAAAGCCTTTGGGGAAAGAATGAAACAGATGTGGAAGGGGAGTGCGCCCCTCAGGATAGTGTTCCCAGCTGTCAGTGCTCTCACGGGGGTGGTGTTCATGAGTATGAGGAGGGTGAGATGTGCCACTTCATACCTTTATTCTTTCTCTTCTGCTCGGAAGACCATGAGAAGGCAGGTGTGTGGAATAACGGGATTACAGATGTGAATCCGTCACAACTTCAATAAATTCGCTGTTCACGTTCTGAGTGCCGCACCTCATCATTGGTAGTGACGAACAGTGTTGAGACACTTGCCTGGAGAATGGCTGATCTCAAGCCTCTTTTGAGATTTGGGGGCTCTAGATATGGACTCCCACCTCAGCCTCTGCTTCCCCGCCGGTCTCGAGTTCTGTGATATCCCAGCCTGGGGAGGAAGCCTGGCTGGGGCCCCTGAGGTTGGGCCATTGGCACGTGCCCTAGCGGCCCCATCGGCGTTCTCTGTGGAGCTGAGAGCCGAGATGCTGTCAGAGGAGCTGAGTGTGGTCAGGTGCTGTCCCCACGCTCAGCCCCCAGGCTGCTGGTGCACTCCTTCGTTCCTCTGGTCCTCTCCGAGGCGCCGTCTTGTGTAGAGTATCACTCAGCACTGACTTTCCCCCTCCCATCCGGAGGCACTCCCCAGTCCTCGGGCCCAGGCCGTATCCTCATTTCCTTAGGCTCTGAGCCCTGAAGTTCTTGCCGTTCAGCCAAACTCCTTTCTTGGTCTGTGGCGTCCATTGACGTTTCCTTAGGATCTTGGGGGACTTGTTGGGGTTGAGGGTAGTTTCCTAGGCTTGGATGCAGCTTTGCAGGACCTCTGCTCCGTTTCCTCTGCAGCTTTGTCTCAGTACAGGACCTCAAGACCCACCAGAACCTGCCATGCTGCAGCCACCTGTCCTGGAGCTCTAGTGCGTACCAGGCTTGGGCCCAAGAGGCTGGACCCAATGGGACCCCGCTACCCCGGGAACGGCTCTTACTCTTAGGGACGCTCACAGACCTGTTGGGGGACCTGGAACAAGAGTGCAGGAAAGGAGACCTCTATGTGAGAGATAACACTGGTGTCCTGACCTGTGAGGTAAGTAGGAAGGCGGGGTCCAGGTGTCTCGGAGCCTCACAAGGACGGTCTAGGGAGCGAGGCAGTTAGGTCTCTAAGGGAAAAAAGGAGGGTGGGTGGGATGCTAGGGTCCGGGTTAACCCTTGCTCTTGGTCTTCTCTAGCTCCTAGATCTGGACCTGTCTTGGTTGGGCCATCTCTTCCTGTTCCCCAGCTGGAGTTACCTCCCTCCTGCCAGGTGGAATTCTTCAGGGGAAGGACACTTGGAGCTCTTGAGTGCCCCAGTGCCAGTGTGCCCCTCGACCGCCAGTCCTGGCCCTCCCACCCCTCTCCCTGTTCTCTACCCAGAGACCGCTTCCCGCTTGCTCAGACACAGGTAGTCCTTCCCTGCCTCCAGGAGGATGGAGCCAGGTGAAACGGGGAGGAGGGAGGGAAAGGCCCTGAGAGCAGTCCGGGGCGGGGGTGGGGGGGTGTTCCCACCGGAGTCAGGGCGACGATGGGGTGGGGCCTCTCCCAGACGTTGAGTACGAGTCTTCAAGGGAAGTTTGCCTTGTCCAAGGTCAGGGAGAGTTTGAAGGACATCGTCGGAATGACAGCTTTGGGCTAGGGACATTTTAAATTCCTGCTAGGGTATTTACAGCAGTAGGGAAGGCATTTGTGGGGGGAAAAGAAATAAAAATTCCTCTTTCCTCTCGTCCTCCTTCGCTAGAGGCAAGCTCAGAGGCGTGCAGCCGAACCTGGCTGGGAAGCTGGCTCGAGTGAGTGCTCTGGTGAGGAGCCAGAAGAAAGCTCACTTTGTCTTGTCTCTTGGTGGCGGCTCCTCCCCAGCTGGCAGCCATGTGTCCATTGTCGTGCAGGTGAGGATTGGGGTCAGTTCAGGGTCGTGGAGGTGTGCAGGAGTTGTCAGGACTCTTAGTAGCAAAGGTGAACATCAGAGCAGGGGCCAGCTTAGGGGGGAAGGGGCGCTGTTTCCTGGGACATCGCTGTTGCCAGAGGGGTCCAGGTAGCATCACTCCCGCACGGAGAAGGAGGAAACACACTTTTCTCCTGTGCGCTTCGTATGCATAGACAACTTTCGTATCGTGTGTGACTATTTCAAAACCTGTCGGAATCACTTGTTTTTCCCGTGCATTAGCAGGATGACCATGAAAATTATCCAGCTCAGCACCATTAAGGCATCGAGTATGTGCCCTTTTTTTTTTTTTTTTTTTTTGGCCAGGTGCACTTTTTAAAACGCTTGGTACTTTATTATTTACTTTCTTTCTACATCAACTGGTACAATTTTAGAATCATTAATTTTTACGCTATTGTCTAATGACTCATATAATTATCTGAATGATGTTTCAAAGGCATTCAAAACAAAGGATAAAAAGACTTTCTCAGATGCATATCAAAAAAGGGAACTGTGACATTTATTAGCGCTGTTAGAATTCTTGTGTCGTAGGCGTCATAAGCTTGAGTGACGGTGATTAGCGGGTACAGGAACTGAAAATGCTAAAACTAAAAATGCTTAGGAGCTGCCCCAATTTCTGGTCTTGTTTCTCCTCCCAGCCTAGAGAGGAGCTTCTGTATTTTCTTTACATTAGACTGTTTCACGTCTCCTCGAGCCCAGTGGAAATGCTGCTCTGGGCAGAGTCGGCTCAGGGGAGAAGTGATCTTGCTGTGTTTGTAGGCTGCTGCAGACATACTGGAGACACACTTGTCACCCTAGATGAGCCCAGGGAATCTCTTCTGTGATGGAGGAGCTGAGATCATCATCTCTTGAAAAGGAAGGACTGGACTCTGAAAAGAGGAGAAAAGATTCAGGGTAACTGCCGTGCTAGGCAGTCGGGGATGAGACGTTGCTGCTGAGCAATGACTGTGGCCCTGCGGAGGGGGCTTGGCACTGGGGTGACGGGAGTCTGACCTCCGCAGGTAGGGCTCTTGTCTTCGAAGAGGAGCAGAGGACACTGAGCGGTGGCGACCCGCTGCGGTGGCCTCGGGGCGCGGGGGGCCAGACGGGCAGGGCTGGGGGTCTGCGTTCGGATGCTGGCATTCCGACAGAGGAAGGGAAGGGGCGTCTGAATACAGGCGGCAGGGCCGCGATGCCGGCGGTCCTGCTGAGGGCAGAGGGCAGTGCGAATGAGCAGAAGCACTGCTCCACGCTGCCTGCCTCCTTGACTCAGACCACCGGGGACCCCGGCTGTGCGCCAGCAGGCACCATCAGGCAGGGCTCAGCAGCACAGTGACGAGGGGTGGCGGCCGAGGTCTGACGGCGGTACTCACCTGCTTCCAGGGTAGAAGTGGAAGTCTGTGAGGCTCGGGTGTCCTGAGTCAGTGCGTTCGCCCCTGCGAACGGCAGCGTGCTGCGTGGGACCTGTGGAAGGAGCGTGCCCCAGACGGTTGTTAGGTTTGGGAGCCGTGTTTCTTCCCCTTGTGCTTAAATTTCTCCACAAGCACCTTCTGCAGCCCCTATGACACCCTGCTGTCTGCGGTTGGTTTTATTTCCGTACTTCGGGCGGTTCTCATTTTCCTCTAAAATCACGTCCTCAGCAGGTCATTGCTGGCTTTTCCCTCCTCTCGGCTCTCCCATCTTGTGTCTTGCGTCTCCCAGGAACGCTCCCTCTCCATCCCGGCCAGTGTCCTCACCGCCTCACCCGTCCTGAGTTCTGAACGCTTTTATGGTGCTGCCTCCTGCTGGAGTCGCCCCTCCCTCCCCCTCTCCTCCAGTTTGGTGAAGCAGAGACGCGCCCTTCGGGACCCTGTGTGGACTCCACTTCTTCCACGGGGTCTTCCCGCTCATTCCCACCCGCCCTGACCGGTCTGGCCCCGAAACCTTGCCCACTGTAGTTTTTGGTACTTGATCATATACGGTTCCACATCGTTACTTGAGTTTGCGTCTGTGTTCCCCAGGGGGTTGAGATATGTTGGGAGAGAGGGACCAGTCTGTTGTATTCCCTTCACGTCTGTCCCAATACCGAATACATATATACTCTCTACCTGTAGCTTAAATAAATGAAGGTGGTTTGTGTGTTACGGGGTGGGATGGGGAAAAGCAAAAGCCATGGAGTCTTGGGTGGAATGTTTCTGTATTTTGGAGGAAGTTTTAGGGATAGTTTGCATCTTAAGGGAGGGATTGGGAAATACCTGGCATCTCCCGTGAGAAGGAGGCAATCCAGGAGGTTAAGATTGAATTGTCAGAGCGCAGGGAGAGGCCAGGCAGAACTCACGAGGAGCGGGTCGCTGAGGTCAGATCATGATGGGGGGAGACTCTGGCAGAGGGGCAGTGTCGTGGGAAGCGTCTCATGTGCCGTGTTGCCTGCTCCCGCACAAGCCAGATCCCTGCCCAGCTGGTGTGGCACCGAGCCCTTTGGCCTGGTAGGTCCTATGTGCTGACAGCACTGCGAGTAGTCAGGATCCGCGGGCACTGCTACCGCGTGTGGACGACCAGTCCCTCCTCCCACCTGCTGCCACTGAAGCCAGAATGCGTGCGAGAGCTGGAACTGGAGCTGGATGGGCCCCTCTTGGAGGCTGACCCCGCACCGCTCCCCGTGCCCAGCAGCTCCCAAGATGGGGACAGGGAACCTGCTCTTGTCCGCCACTCAACACTCTTATCCTACACGGTGAGCGAGATGGAGAGATCCGAGAGGGGGGCGGGGGCGGGGGGGGGGCAGGAAATGTGGGACTCCAGAGAGGGAGGAAAGAGGGACCACCCGGACCTTTGGCCTCTCCGCAGGGAAAGGTCACCGGCGTGCTGAGTCAGCCGGCCGGCCTCTATGAGGTAGACGGGCAGCTGGCACTCTGCCTCGCCTACCAGCAGTTCCACAGCCTCAGGAAGGTGGTGCGGCCAGGAGTCTCCCTGGAGGTACGTGTGGCGTCGGCCCTCTCGGCAGCTTCTCCTTCCTTTCTGGGCTGGTACTCACCAGCAGCAGCAGGGCAGAAACTTCTGCGGCAGAAATGTAAAAGAACACGTGTGTGTCGGAGGGTGGAGGTTGCATACTTAATGCCAGGAATGATTTGGACAGGAGCTCAGATCAGGAAGGAGGAGAGGCTGGGACACGGGAGTATCTCCTTTACGGAGGGGCTTCCAACTGGAGGGGGAGAGGCCGGAGCCGAATCTCAGGTGTGGGGCCAGGAGGTCTCTGACAGCCTGGTGAGTAGCGGCGCCTCGCCCACCGGGAGCCTCCCGGCCCGCAGCAAAGCCGAGGGGAGCGCGTGGGAGATGAAGGCTCCCCACAGTGGGAGCGCATTGTGCAGAAAGGGGCCTGGGGCCTGGAAGAACATGCCCTGCGTGGGAGAAACGGTATTTCTTGGGCGCCGGGCAGTGGGACACCACAGTAACTCTCCCAGCTTTCATTGAGCTGAGGGCTTCACCCCGGCTTTACAATTTTTTCTGCTTTTCTCCAGCTCCAGGATGTTCACCTCCTGCAGTCGGTGGGTGGAGGGACGAGAAGGCCAGTGCTCGCCCCCTGTCTCCACGGCGCCATTCTCCTTCGGGGCTTCTCTTGTCAGAAGCCTGAGACTCAGTCTTTCTACCAGGCCCAGGGGGCCTCCCTGTTTGAGCAGCTGGTATGGGAACGCCAGTTGGGCCTTCCCCTGTACCTGTGGGCTACCAGGGCGCTGGAGGAACTGGCCTGCAAGTGAGGAGGACGGGGGGCTGGGCCGGGCGTGGAGGGCTGGCGCGGCTAGGGACCAGGGGCGCAAGATCCTGCAAGAGGCATCCCCCTCGGGGGGCCTCGAGCGCTTCTCTTCCTGGCCCAGGCTGTGTCCCCACATGCTGAGACACCACCAGCTCCTGCAGCACTCGTCTCCGGGGAACCCCAGCCCGGGACTGCAGCTCCTGGCTCCTGTCCTGGACGTTCTGGCTCCGCCGGGCAGCACGCGTCGGAATGCACACAAGGAAATCCTGGAGGAGCCGCATCACTGTCCCCTGCAGAAGGTGCGAGCGTGTGCGGGAAGCGTGCGTGGCCGAGCTCATGCCGTGGGGGACCCGCAGCCGCACACTGATTTCTCTTCCTTCCCCCACAGTACACGCGGCTGCAGACGCCCTGTTCTTTCCCTACTCTGGCCACCCTGAAGGAGGAGGGGCGGTGCCGGGCCTGGGCTGCCTTTGACCCTAAGAGCCTCCTGCCCCTGCCCGAGTCGTCACACCTGACCAGTTGTCAGCTCAATCAGCGCGTGTCTTGGTCCTGGCTGTCGCTGCTGCCTGCCACCTCCCACCCAGCCCAGGTAGGGGGCGCCGGGGGCGCGCAGGCCTCCTCCCTTGGCGGCCCTCACCGCCGCTCTCGTAGTCCTCCCCCACCCCTGCGGCTGCACCAGCCTCTAACCAGACCTTCCCGCCTCTTCTCGCCCTGGCCGCTTTCTCCGCAGCAGATGGAAAGCGGGGTACAGCCTCACTGGGCTCACAGAGCTGTCTTGTGCGAAATCCTTTTGTGCTTCCTCCCAGAGCACATGAGATAAAACGCAAAGTCCTCACAGTAGCCTGTGAGGTCCCGTACTGGCTCCTAGTTCTACCCTCAGTGTGTATACTTCCCCCCCCCCCCCCACTAAACGTGGGGACGCACGGGTCTTCTTTTCAAACCCGTCTTCACCACTGCAGCGTAAGCCCTTTGAGGTCGGAGACTGGATTTTTTGTCCACTCTGTAGCTAACATTTAACGTGGCACCTGACACAGAGTGGCTGCGGAGTATTTGTTGAACAAATAATTCAATACCTTGTTCTTCGTCTCCCTGCAGATTTTAATTGGGGTTCTGGCGGCTTCGTCTCATAAAGGCTGTCTGCAGCTTCGGGACAAAAGTGGTTCCCTCCCCTGCCTAATCCTGGCCAAGCACTCTCAGCCCATCACTGACTCCCGGTTCATAGGTTTGGAGTTCAGAAGTGGAGAGAAGGGGGCAGATGGGGAGGGTCTCAGAACAGTAGGGTTGGGGAGGAGGCACCTGCTGGGATGTTCTTGAGATGCTGAAGCGGCCTGTGTTGATCTGCAAGTTTTGGGACAAGGCCGGGACCCCGGTGTTGGCAGAGCAAAGGAGCGAGGGTTTCTCTAGCCAGAACTCCAACCCCCAATGTTCATTTCTCCCACCATAGCTTCGGACGTGCACACCAGCAGGACACTTCTAAGTTTGGGCTTACTGAGCCGTATTGACAGGAGATGTCCTGTGAAGGAAGGCTTCTTAGATCAAGGAACAGGTGTTCTGGGATTTGTGAGAAAGGTGAACTGAGCCTGGCCACCTAGGAGGCCGGGGCAGGATTGGACGCCTGGCTGGGATGGTTTCTCCCTTGGAAATATCAGCCCTTTGAGGCGGGGCTCGGGTCTGGGCCTTCACCTCGTGTTAGGCGAGCAGCTCAGGCCTGGGACAGGCGGTGAGACCTGCAGGGTGGTCTCCTCTTGCCAAACTAGAAAACTTTCTCTCTCCAGGCTGCTTGGTACGGACAGAGAAGTTCCAGTTGGTCATAGAGCGGAATGTCAGAAGCAACTTTCCTTCCTATAAGGAGCTGAACATGACAGGCTTCATCCAGAAGCAGCAGGCCAGGTTGGCTCCCTGGGGTTGTGGCCGCACCCTGAGTCTCTTGAGGGGCAGGGCAGGGCCTGGTGCCGGTGGTGGAATGCGGGGGCCCACGACGCCCAGTGCGCACATTGCTAAGAAAACTACTCCTTGTCTCTCCCAACAGAGTCTATATCCAGTTCTTCCTGGCCGATGCCCTGATCCTGCCTGTGCCCAGACCCTTGCTTCACTCAGCCACCTCCCTCACACCTCAGGCAGAGCCCATCCTCCCCGACGGTCCCCACATAGAACAGAGCCGGCTGTTCTTGCTGTCCCACAAGGAGGCACTGATGAAGAGGAACTTTTGTGTCCCCCCAGGAGCTAATCCAGAGGTGCCCAAGCCCATCCTCAGTTTCCACGTATCGGGGAGCTGGCTTGGGGGCACCCAGAGGAAGGAGGGGACTGCATGGGGCCCACCTGAGCCCAAAGGAGATGAGAACAAGGATCAGAAGGTAAACGGGGACCGCGGGGACCTAGGGCCTGTCGTCCTGTGCCCCTAGATCCTGTGTGGGAGCCCATCACCTGCCTCCCTCCATCCCTCCCTCCCTCCCAGGTTCTCTTAATCTTCCGTGGTCCCTCAGTCCGCTGGTTCGAGTTCCTGCACCCAGGTTATGTGTACCGACTCGTGGCTTCTGGCCCTCCTGTGAGTGCCCCACTTGATCCTTCATCCACCCTGCCCCGGAAAGCTTTTCTGGCTTAGGGACTGGAGAGGGAGTGCCGGTGCCTGGCTACTGTCTAGGTCTCCTGGGAGAAGGGCGGATTTAGATCAAATGCAAGGCCCTCTCACCAGCCTCTGGGAAGAAAACAGAACCGGTCGTAGTATTTTGTGAACTGCCTCTGGAGCAGGACGCACTCAGAGAGTTGTCTTCCTGTTCTCGGCAGACCCCGCTGCTGTTTGAGCAGGGCGGGCCATCGTGCATCCCACAGCATCCCCTGGAGTTGGCTGGCTGTGCGTCCTGCCTCACTGTGCAGGACGAGTGGACTCTGGAACTCGAGAGCGGCCCGGACTTCCCGGCCGTGCTGGACGCCAGCAAGGCCCTGCCTAAGACCTCGCTGGACGACCTGCTTAGTGGCAAGTAAATGTCCGCCAGCTTCTTCAGCTCCCGTGGCCACACTCTCCTACCGGGGTGGGGCTTGGTGAACAGTCTGTTCCCCCGCACGGCGCATGTGTCTTTGACGGGACTCAGCTCCTAGAGGAGAGATGTCCCCATGACCGGGAAGCTGGATTTCATGCCTGAGTTTCTCCCTAGCGCCTTAGCGTTCACTAAAGATCACGAGCGAGCTTCCTCACAGTTAAGGAAAAGCTGTAGCAATGAAAGGAAATCTAAGAAGGAAAAAAAAAAAAAATAAAAAAGAACAAAGCTGGAAGCTCTAGGCAGGGCCTTCCTCTTCAGTGCGAGCAGCACTGGCTTCAGGAACAGCTGTTCTGTCCCTCCCAGGCAGCTGCCGGTGCAGACGACGAAGCCACAGATTTCCCCTGGGGTTTAAGGGGAAAAACAAAAAGCCCCGCTGGATTGTATGTGTAATTGTGTAATTCTTACAAACCAGTCTCTAGTAGAAAGGATCGTTTCCACGGACCCATGAGTGGCGGGCGTGGGCACGAGCGCCGGCATATAAAGCCGCCAGGGGTGGGCCACCTGAGCTCCTTAGGCACGCACGCAAACGCAGCTTTAACATCTGCCGTACTTCCTGGTAAGGCCGCTGCTTACGGTGTCGTGTGGGTCCTGAGTGATCTGCCACAGCTCTGTTTTTCCCATAAGCCCTGTTACTTTTTTTTTCTTTTTAAGATTTATTAGAGCGGGCGTGTTGCCCACGAGCAGGGCGCGGGGCAGAGGGAGAGAGAGAATCTCAAGCCACCTCCCCGCTGAGCCCAGAGCCCCCTGTGGGGCTCCATCTCAGGACCCTGAGATCACGACCTGAGCCAAAAATCGAGAGTGGGACGCTTAAAGTGACTGCACCACCCAGGCGCCCACCCTGTTCCTTTTAGTGCGTGACTTGACCCGGGGCAAGGCTTTTTTAGGACCTTACAGATGATGTTCTTGCATTTACTTTAGCTCTTTTTCTTGTCCTCAGACCCCTCTCCAATCTCTGCTTTCTCATGCCTCTGTTATCACTGTATTTCTGTGACCCTCCAGCTTCACCGATACCCTGGTGTCTTTCTCAGCTGAGATTTTGTCACGGACCTTGTGTGAGCCATTCCCGGCCCCTTTCTGGGCAAAGCCTGGTAATGACGCCTCCTTTGCGGGGAAAGGGGTGAAGTCGCGTGCTGGGACTCTGGGGTCCCGGCAGATGCCCTTGACCCCTCCCCTTGGCTTCTGCAGGCGGCACTCGGACCTCGAGAGCGTCTGTGAAGCTGACCGTGGCCGTGGAGGCTGCCGACTGCCTGTCCCGCCCGCACTTAGACATCTATATCAAAGAGCCGCACTTGCCTCCCCCACTAGGACTCCTCCCAGGAGCCCGAGTCTACTTCGGCCAGCTGGAGAAGAAGATGTCCAGGTGAAGATCTGCGAGGCCACTTGGCCTCCCCGCCCCCCCCCCCCCCCCCCGCAGCACCTTCTCTTTGATGTGACTTCGCCGTGTAGTCTGGTGTGTATGCCCTCGGCCCTCATGAGACGCTCCACGCCGCTCCTTCCCTCATGCTTCCCTCTGCTTAGGCCACGGTGCAGCCTGCTGGGGGTGGTGGGGGGAGGGGTATGTGTCTAACTTGTGATCTGGTACCAGCTCCTGCCTCAAATTGATTTCTTTCCCCTCCTCTTCATTCTGCCGCCTGCACCTGCAGATCCCACAATATTTACTGTTGTTTCCAGCCATCCACTTATCTGCAGGTCCTGAGTTTCCCCCCCGAGACCACAATCAGGTCAGTGCCCCAGGCCCTGCTCCCCAGACTTCACAGCCTTGCATCCACATCCTACACATGGTCCCGGCTCTGGGAGTTTTGCCATAACTAGTGTTCTCCACTCCTAGTAGAACGTGTTGAGTCAGAAGGGTTTCCTCTGCCCCAAATAAAAATGCCCGGTGCTAGTTATTTTACCCAGAAAGATGTAGTGTTCTAGGTTTTTCAGCCTAGTGTTAAAGGCTTTTCAGTCTAAAATGCAGATCTCTTTCTGGGCTACCATCTTGGTTCAAGCCTGGGAAATAATGGACGTCAGAGGTGAGGATTCAGAATGAGCCGTGAGGCTTCTGGGAGAGTACAGTGTCCTCTCCCGTCCCCGACCCTGTGCCTGCCCAGTCCTTCCCGACATAGCCCGCTTTCAGAATGCTGTCGGCTCTTCCTGGACTCCGGTCTCTCTCTCTCTAGTGCTCCCCTGCCCCACATCTTCCTGGCTGAACTTCTGCAAGGTGGCCGAGCCCCCTTCCAGGCCAGTGCCTCTTGCCATATCGTTTCTGTCTTCAGCCTTCAGCTCCTGTGGGTGTGTGCTCACTGTACCAGCCTCTGTCCCCAGGTATGGGAGGGCACAGGCTGAGTGGGGTGCAGGGTGCCAGGTGGGTGTGAGGGGACTCAGCATTTTTCCAACCCCCTCTCTCCACCCCAGGGAAGGTGTACTCGTCAGGGCTCCACCTGTCCCACACAGACCTCTGTAAGCCAGGCCAGCATCAGGTGAGAGCACAAGGTGGGCACCCGTTGCGCCCCGTATTTCCCTGTCACGTGACTTGCTCTGTCTGCTGGCCTGTTGGCATGATTCCTGGCTTGTGCGAATGGCTTCGGAAGTTGTTAGGGATGAGTGGGTTAAAGTCAAATGGGTTAGGCGGGAAGTGGTGGGGAGGGAGGCACGTTGGGGCCACCCGGCCACCCGGGGTCTGCGTGGGAGTTTCTGTTTCTCCGGGGCCCCTCCTTTCCCCAGGCTCCTGGTGGAGGATGGGACTGCCGAAGCCGTGGTGACCTGTAGGAATCATCATGTGGCAGCAGCACTAGGGCTGTGTCCCAGTGAGTGGACCTCCCTCCTAGAGTCTGTCCGAGGGCCGGGGAAAGTGGCCTTGCAATTTACAGGTCCTGGAGCCCAGCCTGAGGTGAGACGTGGCTGGGAGGTGGGGGCTCGAAACCCAGATTGCCGAGGGTTTGGTAGAGGGTTTAAGAATCTGAGTTCTGAAGAAAAAAGAAAAAAAGGAATTCTGATTAATCCTCAGTTTCCCCTTTTAGTCTTCAGCCAAGGTGGATGAGCCCTTGACCCTCTTTCTCCGGACACTGTGTACCAGCTTTTCTGTCCTCCGCCCTGTCGTGCTTTCTTTTGAGCTTGAGAGGAAACCTTCCATGGTCACCCGGTTAGGTATGGGAGAGGGAGGGGGTACGTGGGTAGAGGGGCCCCTGAAGGAGGAGGGACGAGCGATCAGTCGATGGGAGGGTGTTGGGAGCTGGGGAGGAGGGTGGTGGGTGGGGGCGACAAACCACAAGCCTAGGACAGCCGGGTTCCTCTCTTCTGGTCTCAGAGCCTCGGCTACAGCGGTTCCAGTGCGGGGAGCTGACTCTTCTGACTCGTGTGAATCCCAAGATCCGACTGTCCTGCCTTTCTATCCAGGAGCCCAAGCACCCCAGCTCCCTGGGAGCCTTTTCTTTGTCCTGCTGAGCTGGAGGGCGGTGGGGGCCTGCCGGAAGCCTTGGGGCCCCAGGCCTATCATCTCCTCCCCCCTCGTTGTACCTCACCTGTTCTGTGATGGCACCAGGACCCCAGATCCCCGAATTCACAAACTGCTACCCTTCTGTGACGTGTCCTTCCCGTTCTGGTGCCAGCCTGCCTGGAAGTTGTTGAAATGGGCAGATGACGGAGCCGTTGATATTCCCTCTCTAGTCGGGGTCAAGGCATTGGCCCCAAGAGGGGGCCCCGCGCGCCTGGGTTCTGCCTTTGGGGGGGTATCTGTGGCAGGCCCCTTGGCCCGCAATAAAGCTCTGGTGATGTATCCCGCCTGTGCGTCTCTCCGGGTCCCAGGCCTCCTGACCTCCTGGCGGCCAGCCCATCACTTCGCTCTTGTTTGTTGCTAGAGCCAAATTCGGTTTGGAGAGGGGCTTCTGGTCGGACAATGATACCAAGAGTCAGGCCTTAAAGGGAGGAAATTGGGGAGTGGAGGGCAGGGTGGACAACATGGCCAGATGGTGTCGCTCAGCAACGCCGGGCCCCGGGGAAGTCCAGCGTGCCAGCCTGGGGTGTCGGGAAGGAACCGGACGGGTATCGGGGAGGGGAGCACCAAGCGCGGAGAGGGGCCTGGGAGGAAGCCGGGGCGCATGTGCCAGAGAACCCGAGTCAGTGCTGTGGGCCCGGGCCTGGCCCGAGGCCGATCCGGCAGGAATTCCGGAATCCGAACCCACAGAATCGGGAGTTGCAGGAGCATTTGTGGGCGATGATGCGTCTGGCTGGTGTTCTGTTTCTTTCCCGGGAGCTGCTCGCTAGCTGGAGAGGTACAGCCGAGTCACACCTCTTCGAGACGCTCAGAGGGCATTGCTTCCTGGCCAGTAGGGATCAGTTCTAGTTTGTATTTGGGAAGCCTTTGGGTCACGCTCTTGTGGTCTTCAAAATGGTCTTTCTTGTACTGATCCATATGTAGAGATTGAGGAAAACCGCGTAAGCAGCCGGCCGGTTAGCTCAGTTGGTTAGAGCGTGGTGCTAATAACGCCAAGGTCGCGGGTTCGATCCCCGTACGGGCCAAGTGCGGCTTTTTTTGTTGTAGTTCTTTTGTTTTAGCGCGCACCTGCTCTTTACAACCCAGAACTTTCTGCGGGGAGCCATTTGACTTTTGATCACAGACGACATCAGACCCACCGCTTCTCAAAACCTAAACTGCTAGCACACTCCATGGCTTGGGAGGGAGGTCCCCGGGCTGGGGCTGAGGGAAGCTTCCCCGGGAACGCGTTGTTGGAGGCGGTGTGAGACAGGGCAAGCTCCGGCACTAGGGGCCCAGAGAGGCGGGGCGGGCGCTGCGCGGGGGCGGATCGGCCCCGAGTCTCCCCAGCGCTGCCGGCACCCGCCGCTCTCCCGGCCCTGGGACCCCGAGTAATTTAGGAGGCGTGTCTGCCGGGCATGAGATCTAAGAAAGGCTAAGGACAAATACTCCAATTTCAACGGGGTAGTCGTGGCCGAGTGGTTAAGGCGATGGACTAGAAATCCATTGGGGTCTCCCCGCGCAGGTTCGAATCCTGCCGACTACGTGTGCTTATTTTTCCTTCTCTGACGTTCTGTCCGTTTACCTCCTGTCCAGGGCCGGAAACTGATCCCGCAGAAACCCTGGGTCTCAGGAATCCTGCCCCGCCCTGGGGCTTCCCCAACCCAGCACTTCTGTCTTTGGTTTATTCCTTTAGACAATGTGGGGACACCAGGGGTGGGTGTGTGATGCCAAATCCAGCTGCTTTGCAAAACTGGGTTTTAGAGAAGTCGGCAGTGGCTGTGGCTGAGCTCCGAGCGCTCTATTCCTGTAGTGCAGCCCCGGAAGGATCCCGGTTGTCCTTGGCGCCGTGGCTTAGTTGGTTAAAGCGCCTGTCTAGTAAACAGGAGATCCTGGGTTCGAATCCCAGCGGTGCCTTTTATTCAATCCTGCGAGGGGATTCCTAGCATTTTGTTGCTAAATCTATATTCCCTAATGGATTTATCAAGTGTTTTTATACTGGAGGAGCAAGGGTCCCCGTTCCGCCCTCGGAGCGCCCAGGTTTCCTGCAGACACGAACTGCCAGTCCTTGGAGACCACCGCTGCAAAAGCTGCCCCCACCCCCCCACCCGCCGGGCCCACGTCTTTGAACACCTGCTTCTGCCCTGGAGCCGGGAGGGTGGGCTAACCCAAAACCCCGCGGGAGGACGTCCCCGCGCGCCTGAGTCGGTTTGTTTTGTTTGGTTCTTCATTATATTTCTTTGTTTTGGGACCTCAAAATTGTATATGTATATATAATATGTTTTTAAATTTTTTTTATTAAAAAGAATTTGGAGGGGGTGGTGCAGTTCCTTCACGTATAGTCACCTTCATCGGTCTCTATCAGCTGGCAGTCGGGGTTAGGAGTTAGCAGAGAAACCCGTCCGTCTGGTTTCCTCCGAGAGGGTGCTGAAGGGCTGGGGCCACGAACGTGGACAGGGCGGGAGCAGAAGAGACCTCATTCCCCGTGGGGTCTCCCGAGAGTCGGGGGTGGAAGGGAGCACTGAAGCCGGGCTGGTGAGGGTGCAGGAAATGCCCGCTGTGCCTGCACAGCCCCCTTTTCTCCAAGAGCTCGTGGAAAGGAAGAGGAAATCACAACCCAATGCACAAAGGGCAGGAACAGGGAGCTTGACAACATGGAGAAGGGGTCTCTCATGGGGCCTGAGAGTAGAGAGTGGTCAGGGGTGGCTCTCTGGAGGAGGTGAGCTAATTCTGGAAGATCACGTGGAAATGTGCCCTATGTTCTAGTAAACAACTATTACTGTGTCCAGGCCGTTGATCTAGATCCTGGGAATATAGCAGGGAGCAACAAACACAATGAAATTGTCTTAAAAATTAAATTATATCATATGCTAGATCAATGCTACATAAAAGAATAATAGCACAAGGGATCAGAGAGTCTGTGTGTGTGTGTGTGTGTGTGTGTGTGTGTGTGTGTGTGTGTAGACAGGGGGTGGTTCTGGAAATGTCAAAGGCTTGCACCAGGGCAGTTGTGGAAGAGATGGAAAGGAGGGGTTGAATTCAAGGCATTTTAAGATTAAAAACAAAACAAAAACAAAAATGGGAGGACTCAGTAAATGATAGGATGTGGAGTCTGAAAAAGAGGGAGAAATTCAGGACGATGCCTGGGTTCTACTTTAGGGAAGGGCTGGGGGCAAGGGGTGCCACCAACTCAAATTCCCCAAGAATATTTTTTTCACTCTTTCCCACCCAAACTTTTTCAAACAACTGGGACTACCCAAAGTTATACCTTAGAACGCAATCTTGCCGTGTAAAGCTCTGACTCTTGTTGAAATGTAAAATACACCAAACTTAAATAGTGATCAGTTTACACCTTTGTTCTTGGATTCTAAAAGTGGGGTCGGAGGATGGGGCTTCGGGGTATCTGTGAACTCTCTGACATCTCATGTGCGTTTCTCTAGGGAAAAGGAGGACAGCTTTCATCGCGTTCTGTAAGGGAGGTCGGGCTCCACCTCTGTGCAGATTAGGCGCCTGAGCCCAGAGAAGAGAGTGGTTGGTAACTAGAGACTTGGGGGAAACGCTGGGGCCCAAGCGGAGGAGACAGAAGTTGCAGAAGAGTAAGGAGGAGGGAGATGCCAGAAGACCAGCCCTGAGCGCTTCAGCCCCCTGAAAAGGCTTGGGACACAGACAGGAAAGGATGATGGGCTGCTCTCTACTGTCCTGCCCCACCGTCTGGCCAAGGACACCTGGGAAAGAAAAGGCAACGTGTTAAACCCTTCATTGAAGTCTCCCCACCACAACATCTGTGGTTTGGATATTAGGAAGGACCGGCCCCCCACAAATCACCCGATTGGGAGGTGGGACAAAATGGTTCAGCCCAGAGATGCTACCGGGAGGTCGAGGGCCGTGGCTGGTCAGACCCTGCTGGGAGAACTCCCCAGAGCAGGCACTGAGCAGAGGGAAGGCAGAGCAGGTGGCCGAGGCCGCTGACTCCACCATGTCCTGCCAGGACCCTGGGCAGCCCCAAAGTGAGAGCGTGGTGAGTGTATTAAGAGCTTAGAGGCTCACCGAGCCCGGGAAACTCCGGTGGCCTGGCCTTAGACCACACTCAGGCGGGCGTTTGCCTCGGAGCCCCTTACCTTCTGGGGGGTCTTAGGCGGCAGGGAGGAGGGTCTCCTTCCCGGCCATCCTAGGCGGTAAGTGGAGAGCGGAGGGTAGACGGGAGGGTAGGGGTAACCTCATCGTACAGGCGGGAGGTCCTGGAACCAGTGCTGATAGGGGCGTTAGGCATCAGGGACGGTCCTGGCCGCCAGACCTCGCCCCAATCGCGCAGGTTGGAAAGTCTGTCCCCTACCCCGCCCCGCCCCCCATTCATCTCAATGACTCCTCCTCCGGGGTCCTCTTGGCCCCGGGAGTTATTCCCTTGCCTGGGTACTGGACCTGCTCGTCGCTCCAGGAGGATGGACAGGTGCAGGGACAGATAGAGGGGCAGGTGTTCACCTAGGAACCTCAGGACTCATTCATTGTCCCCAACCATGCAACTCCACCGCCTATCTTCAAAGCTCTGCGCCAGAGGACTGGGTCCGAGGACGGCGGGCGCACGCGGGAAGAGCCGGGACCCCAGGTTATGCAGTGGCCCCGAGACAGTGACCACAGGGAGTGGAACAACCCGGGCGCTCAGGGTAGTCCTGGAGGGCTGCGCGGGGTGCGGAGGAGGCCGAGACCACTCCCTCCTACTTCCCCGACGTTATTTCCTGGGAGGAGCCGGAGTTCGCGGGCGGGAGCGGAGATTCCCAGACCCGGCTCAGGAGTGCGCGGCGTTGGGGCCGGTGGTCCCCGCGCGCGCGCCGGACCGGCTCCGCCGCGAGCCGTGGCCCTAGGGCCGCAGGAGGCCTAGTACGACCTCTAAAGGCGTCCGCGAGCGTGCTTTCACGTCGGCTCGTTGGTCTAGGGGTATGATTCTCGCTTCGGGTGCGAGAGGTCCCGGGTTCAAATCCCGGACGAGCCCGGCTTTAGTTTTGGCGGAGACCGGAGTGCCCCAGGCGCTGGTGGAAGGAACGGCGCGGCGCGCAGGCCGCCCTGCAAAGCCCGTGCAGCCGGCCGAGAGCCCCGAGCCGGGGAGCTGGCAGCTCTTTTGTCCCGAGCGCACAGCCCGGTGACCGGAGGGAGCTCGCGGCGCGCAGCCCGGCCCGGGGAGGCGGCGGGGAGAGCGCAGGCACGTGCGGACGCGGGGCCAGCCCCTCGCGTTCCCGCCCGGCTTCTGAGCGCTCTGCAGCGGTCCCCGCCGGCCGGCTGGAGCTGTGGGGGACTGGGATGGAACGGGGTGGGACCTATCACAGCCGCGTTTCGCCGCGCCTCGGGGTCGCTCAGGGGCGGTCCAGAGCGTGCGCGGGTCTCCGGCTGGCCCTTCCCAGTGGTCGGCGGGCTGGAAACCGGGGTGGGGAGCGCGGCCAAGATGCCACATCTCCGAGCCAGAAAGCACTTCTCCCAGCTCCTTCCTCGTTAGTATAGTGGTGAGTATCCCCGCCTGTCACGCGGGAGACCGGGGTTCGATTCCCCGACGGGGAGAAGCAAAGCATCTTTTGCTTTTTTTTCTATCATCCTGTGATAAATCCTACTCACAGCGAAGTACCCGGCCCCGGGCGTGGGACGGAGGTTTTCCTTAAAAAGAAGGGGGGAAAAAAAAAGGAAGAAAGGGAAGGGAGAAAGTAAAGGGTAGTTAGTCCCGACTCTCGGGCTCACATTCCAAAAGTTCGAGTTTGTGTTTCGCCTCAAGCAACTTGCATTTTAAATGTGCGGCGGAATGAGCCATTTGTCCCCTCCGTTCAGTGAATGTGCTGATGAGACGCGTTCGCCGGCGATGACAGGCGCACAGCCGGACAGGAGCGCTCGAAGCCGGCGCAGCGCTCTCTCCGCGACGGGGACGCGCGCTCGTGGGCTCCGGTGGGCGCGCAGCCCTCGGTGCTGGTTGTGCATCGACAACGGAGTCCGGGTAGAGGGGCGGATCCCGGAGCGAGTGAAAAGTTGGTTTGTTGGTTTTTTTTTTTTTAAAAGGAAAAAGCGAGAACCACTGCGTTGGCCGGGAATCGAACCCGGGTCAACTGCTTGGAAGGCAGCTATGCTCACCACTATACCACCAACGCCTGCTGCGAAGTCTCGGTTCCGATGCTGGAACTTCAATACATGCGCAGGCGCGTGGCCTGAATGACACGAGTCTGGGCGAGCGGCGGGTGGGCGTGAACGAGGCGGCGTGAATGAGGTAACCCCGGTCACCCCGCGAGAGACTGCGCTTGACCACGCGCAGCCGACACAGGAGAAAGCGAGGTTCAGAGGACCGAAGTGAAGGGGCTTTCCGAGTCACTGGCAGAGCCGGGGTTACATCTATTTGTCGGGGTCGGGGGGCCGAAGAATCAGGACTGCAGTGACACCGCGATGGCTTTGTCATCCCCAGAAATAAGTCC
This sequence comes from Callorhinus ursinus, assembly GCF_003265705.2. Lineage (NCBI taxonomy): Eukaryota > Metazoa > Chordata > Mammalia > Carnivora > Otariidae > Callorhinus > Callorhinus ursinus. The sequence goes on along the minus strand of NW_027397105.1, from coordinate 3,026,151 downwards.
CAAACACACCAGTTGCTCCTCTGCTGAGCAAGCGCCGTGTGTCCCAAGGTTAAAGAGTTGGGCTTTACGCCAAGTGCCCTTAAGCACATTTGCCCACAGAGGGAAGGTCCATTCCTACATGTCCACGCACGGTTCTGAAAGCGACGCGGGCGGAACCTTAGGGGAAGGACCTGAGGATTTAGCTCCGCCCCTCGTCGCTGACGATAGCTCTGTTCACGAGATCCCGCCCGCCGCGGACTCGGGAAGGCCTCGTGGCGCAACGGTAGCGCGTCTGACTCCAGATCAGAAGGTTGCGTGTTCAAATCACGTCGGGGTCACAAAAATATGCAATTTTCGATGTCTAGACCTGCGTTGATATTTTTCGGGCAAAGTTGGGGGGGAAAAATTCGTTTCTTTATCTTAGAAAAATACAAACCTCAGTGCCCCTGGTGTTTTGCTTTTCCCAAAGTGTATAAATTTTCTCCTAAAATACAAATTTAGGAATTTGTTTTTCAAATTTAGGAATTTCTCTTGCATCTTTATTGTTTCTGTCAAATCAACCAATAGTGACACCTTTAATCTCATAGATATTTTAGGTATCCTAGCGCAAATCGTTCACGAGCAGCTCCGAGTTCTTGTTCAGAAAATGTATTTGGAGCAATAAAGATTGTTTATTGGAAAGAGTGTGGCAAGAATTAATCATTATTATACGTAGCAACTGATTAATTAATTAAACACAAATGTTCTCCAGACTTCTCAAATGTCACTAAGAAGCCTGGAGCCGCGTGCATTTTTGCTGCTTTCAGATTATTGGGTGGGGGGCGGGGGGGACAAAGACATACAGGCCAGCCACTCCATAGGTCTTGTCCTTCCCCTTCCCAGCGGGAAATTTCTTCCTAGACATCTCTTTCCTAACAGTGCCTCTGTTTGAGGGTACCAGGCCTGGGCTGCGCAAGAGGAATTTGGGCGGGCTCAGCATCACGCGCACGCAAGCAGGCTGGACGCTGTGCCTCGCCCTCCCTGTCTGCTCCGCTCCCCTGCCGCTGCCCGGCTTTCTGTTGGAGCGGTCACTGTGTCGCGTGTGCCAAGACGGAGGCAGACAATCTGCCCTTCCTTGCACAGGCTGTGCGTGCTCGAATTGGGAATTGCTGATGACTTAGGAAGGCGACAGCAGCCCAGGAGCTCCGGCCACCTGACTCGGCCGAAGGCATGTGATGGGGACAGCAGGCAGCCCACCTCCCCATCACAGCCCCACCCTAAGCAGAGCACCTTTTAGGAGATACAAAATGGTGATTTTTTTTTTTTTTGTCAATTCTGTCTTGCATTCGACATTTATTAGCTGGCATTAATTCATAAAGAAGATCCTTCTCTCATCCACTGGGACCAGGTGATGTGGTAGTCATGGTGATAGCTAACATGGGGGGCTTGCTGTGTACCAGGCCTCGTGCTGAGTGCTATTCTCATTTTAGAGCTGATACTCAGAAAGATTGAACCGATTGCCAAGTAATACAGATTGCAAGGGGTAGGCTCAGACGTGCACCCGTAACACCCAAGTGCAGGAGCTTTCTGCTGCCTGGTGTTCCCTAAAAGCCCACCTGAGGGGTGACCAGGTAAGCTTGGTGGCCCCGGGGAGAGAAGGATGCTTGCAAAGTGCGGTTTCTGGTCTGGAAGAGCCCTGGTATTACGGATGGGATATTTCTAGTCTATAGACCAAATCCAGTCCACAGACATGTTTGGTGACTAATTATTTGCTGACATTTATGGCTCAGTAAATTTCAGTAAATTTCGTAAATCTAGTTTTCTAGCTTCTCTAAAAAAAAATGGAAAGATCTGTCCATACCTGGGCTACACTTTCACACAGTAACAAGCCGCTAGAACTGAGTCTTGCCTCTTTCAGACATGCACTCCCCATTTGCCACGCTCCCCGCCACTGAAGCTGAGCTCCTTCATACACCAACTTAGGGTCCATCCAGAAAACCTGGTCTTCGAAAAAAGCCTGGATTTTTTGGCAGAAACAGCCAAGATGAAGTTACAAACCCAAATCCCAAAACAGATGAAGAAATTTCATGGTGAGAGCATAACTGGAACAGAGACAATCATGGGAACATAAACGAAAAGAAGTCTATGGAGTGGTCTGACAAAGAATTTTACGTAAGTATGATTATGATACGTGAAAAGATAAGTAACAAAATCAAATCATGAGACAAAAAGACAAAAATTCAATAAAAGCATATGGATATGCAATTGACCAATTAGAAATCTTACACATGAATGACAGATGTAACCAAATAAGTCTGTCTTACATTCCAAACTGGGCACAACAGGAGATAGAGTTCGCTATTTTAAAAAGAGAACTCAGGAATTTACCCAAGACACAGAACAGAGGGACAAGAAATTTTAAAAGCACAGAAAAGAGGGACGCCTGGCTCAGTCACTGGAGCATGTGACTCTTGATCTCAGGTTTGTGAGTTCCAGCCCCACCTTGGGTGTAGAGATCACTTAAAAATAAAATCTTTAAAATAAATAAACAAGGGGCGCCTGGGTGGCTCAGTCGATGAAGCGTCTGCCTTCGGCTCAGGTCATAATCTAGGGGTCCTGGGATTGAGTCCTGCATCGGGCTCCCTGCTCATGGGGAGCCTGCTTCTCGTTCCCCCTGCTCATGCTCTCTCTCTCTCTCTGAAATAAATAAATAAAATCTTTTAAAAATAATAAAATTAATTAATTAAAGCATGAAAAAGGAAGCTAAATGATGTGGAGGAGAGAATTAGAAGCTCTGATTACCTCAAAGAGGAATTTTTTTTAAAAAAGACAATAGAAAATGGTACAGAAACTGTACACATAGACTTAATTCTTAAAATTTTACCCTGGAGCTTCACCTGTATGCCTTTTATTTCACTAAAAAAGAAAAAAAAAATCAGAAGCAAATAGGGCCAAGTTTGTTAAGATTTAAATAATTGAATAGTAGTTACACAAGTGCTTTTAAAAATTATTCTTGATATTTGAAATATTTCATCATGTTTTTGTGGTAAGATACACTTAACATACAATTTACCATTAATCATTTTAATGTATACAATGCGGGGGTCTGTACTATATTCACACAGTTGTGCATCAATCACCACGATCTGATTCCAGAACATTTTCATCACTCTGAAAACCCTGTGACCACTGGCAGTCACTTCCCACTCTCCCCAACCCCAATCCTTGGGGGTATTGGCCAGGCCTCCCTGCCCCCCAACCAGCCACTTCCAGACCCTCCTCATTCCTGAAAGAGGCTTATTGGCTGATGATGAGAATTCATGTCTTGAAACTTCTTTGGGGGATATCCCATGATCAGAAATTAAAGGGACTAACATCTGTTCCTCCCGAACATTATAATATCCTACCATCCTGCCCTGACCTTCAGATCACAATCCAATTCTAACCCTTCCTAGTCTTGGGAAAATTCCGCCGTAGCAAGAACAGTGACAATTCCCCCCTCATGACACCTCGAGAGTCACTGGGGTAAACAACAGAGATTTTGTTCCCGAACTTCAACAGGCAGCTGATGGTTGCCTAGCCGATAGAACAGACAGCTTTTGTTTTGTTTTGTTTTGTTGTTTATGAATAATGCAAATCCCGATCCTATGCTAGCCCATCAAATATTCCTGAAAGGCCAAATATCTTCTGGCATAACAGGCAAGTGGGAATTTAAAGACTGTGGGGGACAGGGACACTGTATTGGATCTATCAGGGCATATCCCACCCATGCACTGTGTCCCCTGACAGATTCCAGAAAAATCTCCCTTCACTAGGTCATGAGGAATAAAGTACTCGGCAGGTGATAGAATTTTTACAAAGCTTTTCATTAGCTGGTCTCTCCATGCCAAGCACGTTGATGAAGGCGCTGCAGTTGTGATGGGCTCCCTGATCTTGGGAAGCGGGGTTGGGCTCACCCTAAGACACTTTACCAGTCTCCTTTGCAGTAGCCATGGGACACATTTCTGGCCAATGAGAAATCTATTGGGTACTTCTAGAAAGGTTTCTACTCATCCTATAAAGGGGGCAGAGACCATTGGTGGCCATCTTGCAATCCTAAGGGACACCTCAAGAGAATCACAGCAAGGCCAATCCACATCTCTAACAAAACAACGGCCTACCTGCTGACTTCTTGCTAAGAGAAAACAGATCCCTATTGTTCGTGCCACTGCTGACTGGGTTTTCTGTAACTTGCAGCCAAAGGTGTTACGAAGCGATGGAGAAACCCATAAGGACTTCTTGGATCTACATGTGGCTGAATCATATGAAAATGGTATTTTTGTAGATCAAGTGATTGACTCTCAGCAGTTTTGCATCATTCACTCACACTCTATGGCTAAGAACCCTCTAGGTCTGTAGATGTGTGTCAGTTAGTATGCTTTTGACAGCGAATAACTAAACTCTTGAGTCAATGCATTAGGGAAGAGACCTACCGGTCCCTATAAGCAAAGTGCAAAATAGGCGTTGAGAGGCTGAACAACACCATCAAGGTCTTGGGTTCTTCCCAGACCTTCTACAAAGCTAGGCTCGTTCTCAGGCTGCTCCCTTCCGGAGCACCACCAGCAGCAGCAAGGTGGGCTTTGTGGAGAAAAGGAGTTTCTGCCCAGCATTCTTGACAAGAACCCTAAAATTCCCATTCATGGGGTCACTTGGGTCACATGCTAATCCCTGAACCACGACCACGATCCCGTAATAAAAAGTGTTGTCTGGTGTCGATCAGTTAGCATCCAATCCTGGACCTGAGATGGGGTCAGCTTCCCTCTCAGACCCAGAAAATTCTAGGTGCCTGCAGAAACAGAAACAGACGACAATGGAAACTGACTACCCAGAAGGGGGGGCGGTGCAGGTGGTTCCCTAAAGCAAAGTTGGGGCGTTGTTTGAAGAAAGAGGAAGGGTGCTAGGCAGGTGATACTTACAAATACCCACTACTTATTCCATAGAAGGCCCCCAAATGTATTTATTAACCCAATTATGACATGTGTGTTTGGAAAGAGCAGAGAAGGGAGCGTGGCAGGAAGGAGAAGAGTTAGGGTCAGTCCAAACAATGCAGCCACCGTCGGGAGATCTGCAGAGAAAGGTCCACTGGTGGAAAAGTCTTGTGAGTGCAAGACTTTAAAGAATAAAATAGTAATGACACAAAAATAAACACATGCAGACAATGGAATAAAGAGTCCAGAAATATGGAGATCCAAGTATCTACTATGACAATATATCAAGAGTAGTTTTTTAAATTTAATTTGATTTTATGATGTTATGTTCGTCACCATACATCATTAGCTTTTCATGTAGTGATCCACGATTCATTGTTTTCATATAATACCCGGTGCTTCATGCAGTATGTGCCCTCCTTAATACCCATCACCTGGCTAACCCATCCCCCCACCCCCTCCCCTTGTTTGTTGTTTTTTTAAGATTTTATTTATTTATTTGACAGAGAGAGAGAGAGACAGAGAATGAGCGGGGGAGGGGCAGAGGGAGAGAGAGAATCCCAAGCAGACTCCCCACTGAGTGCAGAGCCCGACGCGGGTCTTGATCCCACCACTTAAGATCCTGACCCGAGCGGAAGTCATGAGTCATATGCTCAACTGACTGGGCCACTCAGGTGCCCCAAGAGTAGTTTTTTCCCTCCATTTTTTCCCTGCTAATATATTAGAAGAAATAATGCCACACACATGTTTCAGCTTACATTTTTCAACAATATAATTGTAATCAACTAACATTTACATCTGTATCATAATGTTGCATTTCTTTCTTTTTTTTTTTTAACATTTTGACCCCCTTTCACTCATTTCTTCCATCCCCACCCCCACCACCTCTGGCAACCCCTAATCTGTTCTCTGTATCCATGAGTTTTTCTTTGTTGTTTTTAGATTCCACATATAAGAAAAATCATACAGTATTTGTCTTTCTCTGTCTGACTTACTTCACTTAGCATAATACCCTCCCGGTCCATCTATGTTGTCACAAATGACAAGATTTCATTCTTTTTCATAGCAGAATAATATAATATTCCAGTACACACACACACACACACACACACACACACACGCACGCACCTCATTTTCTTTATCCTTTCATCCAACTGTAGACACTTGGTTGTTTCTATATCCTAGCTGTTGTAAATAATGCTGCAGTGAACATGGGGATGCAGATACCTTTTTGAATCTTGCTTTCCTTTCCTTTGGATAAATACTCAGAAGTGAAATTGCTGGATCCTTTGGTAGTTCTGTCCTTAAGTTTTTTTTTTTTTTAAGATTTTATTTATCTATTAGAGAGCGAGCGAGAGAGAAACAGCATGAGAGGGGGGAGGGTCAGAGGCAGAAGCAGACTCCCTGCTGAGCCAGGAGCCTGATGTGGGACTCGATCCTAGGACTCCGGGATCATGACCTGAGCCGAAGGCAGACACTTAACAGATAGAGCCACCCAGGCACCCTGTCTTTAAGTTTTTGTTGGCCCTCCATACTGTTTGCCATGGTGGCTGCACCAATTTGCATTCCCACCACAGTGCACGAGGGCTCCCTTTTCTCTACCTCCTGACCCAAACTTGTTATTTCTTGTCTTTTTGGTGACAACCATTCTAACAGGTGTGAGGCTAAATCTCATTCTGGTTTCGATTTGCATTTCCCTGATGACTGATGATGGTAAGCATCTTTCATGTACATGTTGGCCATCTGTAGGTCTTCTTTGGAAACATGTCTATTCCAATCTTCAGCCCATTTTTAAATCAGATTGTTTTTTGCCATTAAGTTGTATGAGTTCATCAGATATTTTGGATATTAGCCCCTTATCAGGTATATGATTTGCAAATATTTCTTCCATTCACTAGGTTGCCTTTTCATTTTGTTGATGGTTTTCTTTGCTGTGTAGAAGCTTTTAGTTTGGGGGTGCCTGGGTGGCTCAGATGGGTCTGTCTTTGGCTCAGGTCATGATCCCAGGATTCTGGGATCGAGCCCCATGCTGAGCCCCACGCCAAGCCCCACGCCAAGCAGCCCCCCCAACCCCGCCGTGCTCCTGGCTCAGTGGGGAGCCTACTTCTCCCTTTGCCTCTTCCCCAGCTTATGCTCTCTCTCTGTGTGTATCTATCTCTCTGCCTCAAATGAATAAATAAAAATTTAAAAAAAGTTTTTAGTTTGATGTAGCCCCACTTGTTTATTTTTGGTCTTGCTATTGCTTTTGGTGTCAGGTTTTTAAAAATATTGTGAAGACCTATGTCAAGGAATCTACAGCCTGTGTTTTCTTCTAGGAGTTTTATGGTTTCAGGTCTTACGTTCAAGTCTTTAATCCATTTTGAGTTAATTTTTGTGTATAGTGTAAGATAGTGGTCCAGATTCATTCTTTTGCAGGTGTGGCTGTCCAGTTCTCCTAGCACCATTTTTTGAAGAGACTACCCTCTCGCCCTTGCGTGTTTTTGGCTCCTTTTCCATAAATTGGTTGACCATATATGTGTGGATTTATTTCTGGGCTCTCTACTCAGCTCCATTGATCTATGTGGCAGTTTTTATGTCAACACCGGGCTGTTGTTGTTGTTGTTGTTGTTTTTTTTTAACACCGGGCTGTTTTAATTACTACAGCTTTGTAATGTGGTTTGAAACCAGGGTGGGTGATACCCGTGGCTTTGTTCTTTCTCAAGATTGCTTTGGCTATTTGCGTCCTTTTGTGACTCCATACAAATTTGCTATTGTTTTTTTCTATTTCTGTAAAAACTGCCATTGGAATTTTGATAGAGATTGCGTGGAATCTGTGGATTGCTTTGGGTAAGGGTAGCATTTAAATTCCGCTGGGAACTAGGTGGTTTGTTTAACGAACGGTGCTGGCATAATGAACTCTCCATCCGTCGAGAACAAAACCCTGATGCATACACACAGAAGGATAAATTCCTGATAGATGGAAATTTTAAATTAATGAAAGAAGATGTGAGAACATTGGACTCGGGGATGCCCGAAACTTTCCTAACCCCGAATCTCCAGTGGGCGGTGTCTGGCATTCCGCCTCCGGCATTGGGTCCCACGGGCTACGTCACGGGGAGTCCAGCCAATGAGGACTGGGCATGGGCAGCGCGCTCAGCCAATGGGGCCAGGGCGGGAGATTTGAAAGGGCCTCAGAGGGGGTCCGGCCCGGCAGGTTCAGTCGTTTGCCCGCGGCCCGGGGGGTGGCTGTGCCACGGGCTCCAGGTGAGCTGGCTTCCTTTCGCGGGTCTTGCGCTGGGAGAGGGCAGGTGATCAGGCAGGTCGGGGGTCCGTTGGGCGGCCCGCGCGCACCCCCCGGGCTACTGGGAGCTCAAGGGTAGAGGGAGGGTCCTGAAAGGGGGGTGTGCAAGAGTAGGGCGGGGGCGGCGACACGAGCGCCCGGGTGCGCCCCGATGAGCCAGCGACTTGATCAGCCCCCTTTCAGCAGCCCTAGATCCGTGCTTCCGGCTCGATCGGTCCGACCTTCTCCTCTCTCGCTCTCTCTTTTTTTCCTGCTTCTTACAGCCCTGTTTCCCTTGTGTGCCCAGCTCTCCTCCCCCTTTCCCTCTAAGGATGGCCCAGAAGGAGAACGCCTACCCCTGGCCCTACGGCCGGCAGACGGTAAGGGCTTTCCCACTTCCCCTCCCCCCACCCGCATGGAGAATTCTTACCTGGGGATTTGAGGTCGTGCGGAGGGCGACCCTCCGAGTCTGCCCTGCTTTGCTCCAACGAATGCGTCCCAAGAGTTTGCTGGCGGAACCCGGTCTGGGCATTTGCAAATACATCCTATCAGGTGCTGCCAAGTTGAATCTGATCAGCCTATGAGGACCCCTGCAGGGTTGAGCCTACTTGTCACATATACAAATGATACCTGGGACTGAGCAGGCAGGTTTGCCCTTTGGGCCATGATTCCCAACCCTTGTCCTGAACAAACAGGCTAGACAGGAAGTAGAGAGAGACTCTGAACAGGGTTTTTATAAGTTTAAAAGATTCAGGACATGTTAAATTTGTAATTTGGAATTTGTTTTAGTGACTGGTGTGTGATCAAGATCTAAATAGATTTATTTTCCAGTTGTCCTAAGACCTTTTAGTGGACAGTCTACTCTGATTTGAAATGCCACCTTTATTATATAAAATGCCCACCTCTATGTGCGTCTATTTCTGGACTCTTATTTTGTCCAACTTGCTTGCTTATAAATTCTGTAGTGATATCACTGCTTGGGAATGGGTTTTTAGGGCATGAGGCTTTCTTCTCTAGGCTAAGAAGAAGGAAGGGGCTCACACAGGCTTTGCTCCCTGTTGGTGGGACTTGGGTATCCTGAAGTGTCCATCTGTCCCCTTGTCCACCAGCTCCTGCCCTCACGGAGCACTTAGTGAGGCTGGCAAGAACAGAAGCTGAAAGAGAAACCATTGTGGTCACTCCTGAAAGGAAGTTGTGTATATTGCTCTGAGAAGCTGCAAGAGAGAAATGGTCCGGGGCCATCAGAGTAGCCCTCGGTGTCTCCAAAGCCTCTTGTTGCAAAGGGGTGAACACTGGAATTTGTTGCAACATTCAAGACCTCCGGGACCTTATCTAAACGTCAATAGCCTGAGTTTTTTAATTTTTTTTCTAATTTTTTCAAAATTTTTTTTTCGAAGATTTTAAAGTAATCTCTACACCCAACACGGGGCTCGAACTCACAGCCCTGAGTTCAAGAGTTGCGTGTTCTACTGACTGAGCCAGTCAGGTGCCCCTAGACTAAGTTTTTAGGGCACTGTGAGAATGTTTCTGCTAAAACCCCTTGAATTGTGGGCATTTTTTTTTTCCTTTTTTAACCTGGCGCTCTACTCCCCACTGGGGTGAGGGAGGGCAGAGTGAATGAGTGTGGGGTTGTGGACGGTACCATAGAGGTTAGACAGTTATGTGCCTGAAAATGTGATGTGGGCCATGGCCAAGGAGGTGAAATGTTCGGTGTTGGGGTGAGTCCTTTGCTCCTTATCTTAGGCCAACCTAGGTCGCTTATGAAGAACCCATTTTAATATGGAGCAAAGAGCGGAGCCTTGGGCTGAGTAGCAAAACTGTGGTCTCAATGTTCCTCTTTGAACAGGGGGTGGGTGGGTGGCTGGCTGGGTGGGCTGACAGCAAGTATTGAAATGCTGCTTGCAGCACATTCCAACTCGCTCCCTGGGACAAAGGCACCCTCAGAGCTCCCCACTGCTGCTCCTTCTCAGACTCAGCCTGGCCTGAACACCCTGCCCCAGAGAATCCTCCGGAAGGACCCTGCCACCCCATCTGCGCTTGTCCTCATGAGCCGCTCCAATGCCCAGCCCACAGGTAACTGGGACACGGGAGGGGAGTGAGCCGAGGGGCCTAGCGTCTATGGGGAGGGTGCCAGGATGAAAATGTCAGAGTTGGGGGGGGGGCTCAATTCCCATGTTGTTTCCTTAGCTGCCCCTGGCCAGAAGGTGGTGGAGAACAGCAGTGGGACACCCAACTTCTCAACGTGAGTACCCAAGCCTTGGGGTGGTAAGAGGGTGGGGGAGAGCAAACTCGGAGGACATGGGGGGAGGCGGCCACTCAGGGCAGGAGCAGGGATGCAGGCAAGAAAGCCTGATCCGTCCTCAACTCCCTTGGGAGAGAAGCAGGGCTGAGGGCCGGCAGGGCTGAGGGAGAGGGGAGAATGTGGCCTCCTGGGATGACCCACAGGCTGGCGCTCGCCTGCCTTCCCCCCACCTCTCCTCAGGCGCTCCTTCACCATTGACGACTTTGAGATCGGGCGTCCTCTGGGCAAAGGCAAGTTTGGAAACGTGTACTTGGCTCGGGAGAAGAAAAGCCATTTCATTGTTGCTCTCAAGGTCCTCTTCAAGTCTCAGATAGAAAAGGAGGGCGTGGAGCACCAACTGCGCAGGGAGATCGAAATCCAGGCCCATCTGCAGTATGAGTCCTGCCCTCCGCTCACCCCAGCCCCTCTGCTCCTCCCCCGGCTCCTCTTTTACCCCCTGCCCATCCAGACTGCCCTGCTGCGGTCCCTTGGCCCACTGAGCTCCCAGCCCCGGTCAAGGCCCTACTGAACTCCCAGCCCCGGCCAGAACCTTGAATCCAGAGGGCCGCCCCCAGTTCCCCTTCACCACTGCCAGCCCCACTGTCCCCGGCCTGGTCCAAATGTGACCCCACTTTGCCCCACCTGGCACTGTCATCTTTCCCTTTTCCTTCGGCCAGGATGCAACCTGAGTCCTCCCCTGTCCCCTCCAGACATCCCAACATCCTGCGTCTCTACAACTATTTCTATGACCGGCGAAGGATCTACTTGATTCTGGAGTACGCCCCCCGCGGGGAGCTCTACAAGGAACTGCAGAAGAGCCGCACTTTTGACGAGCAGCGAACAGCCACGGTCCGGGCGGATGGGCGCTTTGGGGCACCAGCAGGGGCCCGAGGCTGGGGGTCTGCCGCTTGGAGCTGGAGGTCCAGCCTTGCCTGACCCACTGTCGTTGGCCCTCCCAGATCATGGAAGAACTGGCAGATGCTCTGATGTACTGCCATGGGAAGAAGGTGATTCACAGAGACATAAAGCCGGAGAATCTGCTCTTGGGGCTCCAGGGAGAGCTGAAGATCGCTGACTTTGGCTGGTCTGTGCATGCCCCATCCCTGAGGTACGGTGGGCCAGGGGACCGGGCCTGGGTGTGAATGGCAGGCACGTTCAGGGTAACAGGACTCCAGATCTTGGTCCCCGGACACGTGTGGGTTTGTCCTCAAGTGCCTATAGACACGGCAATCTCTTTACAAAAATAGGAGACCCCCAATTCTCTTGCCCAGATTTCCTACCGAATATCCTGGGACCCACTCATTGCGTCACTGAGAATACTCCCACCTCATTTGTAATGGCTTCATAGTATTGTACATAGATAGAACCTGATCCATTTTTTTCCCCAAGATTTTATTTATGTGAGAGAGAGATGAGCAGATGGGAAGGGCAGAGGGAAAGGGAGAGGCAGACTCCCCACTGAGCAGGGAACCCAATACGGGACTCGACCCAGGACCCTGAGATCATGACCTGAGCCGAAGGCAGATGCTCAACCGACTGAGCCAACACAGGCGCCCAACCTGATCCATTTCAGTGGGACCTGCCGGATGGACTTTTGAGAGGGCCCCAGTTTTCCCGTTAATTCTAAGATGAGCATTGTCCTTAGATCTGATTATTTTAAGATACATCCCTCCGGGTGGAAAGGCTGGGGCAGTGTGTGATTCTACCCCTGGGGCTTTGGGCTCTATCTTTACCCAACTCCTGCCCCAAAGGGCCCTGTCAGAGCCTGGTTGAAATACTCCCCTGGCTCATCCTGAGGTTGCTCAGCTCCCTGTCGGGCAGCAGGGAAAAGACAGGTGGTCTTTACCTGGGATCCCTGCCCTTTCCCCTGCCATCCCACCCAGGAGGAAGACGATGTGTGGTACCTTGGACTACCTGCCCCCAGAAATGATTGAAGGGCGCACGCACAACGAGAAGGTGGATCTGTGGTGCATCGGAGTCCTCTGCTATGAGCTGCTGGTGGGAAATCCGCCCTTCGAGAGCGCTTCCCACAATGAGACGTATCGGCGCATCGTCAAGGTGGGAGCGCAGGCCTCGGTGCCTGGCCGCAGAGGCCAGGCGGGCCCTGTGGAATTCTCCAGATGGAATGGGGGTGGTCAAGGATAAAACTAAGGGGGCCCTTGTCCTTCCTTGACTTCTGCAGGTGGACCTGAAGTTCCCCGCCTCTGTGCCCGTGGGAGCCCAGGACCTCATCTCCAAGCTGCTCAAGCATAACCCCTCAGAACGGCTGCCCCTGGCCCAGGTCTCTGCGCACCCTTGGGTCCAGGCCCACTCCCGGAGGGTGCTGCCTCCCTCCGCCCTTCAGTCTGTCCCCTGACTTGTCCCTGTCAGTTGTGTCTGTTTGTATGCCCGTGTATGTGGGGTTGGAAGGAAGAGTACCTGGCCTGTTTCCTTGACTTGTCTTCTACCTCCTTTTTATTTAATAAAGTCTGAAGCTTTTTATACGGATGAATTTAGATGCTTTACAGACAGGTGGAGACTGCTGAGGGGTGGGGGCGCTGGTGGGTGAGGATTGCCCCTGCTCAACTCTCCCTGGCCACACCCACCCTTGCCCTGGTCAGCTTCCTGCTCTCCCCACCCCTGTCTCCCGTTGTTTCTTCCCCTGCTCTGGCTGCTGGAGCCTCGGCTCCCCTTGGCTGCTGCTGAACCCCAGCTGCACCTCTAGTCTTTCTTTCTGGTTCAGCCCCTGCTAACCTAGGAGCCACTGAACATGGCCTTCCCCTAGAAGCTGTCTTTGTTTTACTGCTCTGCTCAGGATCTAGCACAGGACACAGAGAGGTTGCAGAGTCCACCAAAAGTCACAGAGCTAGTAAGTGGGGAGAGCCCAGTTTTAAAGTCCATATTCCTTAATGCTGTGCTAGGATGGTGTATTGATTACTTTTGGGCAGCACACACATTTATTTTATGTGCCTATGGATCACAGATCTGGAACAAGGAATTGCAGTTTTTACCGTTACTGTGTAGTCCAGGAAAAAAAGGTGCCTTACCAGATTAAGAAAGGGTTTGGTTTTTGGTGTCCTGACTAGATGTTGACTTTCATCAAAGGCTTTCTCTTCGTCTGCTGGTTACTTACTCTTTTAATCACAATCATGTGAGGTAGGGGAATAAATTTTCTTTTTTAGACTTCATGCAGTTTTGTTATTTTTTTTTATAAATGTTCTTATTTTGGGGGACGCCTGGTGGCTCAGTCGTTAAGGGTCTGCCTTTGGCTCAGGTCATGATCCCACAGTCCTGGGATCGAGCCCCACATCGGGCTCCCCGCTCAGCAAGGAGCCTGCTTCTCCCTCTCCCTCTGCCCGCTCCCCCCTACTTGTGCTCACTCTCTGTCAAATAAATAAATAAAATCTTTAAAAAAAAAGTTCTTATTTTTATTTGATCTTTGTTAACTGATGCGCCACCAGCCATTCCTAGAGCTGCCGTAACAAATGACCACCAAGGAGGTGGTTTAAAACAGAAAATTGGTCCAAAATCAGATTGGCCACAGTGCCCCACCCCCATCAAGGGCTCTGGGGGGGCGGTGGGGGGGAATCCTCCCTCCCCTCTTCCAGCTTCGGGTGGCTCCACGCATTTCTGGGTGTGAGGCTTCCCTACTCCCAGCTCTGCTTTTTCATGCTCTTTCCCTATCCTCTCTCTTCTGTGACTTATAAGAACTCTAGTCATTTTCATTTAGGGCCCACCCAGATAATCCGGGATGATTTTGCCTTAAGATCCTAAATTACAGGGCGCCTGGGTGGCTCAGTTGGCTGAGCGACTGCCTTCTGCTCGGGTCATGGTCCTGGAGTCCCGGGATCGAGTCCCGCATCGGGCTCCCCCCTCTCATGTGCTCTCTCTCTCATTCTCTCTCTCAAATAAAATAAATAAAATCTTTAAAAAAAAAAGATCCTAAATTACATCTGTAAGGACTCTTTTCCAGATGGGGTAAAAAGACTCTTTTACCCATGGGGTAAAACAATTGAATGATGTTATAAAGATTTTTTTTTAAGATTTTATTTATTTGACAGAGAGAGAGACAGCGAGAGAGGGAACACAAGCAGGGGGGAGTGGGAGAGGGAGAAGCAGGCTCCCCGCGGAGCGGGGAGCCCGATGCGGGACTTGATCCCAGGATTCTGGGATCGTGACCTGAGCCGAAAGCAGACACTTAAACAACTGAGCCACCCAAGCGCCTCAAGGTTTTTTTTTTTAAACCCTGGTTTCTCTCCCTTTTCTCTGCCAACCGCCTCCTTCCTTCTGCCAATGAAATCCACAGGGTCTCAGCCCTACCTCCCTTACTCACAAACTGCACTGCTCTCACCCTGATTCAAGCCACCAGCCTCTTAACTGTTCTCCCTGTTCCTATTCCTGGCCTGTCCTCCACATGGGAAGTTAGAGTTCTTGGAATAAAATCCAAACTCATTCTGTGGCAAGGTCCTCTACCCGTTTTCAACCCTGGCTGCACGTCATAATCACCTGGAGGGCTTATGGAGAAAACAGAACTCTTGGACTATCAGCCTGAGAAATTCAGATTTAATCAGCCTAGGCTGAGACCCAGGCATCCATCTGAGTTAAAAGTCCTTACCCGAAGAGATTCTGCTCCTCCCTACTTGGAGATCAGCTCCCAGCTGCTCTAACCCCTTCCATCACTAAAGCACTGGCCTCCTTGCTGTTCCTTGAACATTGCCAAATTTGTTTCTACCTCTGGTCCTTTGCACTTGCTCTTCCTTCTGTCTAGAATGGCACCTCCAGCCTCCTTTGAGTCATGGGAAGAATCCGCGGTCTGTATCATGATCTTTGGTCAGTGACCTGTGCTTGACCCCTCAGAGACTTTTCTAAGGGGCATCATCTCCTTGCTCATGAAAATTCCACATATTCTAGCAAGAGCCACCCCCTTAATTGAATAATGTGACGATATGACATAATTCCATATCCCACATAAACCCTACATTCCACCCCACAACCCACACAACAAATATCCTACTTGACAAATCCTACAGAGAACAGAAGGGCTTGTGTCCTGGGGTGTGGGGGAAAGGCTAGCCTGGTTGACATTTTTTTTTAAAGATTTTATTTATTTATTTGACAGAGAGAGAGAGAGAGAGACAGCGAGAGAGGCAACACAAGCAGGGGAGTAGGAGAGGGAGAAGCAGGCTCCCAGCCGAGCAGGGACCCCAATGCGGTGCTTGATCCCAGGACCCTGGGATCATGACCTGAGCCGAAGGTTGATGCTTAATGACTGAGCCACCCAGGTGCCCCTGGCTGACATTTTTTTTAAGTAAAGATACCATTACGCTGAGTCCAGCTGACTTGGAATGTTTGTTCACTCTGGGAGCTTGATGATCACCTTACCTTCCCACTGAACAGACGATGACAGGAAAAAGAAACGAAAAGCCACTTCTCTTCTTCCTTGGGCGTCTGGTTGTGTCCTCCTGGTAGGTTGGCCAATATTTTGCTCTTGAAAGCCTGTCTGCATTTCTGTGGGTGGTGTGGGCACTGGTAAGACGCAAGAGGTGGTCTGCTGCCCTCATTGTGGCCTGATTGGTGGCGGGGGGGGCTCTGTGGAGGAACGAGCTTTAGCTTCTGGCTGGCACCCCTGAGTTCTAGTCCTTTCTCCAACGTTCATTAGCCATGTGACCTTGGCCAAGTGGTTTAATCTTTATGAGCCCTTTAAGATGGAAATAACAATCCTATCTTGCCCTATAACATAGTCTGTTCTCAAGTGCAGTAATGTGCATGGTATAAATAGCATTAAAAAATATAGTCTCAGGCGCCTGGGCGGCTCAGTTGGTTAAGTGGCTGCCTTCGGCTCAGGTCATGATCCTGGGGTCCTAGGATCGAGCCCCACATCCGGCTCCCTGCTCAGCAGAGACCCTGCTTCTCCCTCTCCCTCTGCCTGCCACTCTGCCTACTTGTGCTCTCTCTATCTCTCTGTCAAATAAATAAATAAAATCTTTTTAAAAAAAGGAGAGAGAGAAGAAATAAAAGGCATTGGCGAGGATGTGGAGTAAGAGAAAGGAACCCTGGTGCACTGTTGGTGGGAATGTATGTTGGTGCAGCCACTATGGAAAGCAGCATGGAGAGTACCCCAAAAACTGAAAGATAGAACTACCATAGGATCCAGCGATCCCATTTCTGGGTATTTATCCAAAGAAAACAAAAACACTAACTTGAAAATATATATGCATCCCTATATTTGTTGCAGCATTATTTACAAGAGCCAAGATGTGGAAGCAACCAAGTGTCCATCGATGGATGAACGGATAAAGAAGATGTGGTATATATACGTATATATAATAAATATATATTTTTTAAATGAATATTTATAAATAACTATAAATAGTCTTATCCTAGAAAGGATTTAAAGTAGTTTACAAGCTATGTAAAACAAAATAATAGAAAAGTGGGGATGCATTCCTCAAAGAACATATATAGATGGCAAATAAGCACGTGAAAAGATACTCAACATTGTTAGTTATTAGGGAACGCAAATTAAAACCATGCTGAGACATTAGCACACACTTACTAGAACGTCTAAAAGAAGGAAGACAGACAGGACCTAGGAGCTTGACTGTGGGTTTTCCAAAGGAATAGAAAATGGAATTCCCAACCAGGAGACAAATTCCCACACACGGGCTGCAATCTCGAGGAAGTCGCTTTCTAAATGTGAAATAGGTTGAAAGGAGAGAGGGTGGAGTAGCACCCTAAAGGAAGCTACATTCCCCCCACGGTCCCTATACCTACCAAGCTTTGCAGCCTTACAAACCCTCTCTGGTCTGGTCTGTGGCAAGATTCTTTCTTACTAGATTTATATTTTGTGCGCCCAGCTGATCATGGGAATGAACGAGTCTAATAGAAGAGCCCTGCTAGTTTCACACACTGTCTCCTCATGACTTGAAACACAACGGGGTGGTATTGATCTCACTGACCGACCTACTGACCGCTAATGCCACATGAAGCTGGTTCCTGAGATGGCTGGATGTGTGGCAGACATTCTGTGCCCACAGGGACAGCTGAGGTCAAGACAGATTGTCAGTAAACTGTTTCAAAGCGCAGAGTGAGAAGTTTTCTCTGGGCTACCTGGGTAGGGAATTGGCTGGTTGGGATTTGGAGGGATTTTCAGTGGACCCCCAAAAGGATGTTCAGCCCCCAAAGCAGCCGCCAATGATATATATCTGCAGAGAACGTCACACAGAAAAATGGAATAAAATCCAGGGATCCAATCAGAGGCAGAGGATGTGGATACAGAATAAAGTACGAGAGAAGGACAAAAAGATCGGTGGCTCGGGTCGCCTGGGTGGCTCAGTTGCTTCAGCATCAGACTTTTGATTTCGGCTTGAGTCATGATCTCAGGGTCCTGGGATGGAGCCCTGTGTGGGGCTCTGTGCTCGAGGGGAGTCGGCTGAAGATTCTCTCTCCTTCTTCCTCTGCCCCTTGCCCTGCTCATGCACTCATGCTCTCTCGCTCTGTAAAATAATAAATAAATAAATCTTTTAAAGAAAAGATGGGTGGCTTTTGATGCTCGGTGAAACACAGAATTCAGGGCGCCTGGGTGGTTCAGTCATTTAGTGTCTGCCTTTGGCTCAGGTCATGATCCCAGAGTCCTGGGATTGAGCCCTGCTCCGCGCGGAGCCTGCTTTTCCCTCTCCCACTCCCCCTGCTTGTGTTCCCTCTCTCGCTGTGTCTCTCTCTGTCGAATAAGTAAATAAAAATCTATTTAAAAATTAAAAAAAAAAGAAACACAGAATTCAGAACACTATCTTTGTATTTGCAGTTGCTGTAAATGTGGTATAGCTTTTGATTAGTGTGCTTATCTTAATGAACAGAAATACATACACATGATTTCATTATTTTTTTTTACATGATTTCATTTTTTTTTTTTAAAGACAGATTGGCAGACTGAAGTAATTGGTAGAGCGTAAAGATGGAAAGAACCAGGGTCCTTGGTGATTTTGTTGAGCTAGTGAATTTACCAACCCTGGAGTCCTTGGCCATCTTCGGCAGATTTACGAGTAAGATCAAGGGATATTAATGGTTTGTCATATACTGGGCCAATATTTTCTTTCCCTCTCTGCAATTTGTCTTTTAACATAGTTTTATCAGATTTTTGGTTTTACTTTAAGAAGCCTTTGTCACCCCAAGCTTATAAAACAAACAAACCAACAAAACATGCACTTCTGTTTTCTTTCATAACTGTTTTTTTTTTTAAGATTTTATTTATTTATTTGAGAGAGAGAGAATGAGAGATAGAGAGCACGAGAGGGAAGAGGGTCAGAGGGAGAAGCCGACTCCCTGCTGAGCAGGGAGTCCGATGTGGGACTCGATCCCGGGACTCCAGGATCATGACCTGGGCCGAAGGCAGTCGCTTAACCAACTGAGCCACCCAGGCACCCAACTGTCTGTTTTTCATTTAAAAATGTGATCAAGGGGCGCCTGGGTGGTTCACTCGGTTAAGGGTCTGCCTTCAGCTCAGGTAATGATCTCAGGGTCCTGGAATCAAGGCCCGCATTGGGATCCCTGCTCAACGGAAAGCCTGCTTCTCCCTCTCCCACTCCCCCTGCTTGTGTTCCCTCTCTTGCTCTCTCTCTGTCAAATAAATAAATAAAATCTTAAAAAATAATAAAAAATAAAAATGTGATCAAAATTATTTTTTTAACGTAAGGGTTGAAATCTTTTTTTTTTCATTTTTGTTTTGGTCCAACTCCCTGATCTCTTATAATTGCACCATTTATATAAATTGACCCCAAATACCACCATCTTCTTCATATACCAAATTTCCATATACAGGCATTGCATAATTTGGAACAAAAAAAATATGTGTATTCATGGAGCAGCGGGGAAAACATGGGCCTTTAAAAACAATTTGCCTATGGGCACCTGGTTGACTCAGTTGGACAGGTGACTGACTTGATTTTGGCTCAGGTCATGATCTCAGGGTTGGGAGATCGAGCCCCACGTCAGGCTCCTTGCTGGGCATGGAGACTGCTTGGGGTCCTCTCTCTCTCCCTCTGCCCCTACTCCCCAAACCCCTGCTTGCACTCTCTCTCTCTAAAAAAATAAATAAATAAATAAAATATAAACACATGTGTTTAAATAAATAAATATAAAAAGATATTTGCCCGCTTGCAGCAAAACTCATCCTTCTCTATCTCCCTACTACTGGGTAGTACAAGCCTCTTTGACCCAAATCTGCTCTTATAAAGTTCTAAAAAGAGTATTGCAAAGTCTCATGAACAGAGTGTGCATATGCATGAAAATATGAGTCATGTCAGACCACCAGCAGTTACCCATGGCCGCTGACAGCGATAGGCAAACAGGAGTACTGAGCCCGTCCTGGGGTGGGTTCCCACTTCCAGCAGCTTGGAGTGAAAGACATAGGGAACTATCCGGGAAAATCCGGGAGGTAAATCCTGAAATCTCTACAGGCCATCTGGCTTCTATTGAAACTACTCAGCTTTGCCATTGCAGCACGAAAGCGACCAGAGACAGTTCATCGATGCATGGACATGGCCGTATTCCAAAAATACTTATGGACACTGAAATTTAAATTCCATATAATTGTATGAATTTTCATATCCTTTCTTTTTCAACCATTTAAATCTGTAAAAACCATTCTCAGCTCACAAGCCGTGTAAAAAGCAGTAGTGAGGGGCGCCTAGGTGGCCCAGATGGTTGGGCGTTTGCCTTCAGCTCAGGTCATGATCCCGGGGTCATGGGATCGAGCCCCACATCGGGCTCCTGGCTCAGCGAGGAGCCTGCTTCTCCCTCTGCCTCTCTCCCTGCTCATGCTTTCTCTCTCTGTATCTCTGTGTCTCAAATGAATAAATAAAATCTTTAAAAATAAATAAATAAATAAAAAATAAAAGCGGTAGTGAGCTGAATCTGGTCCATGGGCCATACTTGGCTGACCCCTAACATAGGACACACTGTGGTTGCTCCCCGACAGCCCCTGCCCCCCTCCCCCACTGAGTCGCAGCTACTGGGGTTTGGAGGGGACTGACCCACCCGTAGCTCCAGAAGGAGCATAATTGTTTTAACCTAATAAGTTGATTCTCGTCACCTCCCAGAGTGATTGCTTCTGGATACTCAGTCCTTTTTTTTTTCTTTTAAGATTTTATTTATTTATTTGAGAGAGAGAGTGAGTGAGTGGGCACAAGTGGGGGAGGGGCAGAGGCAGAGTGAGAAGCAGACTACCCACCAAGCAGGGAGCCCCGCCCACGCCGGAGATCCCAGGACCCTGAGATCATGACCCAGGACCCTGGGATCATGACCTGAGCCAAAGGCAGATGCTTACCTGAGCAACCCAGTCATCCCTGGATACTCAGTCCTAAGTCAGTCAGACATGGTATTACCCCGGCCAATGTGACTAAATTGTACCTTGTGACTAAATTGTACATTGAACCAGTTTAGGCCAATAAGATGTAAAGGGAAATTAACTGGGCCTTTGGTGGAAGCGATTCCTTTCTCCCCTTCTGGAAGGTGTGGGAGCATATCATTCAGGGGTCCTGGCTGCATGAAACAGAGAATAATTTGGGCTCATTGAAGCATAAGTGGACTTTATTATGAGCATCCCGGGTGATTCACAGCCTCTGGAGGAGCACCAGGAATCTCTAGAAGGACCAGGCGTGGAGTCCGCCCAGCCAGGGAAAATTCCACTGCAGAAGCGCTCCATGGTGGAGCCAGAGCCATGTGCCTGGGAAACTAGGAGAGGGGCTGCTTGATATTTCAGCTTCCTGATGATGTGGGAGTGTCCTTAAACATTGAGTCAGATCTCAAGAGACCAAAAAGGATGACGAGTGACCTCCGTTATGGACTGAAGGTGCTTGTCCTTCCGAAAGTCGTCTCTTGACGTGTTAGTCTCCAGTGTGATGGTATTTGGAGGTGAGGCCTTTGGACATAATTAGGTTTAGACAAGGTCATGAGGGTGGGGTCCTTACAATAGGATTTAGTCCCTTCTAAGAAGAGGCTGAGAGCTAGCTTTCTCTCTTCGCCATGGGAGGGCACATGGAGAAGACAGGAAGAGGGGTCTCACCAGGGACCACATCAGCTGGCATCTTGGGCTTCCCAGACTCTAGAAGTGTGAGACATAAATGTCTGTTGTTTAAGACACCCAGTTTATGGTGTTTTGTCATAGCAGCCCAAGGAGACCAATACAACCCCCGAAGAATGACAAAGAGCGGCCATCTTGCCACCATGAGGAAGCCACTTGGGATAAGGCTGCCCCCGCAGACAGAAACCAGTTCCTTTGTGACAGTCCTAGGGCACTGGACCCAAACTTCTCTGAGCACACTCTCTCTCGTCTTGAGACCATTATCGCATGACACAATGCAGTCTCCTTGTTTTAACGATAGTGTTGGTCCAACTTGTGTTTTCTATCACTTGCTGAATAAAGAATGTCTGCCTGCTGAGGGGTAAAGGGAAGACGGGGTTGGGGGGCCAGCCCCAGAGAGGGGGGATCTCATGGTTTATTAGTCAGGACTCTGGGTACAAGTGACAGAAACACATCTTGAATGTGTTCAAGTCACAAAGAGGAAATCAATGGTTTGTGGTCATTTAATACATATTTACGCAGCGCCTACTATATGCTAGGCACCCTAAACACTGCGGATACGGATCAAAACAGACCAAAAAAAAAAGCCCTACAGAAAACCATTACCCTCAAGGAGCTTACATGACCAAGTAAGCAAGTATATAGTATATGCCACGCACAAAAGGAAGGGAAGGGAAAGCGGGGATTGCTGGGGAAAGCGGCTGCAATTTTAAACAGGTTATCAGGGGAGGCCGCACTGAAAAGGTGATATTTGAATAAATAAGGAACTGAAGTTGAAATTTTCCTTGGTAGACTCAGACTTAAAAAAAAAAAAAAAAAAAAAAAGGAAGAGCAAGGGTAAATCCCTGAGGCAGAAGAACAGCGAGGGGGCCGGCAGTGTGGCTCCAGCGAGACCAACGAAGGGAAGAGAAGGAAGAGTTGGGATCAGAAGAATGGTACCAGGGCTCCGATCTCCGTGCAGAGCCATTCGTTTATTGAATATTTTATCTCGTGGCAAAATCACACACCATCCTCCAAGCGGAGAGATCCTCCAACGTGGAGGGGGCCGGAGACAGAGGACAGAGTGGCAAAAGCACAGGAAAGCCCTTAAGCCGACTTGATTGACCATCGTGAGTCGCTCAGGGCAGTTCTTCTGCAGGTCGGTGAGCCGAGGATGGTGGACCCAACCATTCGTGCTCTGCTGGGGATTCCGGTTGCATCCCTCCCGATGGACTAAATTGGTTCAATCCCGATGGTCCAAGCAGGAAAGACTCTTTTCATGCCCACAAACTCTCTAGGAGCCGCAACTCTGGTGCCCACTGGGTGTGTTTGCTAAGCAACAACTGTGGGCGTGACAATTGTGGGTGGAAGGAGTCTGAGCCCCGCCCCGGAGGACTCGGGTATTTCAGGACCTTGATCTTTAAGACTTGCCCCGCCTCATCCTGAGGGGGCAGAGCAACGAGGGCAGCTGTCACCTCCTTCGCACCGCACCGCCGGCTCTCACGTGTGTTCGGCTGCCTAATAACAGCTCTTTTTCCGAGACTTCCTGGTCACAGCGACCAATCAGAGTGTTCTTCCTGTCCTGACCATTGTCAGCCGGCTGCCAATCGCGCGCCTCTACCAACGCCCCTTAAAGGCGCCGCCAACGCCGCCCGAGTCGGGGCGAATCAGTTCCTCGGTTCGTGCCCCGAACTGCGGCATGGAGTCGTCCCGGGGGCGGCCTGGGCCCGAGGCGGACCTTCTGGCTCTGGGGGAACAGCAAGCCGCGATCTTCGGCGGCGGGCTGGGCCGAGCACCCTCTGCGCCGCCCTCAGGCCTCCCGGTGTCCGGGCAGGAAGAGGCCGAGAACGTTGGGGGCGCGAGTCACCACCCCGCGGCGTCCCCGAAGACTTCGAGCCGCGGCGCCGTCCACCGGGCCGAGCGGGAGGCTCGGGACTACGAGCCGGGCCGCGGAGGGACGCCGTCCGCGCCGGGGAGCCGCCGGGGGGCGCCGGGTCCGGAGCCCGACCCGCACGGGTCCTCTGGGTGCCAGGACCCTGAGCCGCCGGAGGACGAGCCTGCATCCGAGAGGGGCTGCCGTCGAGGGAGCCCAGGAGGCAGCGGGATGGAGGCTGAGCCGCGGGAGGAAGACGAGGAGGAGGAGGCGGCGGCGGCCGGCAGGGCTGGCCGCTCGTTCTCCAGCCGCCTTCAGGACAGCCGCAGCCTGGACGGGCTGAGCGGGGCGTGCGGCGGCGCCGGGTCGGCAGGGGGTGCCGAGCCTGGCGCGGGCGGCGGGCGCCGCGCCACCATCTCCAGCCCCCTGGAGCTCGAGGGCACGGTGAGCCGCCATGGCGACCTCACCCACTTCGTGGCCAACAACCTGCAACTCAAGATTCGTCTGAGCGGCGCCCCTCAACCCCCGCCCCCTGCCCCGGCGCGGCCCTGTGCAAAGCCCGCGCCCACTCCGGCCATCCCCCCCCATCGACCCCGACGTGCTGCGGGACCTGGAGCGGCTGAGTCGGGAGCTGGGCGGCAGGGTGGACCGTCTGCTGCGCGGGCTGGGTGGCGCGGTGCAGGAGCTGACCGCGCTGAGCGTGGGCTGCATCCAGACCTACCGCGACGCCGTGGACTCCCTAGGCGAAGCGGTGGACATGAGCATCAAGGGCATGTACACCCTGCTGGCGCGCTGTGAAGAGCTGGAGCGGGCTCTGCAGCCAGTTCAGGGGCTGGCGCGCCAAGTCCGGGATATCCGACGCACCCTGGAGGTGTTGGAGGCCTTGTGCAAGTGACCGGGAGGGCAGGAGTGGCCAAGCCAGGGCCCAGCAGGATCCTAAGGTCTCTTCAAGGAGCCCTGGTGGGAACTGCCCGCTGAGGGGAGGCCTATGTATTGGAGGCTCTTCCAGACGCATTTAGCAGGTCTGCGACCACTCGCTGGGCCTTATTCAGGTGTATATGGGGGAAGTTCTGAAGCCTCTCCTGGTGGGAGGGGATGATGCTCTGCTTCTATTAAGTTGGCCATCTGTAGCGACCTTGTTCTCAACTCTCTTCTCCAGCGAGAGCACCATCTCTGGGAACCCAGGGCTTTAGGTCTCGGCTTGGGAGACAGGACTGCCATATGTGGTCAAGAAAGGAGAACAGAAGAGGCTCCAGCCCCGACTGTGGCCACCCTGACTCCATTGGCCACATCTCAGGTGCCAGGGGCTGTGGGAGCTTGAGTGGTCCTTGGCCACAGGCCATGCAGAGAAGGATGCACACCTGCAGATGGATAACTCCCTGCTTCTTGCCCTCTGGCCCCCTACCATCCCCCCTTCCCCAGCCAGAACTGGGGTGGAACTAGAAGGAATGCATTGCATGGTAGAGGGGGTGAGGTGGGAGGGGTCTCACTGCTCTCAGGGTTCAGGCAGAATTGTTGCTGGTTTTGAAGCCCACCTGTTGTGGAGTGTTCTAATCAGTTTTGGCTTTCTGAGTTTTTGTGGAATTAAAGTGCTGCTGCTAAGGCTGAGGTGTGTCTGTGTGGGGTTCCAGGGATTGATGAGCTGAAGGAGCGGGGATGAGGGTCGGTCTCTTTCGTGGAGCTCTCTTGACCGATGCTGGGTGCCGGGCGGGAGTACATGGGCAAGGGTCTATGGTTCCTGCTGTCAGGCAGCACTGTGATGGGGGAGGGGGGCAGACGCGGGAGGTGGGGCACGTGAGAGACACGGATCTGGGCTCCGGGATCCAGTAAAAGCAGAAACACAAGCAGGGTGTTCCGGTACCGAAAGGGAAGGGGCTGTCTTCTCAGATCTGGAAGGGGACAGGCAGGGGCTGGGTGAACTGGACATCTTGACTCAGGAGGAAGACTGGAAACGCTTGTTACCGCCATTCCTGACCACATTTCCCACCCTCCGCCGATCAGTGTCATGTTCATTCCAACGTCTCCAAGCTTACTGTCCACGTAGTAAGTTCCAGGAGCCCCACGTTATGGCCGGGAGCGTTATAAATAGAGATCACAGAAGGAACTCTAGTTTTATTAAACCTTCCTCCTCCTCCCCCAAGGCAGTGCCATCTTGGACTGAATTTCAACATGATTCTATTTTGGGTGTGAAAAGTTCTGGAATTGGAAATGTTGCTCCACAAACCTTCCCCAGTAACAAACTATAGCGGTGAAAAGTTAAAAAAAAGACAAAAAAACACATTTTACGTTTCTGGCCCGTACGGGGATCGAACCCGCGACCTTGGCGTTATTAGCACCACGCTCTAACCAACTGAGCTAACCGGCCAGTTACCGTCTGGTTTTCAGTCTGGAGCTATATAAAATTTATATTACTGATCGGTCTTGTCTTCAGAAAAAATTGGAAATGGACAGGACCATTCTGAGAGACGCAAAAAAGACATGCAGGCGGAATCACTGAGCATCTGGGAAAGTAACAGCAAGGCAACACCCGGGCAAGCACAGATGCTACTCTGGTGCTCGGCGGCATGGGTCAGCAGGGCGCAAATAGGGAGCCCCAGCTTGGCAACAAGCACGCGGCTTCCGCTCACGCAACCACCAAACGCCAGGAATGGAAAGCGCCACCCAAAGGCTCCTGGTAGATGCCGGGAGGGAAGGTGATGGATCTGTGGATGCCCACAGGCTCTTCGCAAAAGCAGTAGAGCGCGGAGGCACCGCTGGGATTCGAACCCAGGATCTCCTGTTTACTAGACAGGCGCTTTAACCAACTAAGCCACGGCACCCACTGTTGGGGATTTACGTGCCCTCTTTCCCTGGCCAGGTTAGCTCTCCTGCAGGTGAGTGGATGCCCAGGTGCCCCCTGGTAACCAAGCTTTGGCCGTCCTGGAAAACGGAGTAGAAGGGACGAAAACCACGGTTGGTGGGGTACCGCGGAGTACTGGGGTGACGCGGAAATGGAACCGGGGCAGGTGGGAGGTAACAAGAGAAATTCTTGCTTTGGGATGACAAAACTGAACCCCGGCTGCGACAATCGCACGCCGACGAGGATGGGATTCGAACCCACGCGTGCAGAGCACAATGGATTAGCAGTCCATCGCCTTAACCACTCGGCCACCTCGTCCGCCGAGAAGCGGCTTCCGCTCTTCTCTCTGGGGCCTGAACTCGTCCTCCCGCCCGCCGGACCCGCCCACGTGGCGGACAGCGCGCTCGTCTCCGTCGCCGAGCGATCTTCCCGCCCGCGCGCGCTCCACCCTCTCCCCTCCGGACCCAGCGACCCGCCGCGCGCGTCAGTCCTCCGGAGCCCTGCCCCCAGCCCGCGCTTGCGGGACCTGGATCCGCGCGCACCAGCCGGCGAGATCTGGGCTCCCCCGACGGGGCGGCTCGGGACGTGGCGCCAGGGGCGCTCGCCGTCCCCGCCCTGCGAGGCGCGGCTCCGACCTGGGCGCCGGCGCTCGAGGCTAGGTGGACACGCCGGGGAGGGGAATAAATAAAAGTGACGGAAGCCCTAGCGGGAAAAAGTAGAGCTGACCCCGACGTGATTTGAACACGCAACCTTCTGATCTGGAGTCAGACGCGCTACCGTTGCGCCACGAGGTCGGCCGGCCGGAGGGCTGGACAGGTCTCCCCATGGCCACTTGGCGGCCGGCCGGGGTCCCGGCGACCGAGGCTGAGAGCCGAGGGCCTTCCGGAGTTCCTAAGCTCCCGCGGCGTGGGGGGTGCGCGGTCCCTCCCGCCTCGTGCGTCCCGCGGGGCCCCCGCCCCCGGAGTCCTGCCCCCGAGCACCTGGCCCCGGGCTGTCCCCCGGGGTCCCCGGAGCGCACAGCCCGGCGGGGACGGGCGGAGGGAGCGTGTGGGAGCGCTGCCGGAGCCCCCGGCACCTGCGGGGCGCGAGCCCAGCTCCTGCAGCCACGCGTCTCCTCCCGGCTGCGCGTTCCCGGCGTCCGCGGGGCCTGCCTGCCCCAGCACCCGCCCCCGGCTCGGAGACTGATTTCAAAGCCCAGCGGGTAATTTCGTCGCTCGTTACGGTTCTGGGGAATCATTTACATGCAGTGACATATACAGACCTGACGTGTGTGTTTTGGTAAATTTTTACAAAAGCAACCCACAACGCATTCAAGGTATAGGACATTTCCTGCACCCCCCAGAAAGTTCCTCCCTGCCCCCTCCCAGAGGCAACCACTGTTCTGATTTCGATCACGACAGACGTCAGCATGTTTTAGAGCTCCCCAGGTGAGATGAAGCTGGCAGCTTCCAGAGAGGGGTACTGGAAGCTAGCAGAGACCCCCATTTGCCTCTCGAGCCGTTCAACAGGCCAACACGAGGAAAGAGGTCATGCTGTGTCTCCCTCCTTCCCTTCCAAGTCAAATGTCTGTGCATTCGGTACAGTGCCTCCCAAAGTCCTCAGAGACCACAGAGATGACAACCCCCCCCACCCCACACACACAACGTCTCTCCGACGTGACTTTCATTGACTCGGGCATCCTTCCTTCCCACTCCCTCTGCACTCCCAGCCTGTCTCCTCTTGACTCCTCCCTCTCCCTCCCTCCCCATTCCCAGTCCTCAAGTCTTGTCAATTCCATTTTCCTTCATAATTCTCCCGCCGGCTCTCACTCCCCACCCTCTCTTGCTGGATTATTGTAATAGACTCCTCTCTGATGTCTCTACCTCCAGAACAGCCAAAGAGGATCATCTTTTTAAAATGCGAACATAAAACCAGTGCCCCATCCCCTTCGAGATTACGTCTTAACTTATTGGCTGGGTCCCCAAGGCCACAAACTTATTAAGTGTGGGCCCTGGAAGGGGGTTGCCAATATTCACATATAGGCTTTCCTACTTACTGGTCGTGTGATTTGAGCTCGTTGTTGAACCTCCTTGCGTGTCCATGTCCCCATCCGGAAAATGGTAAAGACTGTGATGGATCACTAGTAGTTTATTTGCCAAGATAAAGTGCTCAGAACCTCACTGGTCATAAATCAGTTACTATGGTTGTTATTAATATGTGGTCCTTGCCTGACTCTTCAACCACTGCCACCTCACCTCCCAGGAGACAGCTACGGTGACTCATTTATAGTTCCTTAAAATCATTTTTGTGCCCCGTGTCTCTGTGCCACTGTCCTTCATCTGGATGACCCTTAACATACCCTTCAAGACTCAATTCAAAAGCTCCCTGCTCCCTACTTCTCCCCCCATCTGGGGGAGGAGGCCTGTGATGTGTCTCCTCCAGGATAACACTTTAAAGCACTATTTTTAACTGTTTCCCTCACCACACTCTAAGTTACTCAGGAGAAGGAAATATGTATTCCTAGCACCCCATACAATACCTGGAGTATCATGTGTATTCAATAAACATTTGTGAAATTAAGGACGGATAGATTTGGCAAAAGCACTACGTGGGCAAGAGCCTGCTTTATAGAGGAAGGAGACGTGTCTGAGTAGCTGAAGAGCATGGGGTGAGGTGGAAATTTTTGCTAGAAGGGGAAGTTGGGTCAGCGAATATGGTACCAGGGATTGTGGACTTGAGTTCTAGGCTCAGAAACGTTCTGTAGCAGGTGTGAGGAATTATCAGTCCAGGGTCACCATCCAGAGTATTCTCGGATGTTTAAATCTCCATTTATCCCACCAGTTTCCAAGTTTTAGAAACCAACAGATTATTCTGTCCAGAGCTGCATTGCTCAATATGGTAGCCACTAGGGTGGCTATTCAATATGCGGCTTTTCAAATTAAGCTGAAATTTAAAAATTCAGTTCCTTAGTCCCGCTAGCTGCATTCCAAGTGTTCATTAGCCCCATGGAGCTAGCTGGCTACCACATTGGACAGAGACAATATGAAATATTTCTGTCATAGAAAGTTCTCTCGGACAGTGCTGATCCAGAGGCTGAAAGCTGGTGACTTGAGGCTGTTGCATGCTGTTGTCATCAGGGGTATTTTTCTCCCTCTTCATTTTTTTCACCGTTAAGCTGGATACTAACATTTATAACTGGAGTAAGAATCTGGATTTCTGGCCTCTCTTAAAAAAAAACACAAAAACAAAACAAAACAAAAAACCCCAGAAAACAACAACCACAACAAAACTCCCAGAAACCTGGCAACACTGGATTTCTATCTCCTTAAAACAATTGCCTGAAGCCGAGTAGGTGCTGCCCCACAAAACCCACAAACCATGTTAAATCTACCCGTTCACAATGATCATCCTAAAAACAACTAATTGATCCCTTTTGGAGGATGGTAGGGAATCGACTTATTATTCTGAAAACCGGTAAATGAATGGGGAGAAAGAAATCACACATGTATCCAGCTTTTCCTGTATGACCTGTATCTCAAGGTAAACGGGTGGATGAAGGCACATTCTTATTTATAGAAGAATAACAGGCGACAAATGCAGAAAGGAACAATGCAATTAAGACATCCCTGTTTTGCAACTCCTCCTGAAATAATGAAGCTAGGCAGCCGTGATCAATTAAACCAGTAGGTGAAAAACTGGTGGGAACTTTATAATGCTTGCCTCAGTCTGACTACACCTGAATCCACCGCTCACATCTAACATGGGAAAAAAGGGAGACAAGCAGTCAGGAGGCGCCTCCTGATGTGATAGAATAAGAAATACAGGCCAACTCCCGTGATGTCTATTTACCAGAAAATCGAATGTGAGATTCATCAACCACTAGATCTAGCAACCAGTTTACAGAAAACACAGGACATAGAGGAACATGTGAAATGACAGGACCAGAGCACTGCCCACAAACGGCCCAGTGTCTTCATCAGAGAAATTGCAAGGAAGGAGAACAAGGCAGAAGAACCTACGATTAAAAAAAAAAAAAAGATTTAAGAGACACATCAACCAAGTGTAATATGTGGACTTCGTCATATGTCTATATGATGGATATTGGGCAGTCTGAGCTATTTGGTGATGCCTGGGATTTGCTTGGCAATAGCCTAGCGGGGCTGGGAGGGAGCTGGGAATCTAGCTGAAACAAGGTTGGCAATGTGTTGGTGATTTTTGGAGCAGAATGGCAGGCTTCGAAGGGGTTCATCCTTCTATTTTCCTTATTTTTACATATGTTTGAGTTTTTCCATGATAAAAAAACATTTCCCTGAGCTTTTCTGACCAGATCAAATGTTAGGACAGGTGGGTTCCAGCCCTGGAGCCCTTGGATCCCGCTTAGGGAAGGACGTGCCAGGTCACCAGCAGTACCTTCTGTGGCCACAAGGTGGCTCTAACACTTACTTTTGTGTGACCTCTGTGGGACAGGCTTCTGGGAACCAAGATCATAGAGAGTGACAGGACAGACCTGAATGCCTGCTCACTGTTCATTAATTCATAGTGTGAAAAGTGACTACCCAGTTCTTACTATCTAGTAGGTTCCCTAGGCAGGAAGCCTATTGTAAACAGAATGCCCCACACTTCCAGCTATGGGAGCCCAATCTGTCCTCCTTGACCCCTTCCTTTTCTCATCCACTCATAGCCCCAAGTTTAGACCTTCTTATCTTTTAATGATCTCTTGATTCCTTACACTTTGCTCCACTTTCTTTATTCCACCCTGGTCCAATCTCACTCTGTCTGTCCTGGGATCACTATGCAGCTTCTTCGCAAGCCTGCTACTTAACATCTCAAAATCGATTCTCCACATTGCATCCAAAGTCATCTTCTAGAATACAGACCTGACCAGGTCCCTCCCCCTGGCTGCAAGGCCATGCACCGTGTCTGCCCACCCCACCCTCTTCTCTTCTACCCCCCGCTGTTACTAGCCTTCAGACATACTAGCTTCCCTTCTGTTAAATGAACGTACTGGCCTCGTTCCCACCTAAGGACCTTTGCCCTTGCTGTGCCTCTGTCTGGAAAGTTCTTTCCCCACATCTTCACACGGCTGGCTGACTCCTTCTCTTCGTTCTATTCGTTCTGGGACCTTGGAAAATCTTGCAGAAACAGGTCCTGGGTTTTGCTCACTTCCGACGGATGACAGCGTTTCTTTCATCTGTGAATAGTCACACTTGATCAACTGTCACTGGGGGAGGTTGGTTCTGACAGCCTGGGCTTCCCGTTCCCAGGAGCAAAGTCTTAGGAGTTATAGGCAGAGGGGGGAGCCCTTCAGTCCTTGCATCTTATCTGCGTGCTCAGAATGTTTTCGCACGTGCTATGCTGTGCTTTCCATGGTGGAGAGCACATGGAGCCCACCTCTCATTGTATTTAGGATGTCAACACTGTCACTTGTTTTGAGGGTCTCATACTGATGGGGGTCACCTCCAGGGAGAGAAGCAGTGGGGTCCACTGTACTTTGCCTGTCCTCCTGAGGTGGCGGAGGTTTGAAAACATTTTCAGAACTTTAAAAAGGTTCAACAGTTAAAGAGAGAACCTCCCTACACACCTGAGAACTCAGAAACCCGTGAGGGTATATTTGATTACCATCCAATATTTTTGAAGTAAAAAAAGTCAGAGACTTGGCTGAATCTCACTCTTTATACAAGTAATTCCTCTGAAAAGTCTAAATGATTGCATTTTTTATTTTATGGGTTTTGGGACCACATTGTCTCCATTATGAGATTAAGGCTGTACTGCCCCTCTAAAGAGGTGGTTTTATAGGAAAATGTCACTGTATAGTTTCAGTATATAGGAGTTTAACATGTAGGGACCACCAATCCAGAAATCATCCCTTCTTTTTATAAAGCAATTTAATGTCTCAATGATATTATAGAAGACCCAGAAGGAAACCTTAGAAAAGGGTTATCATTTAAAACTTTTTATTTTAAATAATCTGGTTTACCAAAAAGTTGCAAAAATAATACAGAGAGGGGCACCTGGCTGGCTCAGTCCATAGAAAACCTGACTGTTGATCAGGGGTCGGGAGTTCAAGCTCTAGGTTGGGTGTAGAGCTTGCTTAAAAAATAAGTATAAGGGGCGCCTGGTTGGCTCAGTTGGTTAAGCGTCTGACTCTTGGTTTCAGCTCCCGTCATGATCTCATGGGTCATGATCTCTGGGTTGTGAGATCTGGCCCCTGTTGGGCTCCACGCTCAGCGGAGAGTCGGCTTGAGGTTCTCTCTCTTCCTCCCAGTCTGGCCCTCACCCCTTCAAATAAACAAATCTTTTTTTTTAAATGAAGATTTTATTTATTTATTTGACAGAGAGAGAGACACAGCGAGAGAGGGAACACAAGCAGGGGGAGTGGGAGAGGGAGAAGCAGGCTTCCCGCTGAGCAGGGAGCCCAAAGTGGGGCTCTATGTGGGGCTCAATCCCAGGACCCTGGGATCATGACCTGAGCTGAAGGTAGACGCTTAACGACTGAGCTACGCAGGTGCTCCTCAGATAAATAAATCTTTAAAATATATATATATATATATATATATATAAAATACAGAGAATTCCCATGTGCCTTCGAGACCATGTTCGCTCTAACATTGCCTCTCTGTCTCTATAGACACATATTTTTCCAAACCATTTGAGAGTAAATTGCAGACATAATGCTCCTTTACCCCTAAAATAGTGTGTATTTTCTAGCAAGGACATTCTCTTCCATAAAGGCAGTAGAATTATCAAAAATCAGGAGGTTAACATGGATAATACTGATATCTAAACTAGAGATCTTATTCCAATTTGCCAATTGTTCCACTGGTGTCCTTCGCAGTGAAAGAAAGTGGGTTTTTTTTGTTTTTGTTTTTTTCTGGTCCAAGATCCATGATATTTCTCAAGTCAAATTTGTCACATCCCTTTAATCTCCCTAAATCTGGAAGAGTTCTTCAGTCTTTGTCTTTCATGACCTTGAACAAACACCTCCTTGCTATCTCTTTGAGTTCTGAATTTTTTTACCCACTGGTTTAGAAAAAGGAAATCTGCTTATTATATTGGGGTCCTCAAACAGAGAAATGCGTTTCCTCTCAATCTGACATTTACTACAACAAAGTTGAAGATTAAATGACTCATTTTTCGGAGGGTCTTTCCTCGATCTGTTATTCTAGCGTCTCCCTTTTAAAAATATGTTTATAGCACCTCTTACCCTGCGAATTTATTATTTGTTCGCATGTTTGCTGTCCATGTCAATCTCCCTGACTAGAATATAAACTCCAGGAAGGTAGAGCCTTCTGTCTTGTCAAGAACAGGAGCTCAGCACTTGCTAGCTGGTCAACGGATATTTGTCGAATGGATTTAGAAATCAGAAGTGCCCCCTGGGCGTGCGTGTTTAGCTTAGACCGGCCTGAAAGCACTGGGGTGGAGAGGAGGAAGAGAGATGATCTGGTAAATGGGCCGGGGAGGTCCCGGGGACGCTGTGACCTGACCCGGGAGCAGGGAGCTCGGGCGAGAACTTTCCCTTCTGCAAGGATCCCAGCTGAGGACCCAAGGTCAGTGAGGACGCTGACAGAGGTTCTTGGACCGCAGCTGGGCCAAGTCGGGTGCCCACACCTCGGAGAGATGAAATCAGAGCTGAGTCTGCGTCGCCGCCCGCTCCTTGCCTCCCAGGGGAGCGGGGCTCCCTGCCCTTCCGCCCGGTCACCCACTCCCTTCTCCAAACGCGCTCTCATCCACGTAGAGAGCTGGCCATTTTCTGCCCTCTGCGATCCCCTCGCCAATCCGAGCCAAGTCGTCTGGGGACTCGGTGGGGGGCGGGGGAGGTGGTGTCGGAGAATCAAGGAAGGTTCCGGTCCGGGGTCCTCGGATAATCAGGGACCCCGTGACCATGTAATAAGGGACAGCCGTGCAATGCGGGGGCATCCACGTCTCCGCGTTTCGTTCCCGCGTCTGCTCGGGCCCAGGGCAGTGGGGGAGCCACAAGGAGGCGGAGGAGGGAGAGAGTGTCCCTGCCTCAGGCCCGCCGGCGCCTTAAGACCGGCGTGGCGGGGGCGTTGGTCTCCGGCGAGCGCCTCGGGCGGAGGGCCCTCCCGGGCCACGCGGCGGCGACCGAGGGCTGCACGACGCCCCTCGCGGCCGACCCCCGACTGGCGCGGCACCCCAGAAACCAAGGCCGCCGCCGCTCGAGAATTGACTGCCCTCGCGAGATTTTCCGAGATCCGGCCGCTCCCCCCGCTGACGCGGTTGCCAAGGCAACTGGGCGGCGCCGGCGCGAGCGGGAAGGAGGCGTCCGTCGAATTTTTGCTTGCCAGCCCGCGAGACTTGAGGAGTGGCCCTTCTTGAGCGTGCAGCCCCACAGAGCGCGGCCTCCGCTGCAGTCGGCACCGCTGCCCCCGGGGGGCCATGGGCCGCATCTCGGGGCTCGTGCCCTCTCGCTTCCTGACGCTCCTGGCGCATCTGGTGGTCGTCATCACCTTGTTCTGGTCCCGGGTAAGACCCACGGCCGCCCCCCTGCCGCCGCCCACCCCAATCCCACCTTTTAGGGGTGCTCCCAGCCCCTCCGCGCCCCTTCCCCACGACCTCACGGGGGCGAGCCCTCCCATCCCCCGCTGACCCCAGTGCTGCCCCGCAGCCCGCCCCTCTTTGACTTTCTTCCTCTCTGCCCTGCTCCCCAGGACAGCAACATCCAGGCCTGCCTGCCTCTCACGTTCACCCAGGAGGAGTATGAGAAGCAGGACTTTCAGTGAGCACTTGGGGGGCAGGGTGGTCAGAATTCAGCAGTAGCGGGAGTGGCGGGGTCTTTGAAGAAGTCCCGGAGGCCTGAGCCAGCCCCTTTCCTCTCTTCAGGCTGGTGGTAGCGCTGTCCGTCACCCTGGGCCTCTTTGCTGTGGAGCTGGCGGGTTTCTTCTCCGGAGTTTCCATGTTCAACAGCACTCAGAGCCTCATCTGTATCCTTTGACGCACGGCCCGTTTCCATTTCGACTCCCTCCAGCCACCTAACTCGGCTTTTCTGGCACGACGGTGTGCGCTCTGGCGGGGGGGCAAACGGTCTCTCCAGTTGGTAGATCTTCTTAGGCAATGTGGAAGTTTTAATACGATCTTCAGTAGTTTGTGAAGCTCCCGCCGTGCAGCAGGCACTGGAGATCCCAGATGGGAGTAAAACACAGTTTTCCACCTTGAGGAAGAGGCAGATACTCAGACAGACATCTGTAACTCAGGGTGAGCATGTAAAGTATGAAGAAGCACTGTGGAAACTCAGAAGAGACAGCAAGATAAATAAATAGACGAGAAAGACAGAAATGAGGAAGATGGAGCAGGGAAGGCCCTTGACGCTCGAATTGTAGCCTGGGAGGACCGCGGCGTTGCATATGATTCCAGCAGTGTATCAGGTCACTGCGAGCCTTCTTGTGTGCCTGGGGCAGAAGGGGAGCCTACTCCTGGATCTGAAGGGTCCAGGCTAGCCCCTAGATACCGGCTCTCTGGCTGTCTGGTCTCTACCCATAGGGCTGTCCTAAAACTCAGAGAAGTCAGGGCTGCGGGCTCTTGCCGTTGCAGTATGGTGAGGGAGCTAGGGGTGAACCTGAGTGCAGACGCCCGTCCCGGCAACGGCCTTTTCTGGCTTATCACTACCTATTGAACCAAAGGCTTTCCTTGACTCTGGTGCATTCCCAAGCCATTGGGGCTCACTGTAGTGCATCTGTGGCCCTGTCCTTTTTCATATTCGAGCGTTGGGAGTGCACCACGTACTGGTACATTTTTGTCTTCTGCAGGTATGGTAGCATCCAATGTTTGGGGATGGGGGAGGGAGGTTTATTCAATCTGAAGGTTCCCCCCCATCCAAGGCATATCCAGGATATCCTCCATGTGAGATATAGCAGATCCACTCAGCATGCCTCTCAGCATAGTCTCTTGAAGTCCCCCTCTCCTACACTTTTGGGGTGGAGTCTCTGGTTTGGGGATTTGGGTTTCTTTTTTTTGGAAGGATCCTTGAACTCACCACCTACTGTCCACAGTGCCCTCCCAGCTATCACTGAAATGGCATTATTCGTCAGCGTCTTTGGGCTAAAAAAGAAACCTTTCTGATACCTTCATGACGGGAGCATAGGATTGAAGGTTGGAGGATCAAGGGACCACTCACCATTCACGGAACAAGAAAGGCCGTCTGCAGTCCTCCGCCTACTGCATTTGGTGGAGGATGTCAGTGTTCCTGTTAGGGTAATTATCACTCGAGTCTGGGATGATCAGCGTTTTATTTAGTACTTTGTAATAAAATATACTTTAGAGTAAGATCAAGACTTACAAAACGTTTAGGGGAGAATTGGGGTGGACAAACTACTAAAGAAATGGAAGGCTGGGGCGCCTGGGTGGCTCAGTCTTTAAGAATCTATCTGCCTTCGGCTCAAGTCATGATCCCAGAGTCCGGGGATCGGGCCCGCATCGAGCTCCCTGCTCCGTGGGAGGCCTGCTTCTCCCTCTCCCACTCCCCCTGCTTGTGTTCCCTCTCTCGCTGTGTCTCTCTGTCAAATAAATAAATAAATAATTTAAAAAAGAAAAAGAAGAAAGAAAGAAACGGAAGGCTGTTTTACAGCCTTGCAGACTGTAAGATCCTGGGTTTCGCTTTTATTTTGGTCATTACGGTAGCGTCTGGCGGCAGGAAGTAGGCGGGGATATGTAAATATGAGTGGTGTCTGCCGTTAGGGTGCCAAACTCCTGAGTGGGGCATTCTGGGAGGGATTAGTTTATGGGTTTTTTGGCAGCCAGTTGAGGGGGGAATGTTTTTTAATATCTGTAAATACATATAGCAATAAAATGGAAGACCCTCGATAACTTCAGTTGCTGGGGCTAGCGCGTTATTTACTCACCCTAGCCGTTAGCGGCATCGTTCGCCCTGAGTAAGGAATACGCAGGGGTGGGGTTTTGTCGTCAGGTAGGATAATCCTTACCTGTTCCTCCTTCCGGAGGGCAGATCGGAATATGATGATTGGAGCTTGCATGATACGTGATTAGCGTCTCTGCGTGGCCGGGACTTGCAACACCCCGGTCGCTCCTGTCTGATTCTGCCTGACGATCAACTTTTATTTTGTGTGTACAGAAATGGGAGGTTGGGTTTTTGTTTTTTTTTTTTTTTTTTGGTGTCTAGGTTTGCTCGTAACTGCGTGTATGTTCTGGTGTTCACGTGTGGTTTTCCGCTTTAAGCGTGTTTGGGCTTTAGTGGGAGGGTGTTTTTCCCCGGGGGAGGGTTTGCTCCGGGGGTTACTGGTTAGCGGTGGGCCATGTTACGGAGGCTCAGGCTCCCGGACGCGGGGTTTTTATCTTTCCGGGAGCGTACTCCACTGCTCGGTGTCAGGTGTCTGTTACTTCTGAGCTTCCACCGTCCCGGTTAACTCTGGAGAACAGATGTGTGCCTCAACTCCCTGTTCGTGTTTTTTCGTGCTTGGTGTTACGGACTTCTGTTTTTTCTCCATGGCAGGAAAGACCACCCGCTCAGAAACCGGGGTTCAGCTTACCTGCGGGGGTATCAGGGTTTTGGTGGGAACCCCCCAGCTCTGTTTGTACGCACACGGGGGGTAGTTTCTGAAATACACTGTTGGGCGTTGTGCAGACGCCCCAGTCGTCGGAGGGGTTGCCCTGTCCCAGGATGAGTGTTTTCAAGGTCCTATTTCCTACGAATCGGGAAGGTTCTCTATATTTTTCAGCCCTGAATAGTGGAGCCCACGCCATCCTAAACCAGCAGAAGGCATCCAAGGTGGTGTCTCACACACACAGCCTTTCCCGACCCTCTTGTCGCCCCAGCCCTTCATCCTGAGCGTGTGTTCAGCAAATACTTACTGCAGAGCACTGTGGTGGGTACGGAGCGAGTCGTGGTGACGAGGACCCATGCTCGGCCTCAGCCATCACAGATACTGGGGCTCACGAAGACACACACTTGCCCCCTACTCCCAGAGTAACTGCCTAGCACATTGTGGTAAGTGCCCCAGGGGAGGATTGCAGAGGCTTGGGAGTAGAGACCACTTTGCCCAAGGTGGGGAGTGAGGTCCCAGAGTGTGGCTGGAGCAGAGGTGGAGGGGCAGATTGCCGAGGCCAAGGAAGGCGGACATGGCCGGCCGGGCTTACAGGCCGCTCAGGAAGGTCACATCCCACTGCAATCTGGCTGTCACCCGCACCCACTGGTGTGGTTCGATGATTTGGGAAAGCCGACTTTTTGTTTTTCAGAAACATTGTGGGCTCTTGCACCACAGCTATTATCAGAAATTATGTAAACTCACAACTTATATTTAGAAACAGAGGTAATACTCATTTAAATAAAATAAAATTTAAAAAAAAGGTACGACTCAAAACTCATTACTTCCTGGTTATTTTTTTTCTTCTTTTTTTTAAAGGATTGTATTTATTTATTTGAGAGAGAGAGAGAATGAGAGATAGGAAGCACGAGAGGGGAGAGGGTCAGAGGGAGAAGCAGACTCCCCGCTGAGCGGGGAGCCCGATGCGGGACTCGATCCCGGGACTCCAGGATCATGGCCTGAGCCGAAGGCAGTCGCTTAACCAACTGAGCCACCCAGGCGCCCTCTGCTTCTTTTTTTAGTTTGTAAGAATTTTATTTTTATTGAGTACAGTTGACACACATGTTCCATTAGGTTCAGGTTCCTATTTTCTACATTTTACTATTATGTGCTCTCGAGCTTATTTACATTTATTGTATTTGTATGGTGGGAGTGCTATATAAGGATTGGCTACTACTTGTGTTTCTCTTCCCAACTCATATAGATATCAAGTTGGTATTTTGAATTTGGCCTTGGTAGGAGGATTTATACCACAGAAATTGGCAAACACTACATATCAGGCTTTGTTGATTGTCTAGATTTCAGAAGATGATGGAGAAAATGCTAATAACGCAGATTAAATTTAAAAATGTCACGTCTGTTACATTGTGAATAGCACACAAAATGGAGGAAATATCCCCCCAGATGTTGAAAACTATTGTCAGATTCAGCAAAGAAGTTTGTCAAGTCATTGAGGAATGAGTGAAGTCTCAACATATTCTCAATGTTTCATTTTTGTCTTACTCAAAAATGTAAATAAAAATATCAACCAACATTCATACTGGAGATACCCCTGGAGTTGGGACACAACTCCATCTATGAAGTCATGAATACAAGAGTGGAATTTACAATAAATAATATTGTATGTTTTATTATTATTTGTAAATCCTCTGTTACACATCCTTTGACTCAGTAAGATTTATAATAACCATTTATAAATGCATACTATTTTTGGAGAACTGGTGGTGGGTTTTTTGTTTTTTGTTTTTAAGATTTTATTCGTTAGAGAAAGTGTGTGCACAAGAGCACAAGCAGGGGAGGGGCAGAGGGAGAGGGAGAAGCAGACTCCCTGCTGAGAGCTCAGAGCTCAATCCCAGGACCCCAGGATCATGACCTGAGCCAAAGGCAGGTCTAACCACCTAACCGACTGAGCCACCCAGGCACTCCTGGATAGCTGGTTAAACATTCATCAGCAGTTCCTTGGATAGCTTCACCCACCTCTTGTCCTCAAACAAATCTAGATGCTGCTGGTTTCCAAGTGTAGGCTCTCTTATGTGAGCCCCAGTCCAGGGCAAAGACCATGGGAGCAAGCTGTGGAGCCCATCCAGGGTTCAAAGTGTCCCTCCCCTTCTTGGCTGTGTGATTGGCAACAGGTCGCTTAACCTCTCTGTGCCTAACTTCCTTCACCCAAACTCCAGAAGTAGGTACTACAAGCATTTCAACTTTCCGTCTCTTAGTCCACCCCAGAGGCTTTGCCAGTTAGCATCAGAAATAGGTTTTCATTTTTATTTTGAAGTTAGCTCGTCAACCAGGATAAGCCAGTCACAGAAGACAAATACTGCTTGATTCTACTTCTCTGAGGTACCGAGGGTAGTCAGAGTCATAGAGACAGAAAGTAGAATGGTGGATGCCAGGGGCTGAGGGGATGGGGGTGAGGAATTGTTGACGGGGTAGAGAGTTTCAGTTTTGCAAGATGAGAAGAATTCTGGGGATTGGTTGTAAAATAGCATGAATGTACTTAACAGTACTGAATTGTATGCTTAAAAATGGTCAAGATGGTAAATTTTATGTATTTCTGACAGTTTAAAAATTAAATAGATGATTTGGG
The DNA here is from genome assembly GCF_003265705.2 of Callorhinus ursinus. Taxonomy (NCBI): domain Eukaryota; kingdom Metazoa; phylum Chordata; class Mammalia; order Carnivora; family Otariidae; genus Callorhinus; species Callorhinus ursinus. The sequence goes on along the minus strand of NW_027397105.1, from coordinate 2,985,815 downwards.
GCATCTGGGTGGCTCATTCGGTTAAGTGTCGGCTCAGGTCATGAACTCAGGGTCCTGGGATCAAGTCCTGCGTCGGGCTCCTTGCTCAGCGGGGAGTTTGCTTCCTCTGTCTGCTCCCCCTGCTTGTTCTCTCTCTCTCTGACAAATAAATAAAGTTTTTGAAAAAAAAAAGTTAAATACATTTAAAAATAAAAGGCCAGTGGGGGAAAGAAAAATTAGTCAATAAAGGTTATTAGAAAATTGAGTCGCCATCTGGGGGGAAAATATGGATCGATACCTTACACCACTATTACCAGTAGATCAAAGGTGACTGTAAAAAAAATACAAGCATAGAAGGACTGAAAGAAAACTTGACATTTTAAACCTTTTATCTTGACTAATTTCAGACCTACTGAAAAGTCGCAAAATGGTACAGATCTCCTGTATAGCCTTCACCCAGCTCTTCCAGATGTTAACATCTTGCGTGGCTGCGTCATGATTATGGAAACCAGGAAATTAGCATTGTGGCCATACTATGACCTCATCGACAGCTCTGATGTGAATTTTGCCAACTTTCCCACTAATTACCCTTTTCTGCCTCAGCCTCTAAATCAGCCTTTGGCTCAGGTCATGATCCCAGGGTCCTGGGATTGAGCCCCGCATGGGGCTCCCTGCTCAGCGGGGAGCCTGTTTCTCCCTCTCCTTCTGCTGCTCCCCCTGCTAATGTTCTCTCTCTCTCTCTCTGTCAAATAAATAAAATCTTTTAAAAAAATAAATAATAAATAAATCAGGATTTCACATCGCATTTACTCGTCACTCTTAGGCTTTGAACCTGAGACGGTCCCTCGGTTCCTTTTTTTCTGCCTTTCACCATCTTGACACATTTGGAGAGTCCTGGTGAGTGGGTTTGCCGAATGTCTCTCCATTTGGATTGAGGGTATGCATCTTTGGCAAGAATACCACGGCAGTAAATAGTTTGGAATGAAGAGGACTTTTCTGAGTATGAAAACAAAACGCAGAAGTCCTAAAAGAAAAGCCTGATGCATTTAAATATGGATTAAAAAGGTAAAAAGTATGCATGGTAAAAAATCATAAGCAAAAGCTAACAGATAAATGACAGTCTAGGGAAAATATAATTCATATTGCAGAGAAAGAGCTAATTTTGAAACATGAAAATCTACAAATCTATAAGAAATATACCAATAGGGCACCTGGGTGGCTCAGAAGGTTAAGCGTCTGCCTTCAGTTCAGGTCATGATCTCCAGGTCCTGGGATCGAGCCCCATGTCAGGGGCTCCCAGCTCGGCGGGGAGTCTGCTTCTCCCTCTCCCTCTGCCTCTCCCCCCTCTTGTGCTCTCTCTCTCTCTCTCTCAAATAAATAAAATCTTTAAAAAAAAAAAAAAGAAATACACCAATAGTTCAATAATAAAGGACAGAAAAATTATATGGATATTTCGCAGGAGAGGAAATATAAAGAACTCTCAAATATATGAAAAGATGCCTAAACTCATTTACCATAAGAGAAATGCAAATCGTGTTTAACTTAATTTGTAATGCCCAAAAAGTTTCATTAAGAGGTAAAGAGGGGGGCGCCTGGGTGGCTCAGTTGGTTGAGCAACTGCCTTCAGCTCAGGTCATGATCCTGGAGTCCCGGGATCGAGTCCCATATCGGGCTGCTTCTCCCTCTGACCCTCCCCCCCCATATGCTCTCTCTTGCTCACTCTCTCTCTCTCTGTCTCAAATAAATAAAATCTTTAAAAAAGAGTTGAAGAGGGTATGGGTTTAAGGAAACAGGCCTCTCCTCTTTGTTGGTGGGAGTAAAAATGGGTAACACACTCACAGAGCCCAATTTGGCAATAGTCACAGAAATCAAAAGTAATCAAAATCACAAATATTCATACCCTTTTGACCTAGGATTTTCACTCCTAGGAATTAGCCCTGCATATTTGCACATAGGTGAAATGGGAACATGCAGATTATTCTTTGCAGCTTTGCTTGAGTTGGCAAACTATGCCTGTCAACAGATTGGTGGAATTATGTTACAGTGTAATACTAGGCAGCCAGGAAAGAAACCACCTCCAAGAGGGGTCCTGTCCCTCCCCCGCTCAGTGGGAGGAGCGTGGGACTCTGGATCTCAGGGTCATGACTTTGAGACCCACATGGGGTGCGGAGTTTATTTAAATAAATAAAAACCTTAAAAAAAAAACAATCTCCATATGTTAAGTGACAAAAGGACCTTGTGGAATGGTTCCTATGGTTTGCTTCCATTTGGGTAAAAAGAGGAAACTATGGGCCCTGCATGTGTCTGGAAGGTCTGGAAGGAGGCCACGGTAACTGGGAAGATTGGTGTTGAGGACAGAAGCTGGAGGGCAGGGAGACAGGGCAGGAGGTTAGATTTTCTCCAGGAGCTCTTCTGAACTTGCAGAATCTTGAAGCACATACATTATTTAAGAAGACAAAACTATAACGTTTTTAAAGAATGTGAGCCCGCAGCCGCTGATGTTTTCTGCCTGGAAATGAAGCTAAGTCAAGAGTCCAGCAAAGCTTAGAAAGGGAGAAGCAGATCCCCGATGACATCACATGAGTGCCTGTTTCCTGCTATTTCCAGTGAAGTTGCATAACAGGAGAGCGCTCAGATTCTCCTTCTTGGCTGAAATCTGTTTGAGCCGTGTTGGCAAGTCTCTTGATTGTTACTTCCATCAAAGATCTTGATGTTTTGGGTTATTGTCTTTTTTTTTTTCAGCTTTATTGAGGTCTAACTGACAAACACACTGTGTTTTGATGATCTTTCTTGTGTATTATTGTAGCTCCCGGTGCCCGCACAGTGCCTGGCGCAGTGGAATGAAAGAGGCCTCATCCCACCAATGAGGAACATGAGGCCGAAGGAGAAGGCCATTAACTTCACGCAGAGACGGAGAGCTGGGGCTAGAACCCAAGTCTCCTGGCTGTCAGGCCAACTCATTTCACTCAGTCTTCATTGAGGGGCGCCTGGCAGCCTCAGTCCATAGAGCCTGCAATGCTTGATCTGGGGTTGTGAGTTCGAGCCCCATGTTGGGTGTGAGATTACTTAAAAAAAAAAAAAAGCCAACAAGTCTTCACTGAGCATCTTCTACCTGCCAGGCTCTGGACATGGTGTGTGAGATGGAGGGGAAGTAAGGATGTGGCCCCTTCCCCCACAGTCTGGAGACCCCTCCACTCCCCCCAACACACACAGAGGAACCTGTAAACGCCAGTGAGTCTCTAATGAATAGAGGATTGCAGAGTCAGGATTTGGGACCAGGAGGCCTCCCAGGTCCAGAAGACTGTGATCTGCCTGTGTCTTGTCTTACCCACACCCGGGCTCGGGTACCTGGCTTTCCCACCACCCATGGTCCCAAATGCCCACCAGCCCAGACAGGGCTGTCCTCACGGGGAACAGTGGGCACGCAGGTCCTGCCCGAACCCATTCTCCCCAAACGGGTGCCTAGGCACTCACCATTGGCAATCCATTTGCCTGCTCTGCTGAATTGGCGTTTACAACACTCCTAGCCGAAACCTTAGTCCACTGTCATTCATTATTCATTCGCCAGCCTTGTTTCTGGCACTGTGTTGTGGCACCTGGGCAGGGAGAACAGGGTAAAATGGTACCACTTTATATATGTAAGTTTCATACAAAAAAACTTTTTATTTTTTTTAATTTTTTTAATTTTTATTTTTTTTAAAGATTTTATTTATTTATTTGAGAGAGAGAGAAAAAACATGAGAAGGGGGAGGGTCAGAGGGAGAAGCAGACTCCCTGATGAGCAGGGAGCCCGATGTGAGAGTCGATCCTGGGACTCCGGAATCACGACCTGAGCCAAAGGCAGTAGCTTAACGAACTGAACCACCCAGGTACTCCTAAAAAAAACTTTTTAAAGAGACATTCCAAATGTGAAAGAAAATTGACTAACCATCTTACAAAGACTCCATCAAGGCATTTCTCTGTGCCTAGTTTCCCCCAAATGTAAAATCAAGACAGTACCCACCTCCCAGGATTGTCCTGAGAGCTGGTTGATCATGGGGACTATTTACAACAGCATTCTTAAGAGCATTGTTATAGGAGCAAAAGAATGAGAAACAACCTAAAAGCCAGTCCCTTCAGGGACTAAACTCTGGTGAGCTTTCTGGCTGAATACGGAAGATTGGCCACGAGTGTTGTCTTCCCTTTCTTCGGAAACGGAAGTGAATAACAGGAGGCGAGTCGAAGATGGATACATCAAAAAGGACCAAGAGACCAGAGAGACAGCAGTGGACAGGAGATTTCAACAGTGGCTGAAGGGGGGTGGTGGGCAAGCAAGGGCAGGGGGAGTCAGGACGTGACATCTGGAGATCCTGGAGGTCCTCGAGGTCACTGGATCCCCGGGTCAAGGCCCCGCTGAACCCAGGGGGTGGCTGAGAACCCAGATTCAACGTGTTGAGACCCTTGGCGTTCCCTCACCTCTTTTTTTTTTTTTTTAAGATTTTATTTATTTATTTGAGAGAGAATGAGAGATAGAGAGCACGAGAGGGAAGAGGGTCAGAGGGAGAAGCAGACTCCCTGCTGAGCAGGGAGCCCGATGTGGGACTCGATCCCGGGACTCCAGGATCATGGCCTGAGCCGAAGGCAGTCGCTTTAACCAACTGAGCCACCCAGGCGCCCCGTTCCCTCACCTCTTACACCTGAGTCGCACGCACCATCCCCCACATCCCGATTTTCAGGGAGGCTTTGGACTTGGGGACAGCAGGATCATTAGAGACGTGAGGCTTGGGGCTACAAGCAGGAGCCCCCACCCTACTCCAGATTCTGCTCCCTCCACACGCAGTGAGGGTGGGGATGGAGAATGGAGGATAGGCATCTCTCATAAAAACTGAACAGTCCCAGAGAAAGCCTGCCACCCATCAACATTTCGGAGTCCCCGTGAAGAGGCTTCCACTGTCCTACGGGAAAGCCTAGGGTCAATGAATGCTCCCCGCTACACACACATCTTCCAATCAGCCTCTTGGTGGCTCCCTGTTAAAGCCAAGGACCAGCAGACGTTTGAGGGAGGCCGGCAAAATGAGAAGGAGAATCCTCCCACATGTTAAAAACAAAAATTAAAGGGGCGCCTGGGGGGCTCAGTTATTAGGCGTCTGCCTTCGGCTCAGATCGTGGTCCCAGGATCCTGGGATCGAGCCCCACATCGGGCTCCCTGCTCCACGGGGAAGCCTGCTTCTCCCTCTCCCACTCCCCCTGCTTGTGTTCCCTCTCTCGCTGTGTCTCTCTCTGTCAAATAAATAAATAAAATCTTAAAAAAAGCAATTAAAAAAAAAAGACAACTGGAAGGGGGTCACCTGGGTGGCTCAGTCGGTTAAGTGTCCAACTCTTGATTTCGACTCAGGTCATGATCTCAGGGTCTTGAGATCAAGCCCTGATTTGGGTTTCATGCTGGGTGTAGAGCCTGCATAAGATTCTGACCCTCTCCCTCCACCCCCGCAGGCACTCTCTCTCTCCCCACCTCTCTCTCAAAAACAATAAAAATAAAAACAAACTGTAAGAGACAGAGATAAATACAGGGTGGGGGGGGCACAAGAAAAAAATAGCCTATAATAGGAAAGCTAAAAAAAAAAAAAGGAAGGGGCTTAATGCATATAGTCTACAAGCATTTGTGTTTTTAAAAAGAAAAAAAGAAGCATCTATGTCTTTTTGTGTCCGCACCAACCATTCTGGAGGATTTACAATCAGCTCAGAAGGAGGGTTGGCTATGTTTTCATTCTTTTGTACCTTTGAATTCTGATTTTTGGTTGTTTTACCTATTACCGAGTTTAAACTCTAATACCGAATAATAAAAATATAATTATTATTGTCAGAGAGATGAGAGAAGAAACTGCATTTTGGGGAATGAAAAAAATAAATATCACAAAAACCTTTCCCCCCCCCCCCAAAAAGGAGAGTACACAAAACCTTCCAGGGTATAAAACAAAAAGACAGATGAGTTGGGGGGTGGCCAAGGGAACCTCAGCTTTATGTCTAATGTTTTAATATTTTGCAAGGAGAATACAGTCACATTAGTGTGTAATTAAAAAACGGAGCTCAGGTGGAAATCCATGTGAAGCGCCTAGCTCTGAGGAGGAAGGCTCCTGGGAGTTTCCTGTCCCTCCAGGAGCCCAGGGCTGGGCAGGCAGCCCCCAAGCCTTCCAGGACTGGAGGGCTCAGCCAGAGATCACAGAGGTCACAGGCCTTGATAGCTGTTTGGGATAGAGGTGGGGCGAGCCCCTGGGTCCCTGTTCCAGGCAGCATTCCCGAGGGCGTGCCCCTTCTGCTCCTAATTAGAAGGCCTTGTCCTTAGGAGCATTGAGGAACACACAAGGTTTCTGAAATTAATTACTATGTGGTCAGGTTTGACTCATGGATGGAACGAGTTCATAAGTCAGTGTGGGAATGACCCGGCCCCGTTCCACCCCAACGTCTAAATCCGTTGTCGTTTGAAGAGGAAAACATAAGAGAAAACATTTATTAAAGTTTTTCTCTTGGGCCTCCTATATCAGAGTCACCAGGGGTGCTTGTTAGAAATGAACCCGGGCCCCCTCCCACATCTTTTGAATGAGCCTTAGCAGTGGGGCCCAGAGATTTGGCCGCCGAACCCCGAAGCAGGCAAATGCAGAAGCCACCGTCTCAGTCTGCAAAGATATTACTCTATTTTTCTTTAGTTCAACTTCTATTTTGCGTCTTCATCCTACTGCTTGCAGAAAACATTCCCTTATCCATTTCCAGGTGAACTCTGTCATCCCACACCATCCCCTTCTCTTGCCTCCACCATTGATCTAAATTTGGAGTCCCTTAGTCCCTGGCATAGGGGGGTTGGCAGGGAGAGTCCTCTCTCTGAGATAAATCCTCCTGGGTCCCCACCTCCATGGATCAGACATGCCCTCATTTCTACCCTCCTGCTGCTGCCCCCAGGACCCAATAGCCATGTACCAGCTTGCCAAGCCACGCTCCGTGGCCCTGACTCCCCAAATGTATTCTGGGTTGTGTCCCTTCCAAGTCCTCTGGACTTGGCCATTGGGGAAAATGAAGATCACTCAGAAAACAATGTCTAACATCTCGTCTGGTCCTCCACTAGCTTCTCTCCAGCTAGTGTGGGGTAGCAGGGCCGGTGGGCGTGGGGGCTCTGCCTGTTTGTACCTCCTTCGCCATCTTAGACCCAGACACTGCAGCTTTTGAACTTAAAAGCCTGGAATTTGGCATCTTTGTTCTCTGGCTAGATAATAGAATAGTCTCAGGGCCAAAAAGCAAAAGCTAGCACCGCACAGTGCCTTCTGGGCCCCCAGATGAGAGCTCCCTTTTCACATAGGCTGAGCCATCCAGACATTTGATGCCTGTGCACAAGAACCAGGGACGTGGCTGCCCCTCTGAGGAGGGAGGGAGCTGAGAGTATCTTATCTTAGATCTGCTGAATCCCCACACCCAACACAGGCTCCCTGTTCACTCACCTCCCCCAGACAGCTGGGAAATGACACCTCTGGTGGCAGAGCCAGTCCCCAGGCTTCTGCTGGGAGGGGGTGGGGCGCTGCATGGGGGAGGCTCTCACACCCTGGGAAGCCTGGGTGGGGGAGGGAAGAAGCTGGCTCCTGTTTGTCTCAGATACCAAGGCCACCAGCCTCCCTCTGCTCCCCTTCCAGGGATGCAATGAGCACCCCTGGCCCAGGACCATGATCCCTCCCCTAAGACACCTCCTCCTTCACTTTTGAGGCTTGCCTTGACCCACCCCACAAGATAGGCAGCTCATCTGGTCCCATCTTGTCTCTGAAGTGCCAGGCCTAATGGGGATGAGCGGACTGAGTGTGTGCAGCTGATGTTTAGAGGATCTAAGAGAGACCAGTCGGGGATGGAGGGGGACGTGGGTAATCTCCTTCTACCACGTTCCAGATCAAGCCATTTAACATGTATGCAGTGCCTACAAATGTAATATATGTGCGGCCCAGAAATAGGACAGGAACTGGCCAAGGTCACACCTATGAGGTTAATCCACATGTATAGTAGTACCTTGTACCTGGGTACTGCAGGGGCAGCCCCTGCCTACTGTCTTTCCCCTAAAGAAAAACAGAACGCACAAACAGAAAGCCCCCAAAGCCCCTTTCCGGCGAAGCCTGGGATCAGAGGCTGAGCCCTCCTTCTGTGGCCTGGGAGCTGACCCAACTCTGGGGCAGAGCTGGGTTTTGGCCGGTCTGCGGCCACCACGTGAAGCAGCCCCACGGGACAGCCTCGGGCCCTCCTCCCTGGGCCTTAACCTTGCCCTATGTCAGTCAAGCACCCCTGGTCTGAGCCCCAGGTGTGAGGAGCGGCAGCTTACACACTTTGTAGTGACTTGCTTGCGGTGAGGGGAAGAGCCTGCCTCTTCTCCTTTCCTTCCACCCCGCTCCTCAGCGGCCAGGGGCCCCAGGCCTCCCCTGAGCCGCCCACCCGCGGGGCGGATCGAGGGCACCAGCTCCCGCCGCTCTGTCCACTTCGGCAGCTGGGTCCCAGCTACCCGCATTGCCCCGGCGACCCGCACTTGCCCCTTCCCGTGCCCCCCCCCCCCCCGCCCACCCCGGCCACTGCAAACGCTGCAGCTGGTCGCCGGCCTTGGGGCCCGCGCGCAGACCGAGGCCTTGGCGGGGGATGTGGGGTGCGGACTGGTTTACGGGTTTCGCGGGTGCGGGAGGACGTGGCCTGGGGCTCAGGGGCGCCGTCAGGGCCAGGAGCAGAGGCGTGGGGCGACTGTGAGGGCTGCGGCCCGACCGGGCGGGTCGGCGGAGGGTGCGGGGAGCCGCAGCGCCGGGGCTCGGGGCTCACGGAGCGGCGGCAGGCGCGGGGCCCCCGAGGTCCAGCGCCCGGCCGGCCGCGCCCCGCCCCCACCGCCCCGCTCGCGACGCGCCGCCCGCGGCGCCCCGCCCCCGCCCGCAGTGCCCGGATGTGGGTGACGTGCGGCCGCCATCTTCCCGTCCCGGGCAGCCAGCGCCAGTCGGAGCCAGCGCGAGCCGCCGCCGCCGCCGTCGCCGCCGCCGCCGCCGCCGCCGCTGCCGAGTCGCCCGCCCGCCTCCCCCGCCATGTGAGTCGGCCGCCCGCGCTCGCACCGGGCCTGCCTGCACCGGCCGCCGCCCTTGGGAGCCGGTCCGGGGAGCGCCCGGGGTTCGGTCGGCGCCCCGAGGCCAGGCCGGCGCCCGTGACTGCGCGCGGGCGGCTGGAGAGCGCCGCGTCCCCGGGCTGGCCGCGCGGGCGGTGGCCGCGGGAGGGAGCGGGCCCCGCGTCCGGCCGCCCCTGGTCTCGCCGCCGCCTGTCATTTCGGGTCGACCCCGGACCTTGTCTTTGAGGTCGCCCTTTTTTGACGGGCGGGGAAACTGAGGCCCGGAGGGGGGAGGGGGTCTGACTCAAGGTCACGCAGCTAAGCGGCGGCGGGGCCGGACGGAGTCCAGGGCTCCCATCGGGTGGCCTTCCTCCGGGGAAGGAGAAAGGGAGGGACGGATGGATGGACAGGAGGATGGGCGGAGCCCTGGCCGCGGGGCCGGTGGCTCCAGGCCTCGGGTCTTAATCCGACCCTGCTCCTCAGGTCGGCTACCGCTGCCACCGCCCCCCCTGCCGCCCCGGCTGGGGAGGGGGGCCCCCCCGCGCCCCCTCCAAACCTCACCAGTAACAGGAGACTGCAGCAGACCCAGGCCCAAGTGGATGAGGTGAGTGGGGGGGGGGTGGCCGAGGCAGTGGGAAGGACCCTGAGGGTTGGCACACCGGTGGGGGGGCCCATCGTGGGTTGGAGGGGATGAGTCTGTGAGTTTGCGGACAAAGACATACCCTGCCCCTTCCCTGTTCAGCTTGCATTTGGAACGGCCCTGGGGTGTTAGTCAGCCTTGATAGCCTGGGGCAGTTCAGTCCGGGCAGGTGTGGTCGGGTGATGGACAGGCTGCTTGAGGCTCAGTACATAATAGAGCGTGCTGCTCTGACATCCGAGATGTCTGACGGTCAGCATGCCTCTGATGTGTGCTCCTTGCATGTCCCCAGGTGTGTTAGGCATGTTCTCTGTGTGTCCTTGGCATGTTAGCCTGGCAACATCGGGGTGCATGTTCCCTCTGTGGGTGCATGATTGAGGAGTGCCCTCATTGAGGCGGCCTTGGCACACCCCCTGCCTCGTGGGCCCCTCCCCCAGGTGGTGGACATCATGAGGGTGAACGTGGACAAGGTCCTGGAGCGGGACCAGAAGCTGTCAGAGCTGGACGACCGTGCAGATGCACTCCAGGCAGGGGCCTCCCAGTTTGAAACAAGTGCAGCCAAGCTCAAGCGCAAATACTGGTGGAAAAACCTCAAGGTAAGGGTGGAGGCACGCAAGCGGGCTGGTGTGAGAACTAACTGATGGGTGAACGGGAGTGTCATGGTCTGTGTCACTGACCCCCCTCCCCCTCTCGCCCCCAGATGATGATCATCTTGGGAGTGATTTGCGCCATCATCCTCATCATCATCATCGGTGAGTAGGGCAGGAGTGGCTAGGGCCCTTTCTCTGGAGAGGTTTCCCCTTCTAGGTTTTGAAGGTCGTTAACCTAGTTTTTACTAGTCAGCAAAAAGCACATATGGCTGCCAGTGCAGCTCTGATTCATCTGGAGCCCCAAATCTTGCTGTTGTTTAGCCTGCACTTTGCCTGGTTGTGGGCAACTCTTGTTAAGATTTTTGGAAACAGGAAAGCTGGTGGATCCCCACTGGTCCCTTGAGGATCCTTTTTGGGCCTAAACCTACTCTGGGAACCCTGGAATTGGGGAGTGGGAGACCAGGCAAGGCCCAGGGGCTTCAGACATGGCTAGGAAGCCAAACACCCTGCTATTTGAGAACTTGAGGGCCCAGAGAGCCCAGAGGATTAGGAGTCTGTGGCCCCAAGGCCATACCGTGGAGTTGTAGAGACTTTGGAACCTGCCAGTCCAGCCCCTTGCTTTACAGATGGAGAACCTAAGGCTGAGAGGGCTGGGGAGTGGGGAGGATGGGAGCAGGGCCAGGCCTGACACACTGCTTTCTCTCTCTCTCTTTCTCCCCCCTCTCTCTTCGTCCTTCTCTTTCCCTCTCTACAGTTTACTTCAGCTCTTAAACCCCTGAGGAGCCCGCCCTGCCCAGAGAAGGGCCTCTCCCCACCTCCCCCCCCCAATCCCCAGCCGCTCCTCCACCTCTCAGCCATATCTTCCAGCCCCCCTCCCCTGGATCCGTGTGTGTGTGTCCCCGTGTGTGTGCCCTTCTGTAAATAGCCAGCTGTTATTTATACATATATAATATTATATATATTTGGTCTGTTTGTAGTTTTATTACTAGAAGATTTTTCCGGTTGTCCTTAACACCCCTTCCTGAGGTTCCCATCTCTTTTCTCTTTCCCTCCTTCCCCTTTCCTCTCTTCCTAATCAGCCCCGAACCCCTTCATTTGCATCTGCTATGCAATAGTCCCTCTTCCTCTCTTCCTTCCCTTGGATTTAGCTGATCCTTCCTCCCACCCTGGCCTTCCCTGTACCTCCACTCCCTATTAAAAAAAAAAAAAACAAAAAACCCACAAAAAAAACCACAAAAAGCAACTGTCCAGGCCTCCCACGGTGCATCTTCTTTGCATCTTTGGGAGGCCCTGAGACTGGCCCCACTTGGTCCTAAGAATCCCAAGGTCTTCTGGGAGCTTCCAGCATGTTAATTAGCATTTATTTACATACTGACATCCCTTTTGGTTTCCTCCTTTTTTGTTCCATCGCTCTTCATTCTTTCAACCCATGTTTCTTTTTTACTGAGGAGTTAGTCCCCATGGTCCTTGTATCAGTCTTTCATTTGCATGACATTACTTGCAGGTGGTGGGAGCCTGGGCTTTTGGGGAGCCAGGCTCTTCTGGCCCCCAGAATCACCCCCTCCTAGCCCCTCTAGTCTGGTTTGCCTTCCTACCCCCATTTTCCAAACCTCTGGTCCCCTCCTCCCCCTCCCCCCAGCTGGTGTGTAAGTGTCTTGGAGTTCAGTGTGTCATGATGGACCAATAGTTTTGCCACTTGGAGTCTCTCCCCACATTCCTGCTCCCCAGTTTTCATGTGGGGCACTCAACCGACATTCCCATGGGGTCTCCCTCCCTCCCATCCCCCTGATCTGCCTCCTCCTCCTCCCACCAGGAGAGTTTGGGGGTTGGCCACAATCTGACTCTTTTGGGAGAGATGGCTGCCAGTGTGTGGGGGGTCATCACTGCCTTGGGGAGGAGTGGGGCAGGGCAGAGAATCCCCCCAATTCCTGCCTGAAATCTGGCCCCACCCTTGCTGGGGTTTGGACCTAAAACTCCCCTTCCCGGTTTGGGGGGGTGTTGCTCCCATCACTGCCCAGCTCCTTTTGACTGCCCCCCTGAATTCAGGGCGGGGGTACTAGTCACTGCCAATGTGTGTATGGGACTTGCTGGAAGATGGGGATTCTCGCCCCTCTCCAGGGCAGTTGAGCCCAGAGAGTTGTCTCCTCCTTAGGTGAAGTGATAGAGGAAGGGTCTAATGTCTTTTTAAATGGCACAATTTTAGGGGTCTGAGGGTGCAGTCCCTTAACCTGCTGGAGGGGACCCCCCCGAACTCTTCCCCCCACACTCAAGGTTTCTGTGTGGAGGGGGAGCAGGGAGATCTAAGCTGTGGTGTGAAAGGGTAGGGAGAGATGCTGGGGGTGGGGGTGCTGTGTTCTAGACCCCCCCATATTATCCCAGTGTCCCCTGCCCCCCTTCCCTCCCCCCATGCCCCCAATTCTGTGACGCATCCAGATTGTGAAAATGTACAATAAATGTGTAATGAGTAACCAGCTGGTGTGTGTTCTAAGACCTTTTCTTAACCAGTGGGAAGGGTATAGGATCTGCAGGTGAAACGGGAAAGTTGAGAAGGTACATTTGGAATGGACTGAGCTTTGCTGGAGGGCCTGACCTTGGGCAGAGCAAAGTGTGATTCCCAAAGTGGCCACGGGTGGGCGCCCGGCGCTGATAAGAGGAAGTGTTCTTGATCCCTGTGTCAGCCTGGTGAGCCTCGAGGCTTGGGCCTGGAGGCATGCTCCTGCTCTTTGCTGGATCCCTCTCCAACCCTTGATTTAATTCCCAGATGCTCTGCAGTCGCTCCGGTGGTCATTTATTCCTAGGCCTGAAGTAGATGGCCGACTTGTGCGAAACGTCTCTTCCCCTGGGTTCCTCTCGCAGTGCCAGCATCCCGAAGGGGTTAATAAATACAGAGCAGATGGGCTCAGGGAGACCCGGCCATAGGCTGGCCTGCTAGGCCTGCACCCTGTTGTAGGACTGGTGACTCTCGACCCCACGCTGAACTCCCTTGGCCTCCAGGCCGGTCGGTGACGACCCCGACGTGGCACCCCTAGCACCCCCGACCCCAGGTGCTGCAGCCGTGAGTGGCGTGCTGGATGAGCCCTGGAAGCCCGACTTCCCGGGCTGCGGCATGAGGTGAATCCTACGTAGTGTTTCCCAAACTGTCAAGGGTGCTTTTACAAAAGGGTACGCCGTCCTCAACAATGTCCCCCATTTACCGAGGGCTCACTACGTGCCTCGTGCTTCGTCTACTGAGGTTCCCGAACGCCCTCGGACCCGCCCTCTTTATCATCGTGTCAGGGACCTGCGTTTCAATCTTGGCCCCATTACTGACTGGAGTGTTAATCCAGACAAGATTATGTAACCTCTCTCGAGCCCAGTCTCCTCTGTGGGGCGGAGTAGTAGTGAGACGGCCTCCGGGCTTGGGAGAAGCGCCTGGCTTGGTCCACAGAGAACCACCCGGAGGCAGCCATCATCACCATGATCATCGTCGTCCTCGCGCGGCGCTGAGATCTGAAGACCGCTCCGCCGTTAATGCCGGCCCCTTCCAGCTTCGCGGGGCTTTAGGGACCGGGGCCGCAGACTCAGTCCGGGGGGCGCTCTGGTCACGCCCAGAACAGCTTGCCAGGGTCTCGGCACAAAACTCCCCCAACCAACGCCACCGCCGCTCACATCTGTGCCTGCGTGCAGGTCACACTCGCTGCGCCTGCGCAGACTCCGCAGTCTCTGGTAAGAGTGTCGTCAAGGAAAATCCCCAGCTTCCAGGTAAACAAGTTGCCGCGTGAGACCGCCGGCACGTGTCCTCTACAGCTCCGAGACCTCCCAGCCTATGAGAAACTTGGAAGGGCTGGACTGGTATTTGCATCCCAGATAAGGGCCGGTGGAAGGCTGGTGCCACAGCCAATAAGAACCTCCGAAGTGGGCGGGGGCGTGACTTTCGGCCAGCTCCCAATCAACGCGCCGGGGCGGCCCCTCTCTCACGTGGAGCTGTCACTGCGGGTGGGCAAACTGACCAATGAGAAGATGATGGTGGCCGCCGGCGCCAATGGCGGCGGCGCGGGGACAGGGCGGCCGCACGCGGCGCGGGGCATGGGTCGGGGCCCCCGGGCCAATAAGCTTGAGGGGCGTGGCCGCGCGGCGGGTGGGCGAGCCTGGAGGAACTCTTCCGGGCGCCGCCGTCCCGCTGGGGCAGAAGCTGTGGTCGGTGCGTGCGCGCCGAGGGTGAGTGTTCGCGGGTGGGCGGAGACCAGCGGAGACCCGTGTGCGCTTCTCCGGAGCGATGTGTCCTGTCCGGGGCGGTGTTAATGGAGTAGGGCGGGGGGATCGTGCGAATGCGAGATCGCCGCGGTGGGAGCTCTGAGGGTCGTGGGAAATGGGACCCAGAGGGACGAGGGCGGGAGTCTCCGACATCTGACAGATTCCTCGCTTCCCTAGGTTCCTGGACCCCCACCCCCGTGACTGACCCAGGGGGTCCTGGGAGGGTGGGGCTCGGAAGTCGTCAGCTCCCCGAGGGAGCTGAGACCCCTGCTCCCGGGGCGGTGTGGGGACGGGGTCCCTGAGAGTGGGTGGGGGACGTTCCAGTGCTTGGCTACTGTTTGGGTAGGCTCCTTAAGCGCTTAAAAGATTCAGGGGTTCTGAGGCTGGAGGGAGCCCTGATAGGGCAGGTGGGAGAGTAGGAAAGGGTTGACATGGTGATTCGAGAAAGGGTGGTTAGATGATGTGTGTGACCCTGAGCCCGTCGCATCACGGCTCTGGATGTCTTTCTCTAGGGTGTAAAGGGGAGGGGTTGAGCCTCGGAGCCATCCCTGGGAGTAAAGGTGGAGTAGCCACTGTCCTGAGAGGGACCGAAGGGTTGTGCGGACTGTGCATGTGTCTTCCTGAGCCCCTGGACGCCAGGAGGCACCAACCTCTCGGTAGAGCTCTGCTCTCTGTATAGACACCCGGGCCTGTGACAAAGTGACCCGGGGTACGGTGAAGAGTGAGCAGGTGGGGCCCCTAGGAAGCCCCTGGGGCTGGTGGCTGCTGGGGTGATCTCAAGGACTTTGTGAGCCTGTGAAAACTGAGGCTGAGATGATTCGCGGCGAGCGTGTGGGGAGTGCAGACTGGATGTCAGAGTCCAGGCCCAGGGAGAGGAGGGGCTGGATGGATCTGTGTTCCGGGCACCAAACTTAGAATCGGCTGGATATTTGAGAGGCGCCGATCCTCCAGTGCTGGGAATCACCGCACAGGTGCCCGACCGAATGGTAAGGCGCGGGAATGACAAGCCATGATCAGCGCTCAGATTTGAACCCTGGGCTCCACTTGTTAAGAGCGGAGAACACATTGTGAGGTAGTGACTTCTGAGCCTTAGTTGGTTCTGTGGAATTGGGGTAATACCCATCTCCCAGGGTTGTTCTGGGGATTAAATAAGATAATATATATATATATGTGGTGCTTAGCGCAATGCCTGCGTTATGGTTTAATGTTTTTTGTTTTGTTTTGCTTTTAGCTAAAAAAAAAATGGCTACAGGATCTCAAAACAATAGTGACAGGAGTGCTGTCGTTGGGAACTGTTCTCACGTTCTCAAGTGTTTCTGCAAGTTTCGGTGACTCCCTCCTCATTTCCCTCTTCCTGGGCCTTCTGGTCGTCAGGCACCAGCCCAAACCCTCATCCCACCCTTTCATTCCTCTCCCTGGACCCAGGCCCCGGGCTGTGCCACTTGCTCTGTCCCAGTTCGATTTCCTCATCCTACACCCATTCCTCTCCCTGCCCCTCCTCCATTTCTCTGCTGCCATAGTAACGGGAGATTCCAGCTCCGAGGGGGCCTCTGGGAAGGAGCAAAGGTGCGTGTTCTCTCGCAGAACCTGGGCCTCCAGCGTCCCCGCCCCAGATCTTTGGGATTGGGCCAGCAGATGTGTACAGTTTGGGAGAGGGGGGAAGCCAGTGCCAGGAGCTGCAGGAACAAGCCGAGGGGAGGGCGGATGCGAATCTGAAGAGGGCCAGGCGCGGGGGCGGGGGACCCCTTCCTCCTAATCCTCTCTCCAGGAATCCCTGGCTTTTGGACAGGACGGCTGTCTTTGGTTGGGGGTGGAGCCCAGTCTGGGTGCATGTCCTGGGCCACCAGCCAAGAGTACATGATGTTCCCAAGTGCGCTGGCCGCCGCCCTCTCCGGCTGGCCGCCTCCCAAACCGCTGCCTCTCCAGCCTCCCTGTCCCACATTCCCCGGCTGCCTTGCTCCGCCCTCTTCCTCCGCTTTGACGTCACCGCTCCCTCCCGCCCCCTCGCCTCCATTGACGGCAGCCGGGCCTGGTTACTGTGGGGACTGTGAGGCAGGACAGCCGGGGCCTTGAGAGCAGGTGGGCGCTGCAGGAGCGCTCGACCCCTTTGTCTATGCAAAGCACGGACCTAGAGGTGGGGGGTGAGAGAGCACGGACTGCCTGTGTCCGCGGAGATCACACCTAGACCCCAGAGAAGAACCCGGGAGGAAGAGAAACCCTGTTTCCAGAGGAGAGGGGTCTGAAAATGAGACAAGGGACGGGGCCACAGTCTATGAGTTGGGGGGCCATTTCCAAGGAGATGAGACTGAGAATCCAGGCTCCTGAATCCTTTGTTTCCTGGGTTTTCTTGCTTTGGTTTTTTTTCTGGGTTATTTTATGACATCCCTGTGCCCCAGCTTTTCCACAGAGCCCTCCCCCGGCCCCCTCCCCAGGGAACACCATTGTTAAGGAAAGCTTAGGCCACGTGACAGTGAGGGAGTGCACCCACAGCTGATTATGTCAGCATCAGCTTGGGGGCCTCTTCACTCGCCACCCACGTTATTGGGGAGCCCTGAGAGGAACTGCTCACAGCCCTCTTTGATGGAGGGGTCTGTGTCACTGCAGTTTCCCCCCAGCTCAGCCCGGCACTGTATTTCCCCCAATTAGGACTCAGAGTTCTGCTCCCCTCCCCTTTACAAAAAGCATAATTTCCAGCACCTTCTCCATGGCTAAGGCCCCTTCCCCCCCTTATCTATCCTTGTTAACAACAAAATCACCATATTTACTGATCACCCACGGTGTGTCAGGTTGTGTCCTGGGGACTGAGAAATGCAGTGAGGTGACAGATGAGGTCCTCTGCTTTCTCTTGTCCTAGGGCTGGGGACCTGAAGCCACCCCACCTGTCCCTCCAGGGTCCCAGTTGGTCTCTTCCCTCAGCTACCCCCTAGGTTTCCCCTGTAGTCCTGGCTTTGTGGCCCCCACTTGGAGGCGGCCCTCAGTGTGGGCGGCCGCATCTTCAGGAGCAAAGCAGCACTAGTCACCACGTAGGCTGCCCGGAGACCTTTTCTCTGATTGGGTACAGAAGCACCTAGCATTGTTTCCCTTCACAGCCCTTATTGGCCCTGGCTGCCCCTTCTGTTGTCTGCATCCTCCCCTGCACTCCACCCCCTGTCACGCGGGGACCCTTAATTGCCATCCTCCTGGCTGTCCACAGGATTTGAAGTGTCAGAGGAAGGGGCTGGATAAAATGGCTTTATTGTAATGACAAGGCTGGGGCGAGGAACCCAGGAGAGGCCACGCTGGGTTTCTCTGTGTGTGTGTGTGTGTGTGTGTGTGTGTGTGTGTGTGTGTCCCCGTTCTCCCAAGGGACCAGCCATCTCATCTAGCCTGGCCCACACCCCAAAGGTCAGCATTCCTTTCCCCCACCTCTGGCAAGGCCAAGGTGTTCTGTTCTGTAGGGCTGTACAGTCCAGGAAGTAGACCTCTCTTAAGCACCTACCGTGGCGCAGGCATTTTGCCCGAAGAAGGGCAGTTTATCTCCCGTCTCCGCCCTCCCATTATTCACTGTGCAAGGCGTCCTGCGTCCGTTGGCTGCGTGGTGGTGTCTGGGGCCCTTCAGCCCAGCGCCAGCACCCAGGTCCACGTGCGCCCGTGTGTGTGACACAGCCCTGACCTCAGTAGGGGCCAGTAGCCAATCAGGGGCCGGCCCGGGATCCCCAGCCAATCGGGGGCGGGGCCTGCGGCTCCGCCGGCAGGAGGCCAATGAGGGGCAGTGCCTGGCATTATGCAACCCGCCTCCTGGCCCCGCGAAGCTTCCACTCGGCTGAGGGCTGCAACGGCGGCGGGCAGGCGGCCGGAGGGCGCTCGCGCGGCCAGGTAGGCATCTCCAGGGCCACCCGGGGACCGGTCTCCCGCCCCAAGTCGGACCGCCGCCACCTCCAGCCTGAGGCGCCGCTCTGGGCCCTGGCGCTCAGACTGCACACCGGTAATCCGCCTTCCTTGCAGCTGTCCACCCCCCCCCCGCCCCCGCCGTCGGGAACGTAGGTGTTGCTCGCTACCCTGCACCGGCTGTCCGCACTCCTGATCCGCTTACCTTACCTCCAGCCTTGATCTCTCCTCCCAGCTACCCTGGCCCCACGCCCGACCCTCGGCAGGCAGGCCCCCGCCGCCTTTCTTGTCACTCGGGGGTCCCTGGTTTTGCCCCGGCACCAGGACCCCTTCGGGCTTTCCGCGCTCCCCGCGCTCCCCCCTCCAATGCCTGGCCCCGCGCCGGCCGTGATGTAAGCCTCCAGGGTGGAACATCCCGTTCCCGGCGCTAGTTCCTGCTGTTGGCCACAGCCTTCCTTTTTCTACTAGCTCTCAGAAAATGCTCCGGGGGTTGGGGGGGGTGTGGTTGGACGAGGAGTAGGGGAAGAACTATCCGCTGGCGGTTGTGTGTCCCTTGCTCACAGCTGAGTGTGTCCGCTCCGGATGGGGGTGGGGTGGGATCCAGAAAAGTAGAGGACTGAGGAAAGAGGATTCCCGAGTCCCTGACAATGGCAGGTGCCGGCTTGGCACCTGGGGGCCGGGAGAGGGTGCAGGGGCCGCAGAAGGACAGGCTGTGTCGTCTTGACCAGAATGACTGGGATCCAGGCGAGCGCCAGGCTGGGGAGCTTTTGCGCGGAGGGCGGTGGCGGTTGTGTTTTGCCCTGGGGAGCGAGGCCAGCCCCTGGAAACCCGATGGGTCGCCCTTCTTCATACGGCCACCGGGCCCTCCAGGGCCGGAGGGTGTATTAGAGGTGGGCGACCCGCGGCCGCGCCCGCCAGTGTGGGAGTGGGTCGATCCCCGGCTCCGTCGGGAAATGGGGGAGGGGTCGCCCTTCCCGGCCTCCTGTGGTCCCTCCAGCCACCGCTGAGCTCAGCTGCTGACGTCGGTTTCCCTGGCGACCGCGGCGGCGGCGGAAGCGCGTGGTGGGGCCGCGCTTGTCTGTGCGCATGTGCAGCGGGGGTGGCACCGCCCCCGGACAAAATTAGCCCGAAGACCTAAATATAGGCCGCGCCGGGCATACCCCCTGCTCCGCGGCCTTGGAGTCCCGGGCGGAGTGGGGGCCTGATGGGAATTTGGGGGTGGGAAGCGCCCGGGCTCTGGTTCTCATCTACTCAGTCTCTGTTTTCCCAGGCAACGTTGGCAGGGGACGTGGAGGAAGGCCCAAGAGAGGCCCCTTCCCACCTGCAGCCCCTCTCCCGGGATAGGAAACAGAACTTGCCCAGGCTCGCTGTGGGAAGCCTGGGTCCTAGGCGCGTGGGGTCAGACAGGGGAGGTCTGAGTGAAGCCGGCCGGTGCTGTAAAGTTAACAGCTCACCCTTCTCCAAGCCCTCCTTTTTTGGTCTCCCCATCCAGATACTGCCCGTGATCGAACTTCTCAATCCTCAGAGGCTTGGATCTCCCACCTCACTCCCCCGACCAGGCCGCCCGGCCCCTGTGTGCACTCGTGGTGGCCTCTCCGCCTTCCGTGTTTCCCTCCTCCCCGCCCCATGGCTCAGACATGAGTGGCCCTCTAGAAGGGGCTGATGGGGGAGGGGACCCCGGGCCTGGGGAAACCTTTTGCCCGGGAGGAGCCCCATCCCCTGGGCCTCCGCAGCGCCGGTCTTGCCCTGGCCCCAGCCTGGCTGATGACACAGATGCCAACAGCAACGGCTCCAGTGGCAATGAATCCAATGGGCCCGAGTCCCGGGGCGCCTCTCAGAGGAGCTCACACAGCTCTTCCTCAGGCAACGGCAAGGACTCAGCCCTGCTGGAGACCACTGAGAGCAGCAAGAGGTGCGTATGGATGTGTGGTGCAGTGTCCGGGAGCAGTCTTGGGAGCAGGCTGAGCTACCCGACAGGCCCGTGCTGTTGGCCGCTTTCTCATCTTGGGCCCGTTGCTTCTCCCCTAGCACGAACTCTCAGAGTCCGTCCCCACCCAGCAGTTCCATTGCCTACAGCCTCCTGAGTGCTAGCTCCGAACAGGACAACCCTTCTACCAGTGGCTGCAGGTTCGTGGGGTCCAGGGCCAGAGGACAACGCTGGGGGGCCTGGGCCATGATCTGGGGCTCATGGCTCTCTACCCCCTCCCTCTCTATGGGCCCTGCAGCAGCGAACAGTCAGCCCGGGCAAGGACCCAGAAGGAGCTCATGACGGCTCTGCGGGAGCTCAAGCTTCGGCTGCCACCCGAGCGCCGGGGCAAGGGCCGCTCTGGGACCCTGGCCACGCTCCAGTACGCTCTGGCCTGTGTCAAGCAGGTGCAGGGTGAGTGGTGCTTCCGGGGACGTCCCGGCCGGTCCTGGGCTGCGGCGGTGGGGCAGGCTCCTCCCCAGACACCTCACTGCCTTCACCCTGCAGCCAACCAGGAGTACTACCAGCAGTGGAGCCTGGAGGAGGGCGAGCCTTGTGCCATGGACATGTCCACCTACACCCTGGAGGAGCTGGAGCACATCACGTCCGAGTATACGCTGCGCAACCAGGTCAGCCGCAGCCCGGTCTCCTGGTCCTGATGCACCCCCACCCCCCACGCGCACAGCTCCTGATTCGACTTTTGTCCCCGCTTCCCTGCCTAGGATACCTTCTCCGTGGCTGTCTCCTTCCTGACAGGCCGCATCGTCTACATTTCGGAGCAGGCGGGTGTCCTCCTCCGCTGCAAACGGGATGTGTTCCGCGGGGCCCGCTTCTCAGAGCTGCTGGCTCCCCAGGATGTGGGCGTCTTCTATGGTTCCACTGCCCCGTCTCGCCTGCCCACCTGGGGCGCTGGGACCTCAGCAGGTGAGGTCCCCAAGCAGTCCCCGGAAGCTGCTGCCCTGAGGGACCAGGGGACCCCAGCTTTTCCTCGCCGGGTTCTTTTTAGCCCAGGGTGGGGTGGGGGGGCTGTTCTTAGTGCCTTTTTGGTCTGTTCCAGGTTCAGGCCTCAAGGACTTCACCCAGGAGAAGTCTGTCTTCTGCCGTATCAGGTAGGTGGGGGACGTGGGAGCAGATGCCCTCCTACCTTTCACTCTCCTGCTTCTTTGCTGTGTGGGTTGTGACCTTGAGGTGCAGGGTGGGTGGCTGTCTACCGAGTCACTAATGCCTCTTTCTCTCCCTTGCTAGAGGAGGTCCTGACCGGGATTCCGGGCCTCGGTACCAGCCATTCCGCCTCACGCCATACGTAACCAAGATCCGGGTCTCAGATGGGGCCCCAGCACAGCCGTGCTGCCTGCTCATTGCAGAGCGCATCCACTCGGGTTACGAAGGTGTGTGGGCATCGGGCCTGGCCTGGCAGAGGGTAGGAGGAAGGGTGATTTCTCTAGGCTAGGGGAGAGGCAGGACCTGAGTCTGGGAGGCATATCTCAGCCCTTCAGAATTTTGGAACAGAGAAGGTATGGTAAGGATGAAGGTTTGAGCCCGTTTTTAGGGGGAGTATTGGATAAGCACCCTGAACTAGGAGCGGAGAAAGGAGACTGCTTTGGTTCTCAGTTTCACACTTGGTGTGGGGTAGGAGAATGGTCCAGACCATCTCTGTAGGCTAGACGGCCCTGGGCAGAGCCATGGGGAGGATTGCCAGCCCACTTGGGCCTGAGACGGTGGGGGGGTGGCGGCGGGCAGAGAAGCTGGACCATTCTGGATAAAACCCAATGCCCCCCCCCCAAAAAAAAACAACAAACAACAAAAAACCAATGGCCACATTTGCTGTGCTCAGCTCCCCGGATCCCCCCTGACAAGAGGATCTTCACCACTCGGCACACACCCAGCTGCCTCTTCCAGGATGTGGACGAAAGGTGAGCTCAGGACCTGGAGGAAAAATGGGGGTGGCTGGGGCCGAGGCCTTGGCTACTCTGATGCCACCTCCCCTTTCAGGGCTGCCCCGCTGCTGGGCTACCTCCCCCAGGACCTCCTAGGGGCCCCAGTGCTCCTGTTCTTGCATCCTGAGGACCGACCCCTCATGCTGGCCATTCACAAGAAGAGTGAGTCGTCTTTTTCCTGCTCTCCCTTCTTGGCTGTCCGTGGGGCTTCTCCATGGCCGTGCTTGGAGTTGTATCTCTCGGGGCCTTGGTCTCTTGGATCCTCAGGGGTGGCCCTCTGCTTTCCCCGGCTCTCCCTCCTGCTGACCCTCCCCTCGTTTCCCACTCCTTCAGTCCTGCAGTTGGCGGGCCAGCCCTTTGACCACTCCCCTATCCGCTTCTGTGCCCGGAATGGCGAGTATGTCACCATGGACACCAGCTGGGCCGGCTTCGTGCACCCTTGGAGCCGCAAGGTGGCCTTTGTTTTGGGCCGCCACAAAGTCCGCACGTAAGTGGGCCCTGCCCCAGAGCTGGCTTTGTGGGCTGGGTCTGTGCGGCAGGGGGCAGGTCTCAGCTTCCCCTTCCCCACCCCGCAGGGCACCCCTGAACGAGGACGTGTTTACTCCCCCGGCCCCCAGCCCAGCTCTGTCTCTGGACTCTGACATCCAGGAACTCTCGGAGCAGATCCACCGGCTGTTGTTACAGGTGACTATGGAGGGGTGGGGCTTGGCGGGGAGGCAGGGCTGGGAGCAGGGCTGAGACATCTAACCCCTTCTCCTCCTGCCTCAGCCCGTGCACAGCCCCAGTCCCACGGGGCTCTGTGGAGTGGGCGCCGTCGCTTCCCCGGGCCCTCTCCTCAGCCCTGGCTCCTCCAGTGACAGCAACGGGGGTGATGCCGAGGGGCCTGGGCCTCCTGCGCCGGTGAGTGTCTGTCTTCCGCTGCGCCCCCTAGGCCGGCATTCCCCGGGTGCTGTCAGAATCAGCTTGGGCAGGTGCCTTTTCTGTCTCCTCCTGCTCTCACCGTGCCCTGCATGCCTGCCCGCTGGGTACCTGTCGTTGCTCTGCGCCCTGGGCCTCTGACACTGGCCACACGCCCCCAGTGCTGGCCTGCTCTGTCCCACAGGTGACATTCCAGCAGATCTGTAAGGACGTGCATCTGGTGAAGCATCAGGGGCAGCAGGTCTTCATCGAGTCCCGCGCCCGGCCTCTACCCCGGCCCCGCCTCCCTGGTCAGTGGGTGAGGGTGCGGGTGAGGAATGAGACCTGGGAGTCCCATGACTTTCGCCCCAACCCAGAGGAGCTCGTCTCTCCCTTTTCTCTCCTTGGCCCAGCTACAGGCACATTCAAGGCCAAGACCATTTCCTGCCAGTCCCCAGACCCAGAACTGGAAGTGGTCCCTGCTCCCGTCCAGGCCCCACTCACCTTGACCCCTGACGAGGCGGAGAGGAAAGAGGCCTCCAGTTGTTCCTACCAGCAGATCAACTGCCTGGACAGCATCCTCAGGTAAGGCCACCCGGGGACCGTCTCTCACGTGGGCCCCGGCCCCATCCCACCCCGGGCCCCGCCCTCATGACCTCTGGTCCCCGCCAGGTACCTGGAGAGCTGCAACATCCCCAGCACGACCAAGCGGAAGTGTGCCTCTTCCTCCTGCACCACCTCCTCGGCCTCGGACGAGGACAAGCAGAGGACGGGTCCAGTCCCTTTGGGGGCCAAGAAGGGTAAAGACCCCGCGGGTCCCGTCCTGGCCCCCTGGCCCGGTCTCCACACTTCTGCCTTTGGGGCCCCCACCTTACTCTGCCCTGTTCCCCGCCGGGCCTTCTGATTTGCAGACTCCTGGCAGGTCCCCCCCCCGCCCCCCCCCCCCCAGGGACCTCCTGGTGGTAACTGGTGCCGTGTCTCTGCACAGATCCATCAGCAGTGCTGCGCGGGGAGGGGGCCGCCCCTCAGAAGGAGCCAGTGGTGGCAGGCACCCTGAGCCCGCTCGCCCTGGCCAATAAGGCAGAGAGCGTGGTGTCCGTCACCAGCCAGTGTAGCTTCAGCTCTACCATTGTCCATGTGGGAGACAAGAAGCCCCCGGAGTCAGGTATGGGCGTGCAGTGAGGGGGTTCCATTTGGTGCCACAGCCACAGCTCCCTCCCCCTGCCCTTTCCTTCCCCGTCTGGCCCCTGAGGGAGAGAGAGAGGCCTCCATCCTAGCCTGGGGCTGTTGCCTCTGGCTGTCCATTCCTCCAGCCTCTGCCGCCTTGTTTTTCCTGTCCTTCCTGTTAGTGAGCACATAGAGCCTCGGGTGGGGGGTTCAAGCCTGAGGTGCGGACCACAGAGTGTCGGAAACTGCCCCCCCTCCCCGCCCCCCTGCAAAGGGGCTTTGGGCATTGTCCCGGAGAGTGTGTGAGGGGAGGGCAACGGCTGAGCTTGCCTTCCCAGGAGAGTCCTAGGGTTATCATCCTGGGGTACTGTCGCTGGAGGGGACTCAGCATCCTCTCTCACCTGGGGGATGGGAAGAGGGCCCAGAACCAGGCCTCAGCGGGGAGGAGGCCCGGCGGAGATGCACCTGGGGCCCAGGCTGGGCTGCTGGAGGGGCAGGGTGTGGTGTGGCTGTGGGAACCCCTGAGGGGATCCCAGTGACCGCCCCCCCTATGCCCCTGGTCTTCCCTTTCTCAGACATCATCATGATGGAGGACCTGCCTGGCCTGGCTCCAGGCCCAGCTGCCAGTCCAGCCCCCAGCCCCACGGTAGCCCCCGACCCCGCCCCAGACGCCTACCGCCCGGTGGGCCTGACCAAGGCCGTGCTGTCCCTGCACACACAGAAGGAGGAGCAGGCCTTCCTCAGCCGCTTCCGAGACCTCAGCCGACTGCGAGCGCTTGACGGCTCCTCCCCGGGCCCCCTGGCCCCTGGCGAGCGAGGTAGCCACTTGGGATGTCTCTGAGCCTTGTCTTCTGCCCAGTCCAGGACCAGACTGTCGGGGGAGGGGGCAGGGGGTGCTTGAGGGAGAGGTTCCTGCTGCAGGGACCCAGGCTGGGGAGGCTTCCACCACGAGGGCCGTGCGTAGGGACAGGCCCCTGGCTAGACTCTTCCCCAGTAGGCTGGGGTTCCTGGCTGCAGCCAGAGGAGGGCAGCCTGGGGGGCTGGCACTGAGACAGGCAGGCGGAGGTGCTCGGTTCCAGGTAAGCTGTTTCAAGCCCAGCTTGGGGGCCAGGGCTCAAGTACGGCCGCTTCTGACCGAGGTGTCACCAGTTAAGAGACCCGTATAGACTCCTGGCCGAACAGGGGCCAGGCGAGCTGGGACAACTCTCCCGCTGGGGTCGGGGCTTCAAGGGCAGGATGTCTGCCCTCCAGGTGCCTGAGAGAGGCTCCCTGCAGGACGCAGGACTCAGGACTGGGCTCTCCCACCCACCTCGTCGCTCGAGCTAGGCCGAGCGCGGCCTCGACCTGCAGGAGGAGCGCCCAGGCTGTGGGAGCCTGGTGGAGGGACCGGAGCCGCCTGCCCGCTCGTCCACGGACCCACCCTGCTTCCTCCCATCGGCTTCCGTGCCTCTGCCTTCTGTGCGCCCCCAGCTCTGCCCCACTTGTAACTTTGTCTGTCCTGGCTCCTTTTGCAATAAACCCCCCTGGCCCTGCCTCCTGTGATTCTTCCCTGAAGGTTCTCTCTCCTCCTAAGAGGTCCCCCTTGATCTGGGCCGCCTGGAGGCCCAGTTCTTTCCGGGGCCTTCTCCTGCCCTGTCCTGGGTCAAGAGTGGCAGGGCAGCGTGGGGGGGCGGGGCAGGGATCCTGCTCACCCCCAGGTTGAGGCCCTCGCTAACCCTCGTCTCTCCCCACAGGCTGCCACCACGGCCCCACACCCCCTGGTCGCCGACACCACTGCCGATCTAAAGCCAAGCGCTCCCGCCACCACCAGACCCCCCGGGCCGAAGCCCCCTGCTATGGCTCCCACCCGTCGCCTGTGTCACCCTCGTCTCCCTGGCCTCCCCCACCAGCCACTACTCCCTTCCCAGCTGTGGTCCAGTCCTACCCTCTCCCAGTGTTCTCCCCGCGAGGAGGCCCGCAGCCTCTCCCCGCTGCCCCCACAGCTGGGCCCCCTGCAGCTTTCCCTGCCCCGCTGGTGACCCCCATGGTAGCCTTGGTGCTCCCTAACTATCTGTTCCCCGCCCCACCCAGCTATTCCTATGGGGTAGCCCAGACCCCTGCCGAAGGGCCTCCTACCCCCGCCTCCCACTCCCCTTCTCCGTCACTGCCCCCGCCGCCCCCCAGCCCTCCCCGTGGGCCGGACTCTCCACTCTTCAACTCGCGATGCAGCTCCCCGCTCCAGCTGAATCTGCTGCAGCTTGAGGAGCCCCCCCGTGTTGAAGGGGGTGCTGTTGCAGGAGGTGCTGGAAGCAGTGCTGGGCCCCCGCCTCCCAATGAGGAGGCCGCTGAGCCAGAGGCCAGACTGGTGAGCACGGACCCCCTGCATCCTCTTAGCAGCCCCCGCGCAAGCCCCCTTCCCCTTGCTCCTCTTCCTGCTCACGCTCCTCCCTGCCCTGTGCCCCCCCCCGTGCCTCGGTCTCCGGAAGATGGTGTCGCAGGGTGGGGGGCCCCAGCTGAATTTCTGAATGAGGCAGAAACCCGCCGCCTCATCTGTGGCGTGGGGACAATCCTGTCTGTCTGACAGGTGGTGAGGACACATCCCCAGAACTTCGGAGAGCACTTCGGCCTCCTGGGACGGGCCCGGCGTCCTGCTCCTCCTCTACTCCCCTCTCTCGTCCTGGCCCCCACTGTCGTGGAGTGGGGACAGAGACCACTGGGGTTGGGTGGGTCCCCCCAGCCAGTGGAAGCAGTTGACACGAAGCCTGGCTGTTGATCTCCTAATCCCGTTCTCTTTCCCTCACCCCACGCAGGTGGATGTGACAGAGTCCTCCAACCAGGACGCGCTGTCGGGCTCCAGTGACCTGCTGGAGTTGCTGCTACAGGAGGACTCTCGGTCCGGCACAGGCTCCGCCGCCTCAGGCTCCCTGGGCTCCGGCCTGGGCTCTGGGTCTGGTTCGGGCTCCCATGAGGGAGGCAGCACCTCAGCCAGCATCACACGTGAGTGCCCCCCCCCACCCCGGGCCCCCCAAACACCTTCCCCTGCAGGGTACGACCCTGACTGGGCGTGTTGGGGGGGCCAGCCCCCCCCACCCCGCTTAGCTGAGCAGCCTGGGCCCAGTGGGCTGCAGACATGGCCTTGAGGGAGGGTGTGGGAGGCCCCGGGGGTGGGGGGGGCAGCGGCCTGACTCTGGGGCCCCCCTGCCCCCCCTGCTTCGCAGGCAGCAGTCAGAGCAGCCACACGAGCAAGTACTTCGGCAGCATCGACTCTTCCGAGGCCGAAGCCGGGGCTGCCCAGGCCGGGGCTGAGCCCGGGGACCAGGTCATTAAGTACGTGCTCCAGGATCCCATCTGGCTGCTCATGGCCAATGCCGACCAGCGTGTCATGATGACCTACCAGGTGCCGTCCAGGTGAGCAGGTTCGGAGGCCCCCCTGCCGCTCCTCCGTTGGAGGGAGGTGTGCTGGTCCACCCACACTTCCCACCGAGCTTGGGGTTTTCTTTTGGGGGTGTGGGGGGGGCGGCTGGCTCTGCCCTGGCACAGCCAGGCCGGGCACAAGCTTTCCTGGTCTCGGAAGCCCCAAACCCCCAGAGACCTGGTTGAGAGGAGGAGCGGAGGCCGTGTGTGGGGAGGACAGTAGTCGCTGGGCTCTGGCCCCGGCTCCCAGCCTCTGCCATCGGAACCCCTTCCTCGGGCAGGGACATGGCCTCTGTGCTGAAGCAGGACCGGGAGCGGCTCCGGGCCATGCAGAAGCAGCAGCCTCGGTTCTCAGAGGACCAGCGCAGGGAACTGGGTGCCGTGCACTCCTGGGTCCGGAAGGGTCAGCTGCCTCAGGCCCTCGATGTGATGGTGAGAGACGTCTGGGCCCGGAGGGAGAAGAGAGGATCCGGGCGCGGGGCGGTGATCCCCTCCTTGTCCGCGGGTGGCTCATTCTGAAGGATGGTGATTGCCCCAAGTTTGCTGCTGGGTTGGATAGCATTTAACCAAATGAGTCTTTGTAGACACCTTCTGGGCCCATCCTCTGTGACGGACATTGGGACCGTGTCCTAGTGGGGTCTAGATACAGGGACAGGGTATGGTGCACTTTCCAATCTTGTTGGCCTGCGTGCATCTGTGTGGACGAGTATTTCTTTGGGAGGATATTTTGGGAAGTAATCCTGGGGGGTGCGGGGGAGACACAAGGGGAGCTAGGGTGGCAGGTTAGCAGGGAGAACCTTGCCTGACTCGTCCTCTTCCTCCCTCCAAGGCCTGTGTGGATTGCGGTAGTAGCACCCAAGACCCTGGCAACCCGGATGATCCCCTCTTCTCGGAACTCGATGGACTGGGACTGGAGCCTATGGAGGAGGGCGGAGGCGAGGGTGGGGGCGGGGGTGCTGAGGGTGAGGGCGGAGAAGAGGCGCAGGCTCAGGCTGGGGCCAGGGTCTCCAGCTCTCAGGACCTGGCCATGGAGGAG
Source organism: Callorhinus ursinus (assembly GCF_003265705.2). Taxonomy (NCBI): domain Eukaryota; kingdom Metazoa; phylum Chordata; class Mammalia; order Carnivora; family Otariidae; genus Callorhinus; species Callorhinus ursinus. The sequence goes on along the minus strand of NW_027397105.1, from coordinate 2,957,034 downwards.
GAGGAGCAAGGTGGGAGTTCACCCGGTCCAGACTTACCCACCACAGAAAATGGCACCAGCTAGACCACATTTGGGGGCCCCCTCCGGCAGTGCATGAGAAGCTTCCTTCTCCCGTGTTCCACCTCTCAGAACTCCGATGTGGCTGGACCAACCAATAGGAAACTGCCCCAGCTTCTCCCACTTAGGGGGCGGGACCCCCACCAGCAGCCCAGGATCCAGGGGCTGCCTCCTGCTTCTGAGGGTACAGACGGGCGGGGGGGGGGGGTGCGGGGATTCGTCAGCCCAGCCCAGAGAAGCCGCGTCTCCCAGCTCTGGTGAGGAGCTCTTCCTTCCCCTGGACAAGGTTGCTGACAAGCTGCTCAAGTGGTCTCGTCCCGGCTGAGCCCGAGTCCCGGTCCCTGAGGGTTTGGGGCTGCACTTATTTATTGGGGGAGACAGCCCTTCTCCCACCTCCTCCCTAGAGGGGAGGGGGAGGGCCAGCGGTCCAAACCCCTAGCTGCTCCGGGGTGGGGGAGGTTGGTGGACCATGGAGTCCCTGGTGCTGCCCCTCAGGTGGGACCCAGGTGTTCTCAGCTGTACCCTCTACCGATGGCATTTGTGTTTTTGATATTGTGTCTGTTGTTATTTTTTAATACAAAGAGGAAAAAAAAAACCACCCAGGACTTTGTGGACTGAAATGTGTCGGTTGGGGTTAGGGAGCTCTTGTGGGGAGGTGTGGCCCCGCTTCCAGGGAGGCTGTAGTGAGCCTGAGGACCACTCCCCTGGCGCGCCCCCCAGCCGTCTGCTCCGCACACCCTTCCCGGCGGAAAGGCCTTGCCGGGCCCGTAAAATCTCCACCTAACTCGGCCGGGGCGGGGGAGACTGTCACCTTGAGTCAGCGGGGTATGTCGTGGGAAGCAGGGCGGGGGGCGGCTGGAGAGCCGGCCCAGCCTGCGGGGACCCCGAAGCCGGTGAGGGTGTTCAGCTGCTCCGTCACCGTGTCACCACGCAGGAGAGGGCCCAGTCCAGGGGGGCTGCGGGACGTGAGGTCAAGCACCCATTCGTGGTCGAGTTGGGCCCCCGAGGTGCGGGAGACGGGAGGGGCGGAGAGTTAACCCTCCGGCTCGGGACCTGGGAAGGGAGGGGAAAACCTTGGAACCGAGGTGGCAGAGGACCCGCGGCGACCGTTGCCTTGCGGTTCTCACTTACTGACTCCCTTGAGTGACTGATCTACCTCCAGAAGCAAGGGGTTTTCCGGCGGCGCCGTGGCTTAGCTGGTTAAAGCGCCTGTCTAGTAAACAGGAGATCCTGGGTTCGAATCCCAGCGGTGCCTCGGTCCGCAAAAGGCGGAATATTATTGCTGCAAGGGCGACGCCCTTCCAACCCTCCCCAAGGCTTCTTCGTGAGGCACCTTCCGGAAGATTCTTATTCTTCCCCCGCCAATCTCACCTGGAGCTTCCGCTCCCGCGCACTTTTAGTGGAAATTCGGAGGCTGACTCTCGCTTCGCTTTCACGAACCGGGGTGACGCGGGCATCCCTTGCACTCGAGGACGTGGGAGCCTGGGCTGGGGCTCTGGCTCATTTTGTTGGGGCCGTACTGAGTCGTGGGCGGGGGGGGGAAGCGGGAGGACCGCGGCTTCCGCAAGGCCGCGGCCCGCAACCCCCGCCTCCATCGAGACGCACGCGCACACACGTTCCGAGGCGGAGGGGCGGGGCCGGCGGGAGGCGGGCCCGTTGATAGGCAGCTATAGTTGCGCAGGCCCGAAGCCGCACGCGGCTGTGATGGCCGAGTGGTTAAGGCGTTGGACTCGAAATCCAATGGGGTCTCCCCGCGCAGGTTCGAATCCTGCTCACAGCGTGTGTACTTTTGGGAACACGCGTTACTGCCCTCGGGGAGAGAGAAAGCCATTTGTTTTCCCAGTGCTTCCCTCCCTCGGAGAAGATACCGCATTTATTCTCGGGGGCCTCCGCCACCCGCTATCAGCCCGCGAGCGCCCCCTTGCGGGCCTTACGCTCCGGCCTGCGCTTCCTCCCATGGGTGTGTCCTGTAAAAGTCACTTAACTACTAATTTGAATTCTTCACGTCCCCAAACCCGGGTGGCTTCTCAGGGTTCTTCGGCAGTCGTCTTACATCCCCCTTATCCCTACCGCCCTGCAAGTCTTCCATACGACTGTTTCATCCCTTTTGTCACCCCAAACCACGAGTCCCTTCTTCCTCCCTCGGCCTTCCTGGTTCACTAAGAAAATAAGGCATTCTGGAGAGATTTCCCCATCGATATCTGCAATCGCACCTGCCTACCTACCTGACTGCCTACCTGTCTGTGGTTACATGCTCCATGCTCTTCCCTTCCCTCAGTGGTGTAGACGAACCTTCCACCTAACCAAGGCCAACCCCTGCACTTACTAGATCTCCCATTCCCCCGGCTCACAAGGACTCAAGGACCCTGCTCTCCTTCCTGTACCATCCGTTTTCCTCTCTAGCTGGATCACTCCCACCAGCCTGCATGCGTACTGAAACCTATTCCAGTTTGGAACAAGCAGGGCAACAAAAGCTATCCTGACACCACACACACCCCCTTCAGCTCCCACTCCTCTCTCTGTTCCCCTCTTCTGCAAAACATATATCGTATACCTACTCTCCCCCAATTCCATCTTCCCGTTCTCCTTTGAACCCTCTCTAATCAAGTGCCACCCCACCCCATTCTTCAAGGTGCTCTTGTTAACAGGTTCCCAAAGGACCATGCATTGCTAAACCCATTGATCACTACTTATGGATGCTTACCCTCCCCTTACCCACAGACTCCTTTGCTTGTTGATCACCTTCTGGATCTCTGCATGTCAAAGTGTTCCCACCGTTCAGTTTTCCAGCCTCTTTATCTATACTCACTCCCTCAGTGATCTCTTTAAATACCAACGAATAATACATTAATACATCCAAAATGTTCATCTCCAGCTCCACAACTCTTTCCTGAATTACAGATGCATATATACTATTATCTCCTTATCATTTCTGCTTGGATATCTAATATCATTTCTGTTGGTGATATCTAATCACAAACAAAATGACCAAATCAACTCCTGGCTTCCCCCCAAAATGAGCTTCACCTGTAGATCTTCTATCTCAGTAAAGAAAAATTCCATTTCTTCAGTTGCTCAGACTAAAAGCTTTAGGATCATCACCGATTTTCTCTCTCTCACACACACGCAGTCAGCAATTTTTTTATTTAAAACATGTTAAAAACTTGGCTACTTATCACCATGTCACCACTACACCCTGGTCCAAGCCACCCACATCTCTCACTGAGATTATTACAACAGCCCCTAGATTATTTCCTTGCTTCCTTTCTTTTCCTTGTTCCTTTGCAGTCTGCTCTGAACACATTGGGCATAGTGATCCTTTCAAAACATAAATCAGAATCTGTCATTCCTCTCTTCAAAATCTTCCGATGGGATAGCAATATGAATTCATGGTTTTTAACTAGTGACATATAAACATACATACATAAACAAACATACATATATACATATGTATTTCCCTCCTCTTTCCACGGAGAAAGCCTACAAGGAATGATACACAAATAGCAATAAGCACACAAGTGACCAGATCTTGGTTACTAAATACCATTCTCCTCTAAAATGAACCAGGGCTCCTAGGGAAAAAAGGCTGATTCCAGGGCTTCAGTTAGGGAATTATAAGATGCTCTTGGAACATTTTGTTGCACAGGAAAGTAATGTTCAAAGAATTTTGGGTATCTATAAAAAAAAAAAAAGACGTAACAGCTAGGGGTTACAGCTAAAGGAGCTCCCGTTGGCTAAATCTGGGACAAATCGAGCATTAAAATAAGTAGTGATTGTGATGGATTCCTTATATCAGATAAGACTCCACAGTTCATATCAATATAAATAAATAAAATGGGAAGGAAGGGGACGTCTCTTTTTACGGTAAACTGCCAACTAATAAATATAGAGTTAGAAATCATCAATGAATACTAAAGTAGAGGGTGAACCTTAATGGGGCTGTAAGTAGCAAAGAGTCTCAAAGTATCTTCCCACAAATTACATTAATTACTCCTCCGGAGGGGGCCAATAATAACGTTCCGGTGGACAGCCCTGGCCAACACCATCTAACCACGTGACCAAAGACAGTATCAGTATTGAGGCAAGCTGACCTGTGTCTTCTGACGTGACAACACGGAGGACCGAGAAGGACCTGGTGTCACTTCCGTGGTGATGTCCCTGCCAAAAAGACATGATCTGAATAACTTGATTCTAACCGTGAAGAAACATCTGACAAGCCAAACAGAAGGACACTCTACAAAATTACAGTCCTGAACTCTTCAAAACCGTGAAGATCAACAGCGAAGATTCTTCCAGATTAAATGAGACTGAAAGGACCTAGCAGTGAAACACAACCACGTGATCCTGGACTGGCTCTTGAATCAGGACAAAAGAGCTATAAGGACATCCCTGAAACACTTTAGGAAATTTGAATATGGACCGGAGGATTAAGTAATGGTATTATATTAATTTTGATAACTGATAACTGTACTATGTAGTGTTAAAAGTGCTAGAAACAGAACAAAACAAAAAAAGCTAGTTGTGGGGGTGGGGGGCGGAAGAGCCCTCCAACGGGCTCTCATCTCCTTCAGAAATGGGTGAAGCCTGACAAAGTCCATGGAACCTCCTCGAAGGCCCCGGGTGATCAGGCCCCGCCCCCCCTTTATCGCTCTGATCTCAACTCTGGTGCTACCTTCACCCCGGCCGACCAGGCCAGCCTCGTCCGGTGCCGCCATCTCCTCCTTGACAAGCCAGGCATGTCGTCCCTCAAGATTTTTACTGCCTGGTCTCTGCCTGGAGAGCTCTTCCCCGAGGCACTCCTGTGTAGTTCTCACCTCTTAAATTTCACCTTCTCGGTGAGTCCTCTGATCATACCCTCTGAAATTACAATTCCCGCTCTCTGCTCCTTTTCTGGCTTTTCCCCAAAGCACTTAACCACCACCTGACAAATACGTTTTGTATAATGTTCCTGTGACTGTTTCCCCTGCAAGACCGTCTGGCCAGTGAGGGTGGGGATTATCCTGTTTTGTTTTGGGTTTTTTGGGGTCTTCTATCCTGATTCATCCCTTGCCCCCCCCCCAGGGGGCGGCCTGGTCCTCCTACTTCCCAACCCCCAAGCCCCCAAGACCCAACCCTCCAGGAACTCCCCCTACCCAGGACCCAGGGGGTCCCAGGAAGCCAGCCTCCCCTTTGAAGAACAAAGAAGGAGGAGCTGAGCCTTGGAACCCAGGCCTGGGGAGACGTCCCAGCGGGGGAGGGGAAGCTCAGGACCCTCCACCAGCTGTGCTGTCTCAGTTCCTGGCGGTGCCTCCCGCCTCCCGAGGGGCCCAGCGCGTGTGGGACACGAGCTCCCCTCCCCCAAGCCCAGATGTGGTCGCTGTTGATGGCGGTGGCCAGGAAGAGGCCCAGACACTCATACACACACCATGTGCACGGGACCCACACCCAGGCCCACACTGACAGAGACCTGCAGGCCACACAGAGAACCCCCCCCCCCACCAAACCCTCAGAAACACTGGGCATCTGCCTGGAGGGTGGTCTCTCAGCCTCATATCTGCACAGGAAACCCTGCTGGAGAAAATCGTGCAGCCAGGACAACTGGCCTCAGGTTTTGGGGGCTTGATGTGTCTACAGTTTGGGAGGGGGGCTTTTAAAGAAAATAATACAAAGGTGGGTTTTGTAGAGAGATCACAACAACTCACAAATTGGAAACGCTGACCAATGCCACCCATGTCACCAAGTCCAGAAAAACAACTTCTTTGCCTTAATGAGCAGCCTGCACATCTCTGTAATACTTTCTACAGACTAGCTACCGGTTCTATCTCCAATCTGGCTTCTCCTCCACCATCCACGTCCTTATAGTGACAAGAGCCATTGGACCCATTCAAATGGCGTGTGCCCTCCCTGGCTTTGCGCCTTCATGGCACAAGGCCTGGTGACAGACACAGGTGATGGCAGCTTCCTGGAACTCATTCCCACACCAGGGTAGCCAGGCTAACCCATTATAGGTGGAAATAACTGGGAACCACCTCAACATATCCCACGAAACCGTACATTGTATGTCTCTCCAGCTCACCTTTCCCGGAACTGGATCCCAAAATGGCGCAGCCACTCCAACCCCAGAGGGAAAGAGTGACAGGCAGGCAGAGTGGGAAGAGACAGCGGTCTTCACCGTTTACAGTTAAAATATCTTACTTTTGCCAGTCTTATAGAAGCACATGGCCATGTGAGCATATTTGCTAGCCCCCGCCCCCCCGCCAGGAGCCTGTGCAAGCGAGGGGGTCCTGAAGCATAAACTGAATTACCGTCGTGGTGAACTGGCCTCTGCACTTGAAACTTTTGATCCCACATCTCAAATGGACTCTCCACCTGCCTAGAAATCCTAATCCTCTAGCCTACGGGGCTTTTCCTACTCTCCAAAACGAACGTTTCACACCTTCTTTCTCCGCAAACGACCTGAGCTCTCTCCCTTCCAGCAGTGAGCTGGACTCTTTCTTTGAGGAAATGAGAGCAACCAGGAGAACCTGGCTTATTCTCCCTGCACCCCAACTGACCTGCACCCTCTGTCTCCCCCCATCTGCCTGTGGGTGAGGAGCCTTCCCTACTACCGGAGGCTGATTTCTCTACCTGGCACAGGAGTCTACTGCCCCGCCCCGACCCTCCTCCCTGGCCTACTCCCTTCGGCCTCCAGGACGGTCTGTGCCCCTATGTGCCACACACTGTTCTGCTCACCATTCATGGCAGAACTTGCTGGAGATGTCTACAGCTGCTGTCCGCATGCCTTCACTCCCATTCTCCCATCAACCCACCCTAGTGGGACTGCACTCAGGCACCCCTCCGCTCAGGTCATCTGCAATGTCCAAGATGCTAAGCTGATGGTCGCTTTGCTCTCTTGTCCTTACCCGACCTCCCAGCAGCTTAGCTAGACCCGGTGGCTCCCTCCTTCACAGACTTGCTGTTATCCTGGTTTCCCAAATTCTCTGTCCCAGGGACACTGGCCCTCTTTCTCTAGCTCCCACCAGCCAAGTACATTCCTGCCTCAGAGCCTTTGCACTTGCCCTGTCACCTGCTTTCAGCAGGCTCTGCTGGGCTGAAATATCACCTCTTCCTAAAGGATGTCTCTGACCACCCAGAGTAAAGAAAGCAGGACTTCGCTCTCAAGCCATTGCCCCGGCAGGTTGCCCGCCCCCCGCCCCACCCGCACCAGCCTAATAACCATGTTGTATTATTTTCTGCTTTCTTAGTTATTTTCTGTACTCCCCTCCTCCCATAATGTAGCTTCAGCAGAGCCCAGGCTCAGTGCACTCTGAGTGCCTACCCATACTTGGCACCCAAGAGGCACCCCATAAATAATCGACTGAGTGAGTAACATCCGCAGACAGATGCCCAGATTGTTGTACAGTTTCCTGCTGGGAGCCACGGTCGCGGCTGCGAGTAGCGAAGAGAGCATTCCGCGTCACTGACACAATCCAGAGACAGGAAACCCCCAGATGAAATAGACAGGCTGAAACAAACCCGAGGCAGAAAGCGGAGGCCGAGCAGGCCCAGGGCGAGCTCCGGAGAGCGACCCAGATTCAGCGAACCACAGACCCGGGCCCGCAGGAGGCCGGGCAGCCGGCGGAGCCCAGCAGGCAGCGGCGCGGCGAGGCGGGGGTGGCGGTGGGGGTCGGGGTCGCCCCCGCCCCAAGGCCCCCCCGCTCCCCGCCGGCTCACAAGTGGCCGCGGCAGCTGGCGAGGGCGCCCGGCCGCCCGCCGGCCCGACGCGTGCGGGATCAAAGCGGCCGGGAAGGGGCGGGCGGGGAGGAGGCGGGGGGCTCGGAGGTGTGAGCGAGCTTCCCAGGGGCTGGCAGGAGCGTGGGAGCGCAGAGTGCAGGGCGGCGACAGAGACCCGGAGAGACCGCGAGAGATCAGAGACCCAGGCCCGCCGAAGACGAGCCGCGCAGGCGGGAGAGGCCCGGAGCTAGAGACGCACGGACACAGGTGCAGACCCAGCGAGACCACGCGGGCGCTGCTAAGACACCTGGAGAGAGACAGAGCCCCCGAGGGGGCCGCGGGGGGCGCAGGAAGACGGCGGCACCAAAAGGCCGGGACCCACGGACTTAGAAAAAGCAGGCGTGCTTCAGAGAGAACAGAAACTAGGAGAGAGCGAGCGAGGAAGAGAAAGGGCCAGGAGAGCCCGGGACTCGGGGAGCTTAGGGCGGAAAGGCCCCGCCCCTCCCCTGCGGAGGGTGGGAGGACCCCCGGGGCAGGGATCCGAGCAGCGTGTCCTTTCTCAGGGTCACGCCTGCGGAGGTGCGGGGGGGGGGGGGCGGAGGGAGGGGTGTGGAAGGCAGCAGGACCCCCGGGCTGGGCGGACGAGAGTGGGAGGATCTTGCGAATCCGGATCTGGATCCAGAGCCTCCAACTCTGCCATAGGATAAAAAAATTGAGTATTAATATTTGCTAGGAATGTTAAACAGAGATGCTTCTTAGACATTTCATCAGACTTCTCCCCATTTGGAGACAAGGGGGAAAAAAAAAAAAAAGTGAAGGAACACTGCATTGGCCGGGAATCGAACCCGGGCCTCCCGCGTGGCAGGCGAGAATTCTACCACTGAACCACCAATGCAACCGACAACTGCTCTTTAGTGGCCCTACCTGAGCTTGTAAGAGGTGGAGACGGCAGTGGTCAGGCAGAAAGTGTAGGCCCGGGGCTCTGGGAAGGAGTGGCCCCGAGTAGCTGACGTGGGTGGAGCGCCAGACCATCCTTCCTCCCGCCCGGATCCGGCCACCCGGCCATAAAGTCGCCCCATATGGCCAGGGGCGGCCCCACACTCGGGTGCGAACAGCCCGGGGCCCCGAGCCTCGCGTGCAGGTGAGAAAAACTCAGCCCGAGCGCAGTTTCCCAAGGAGGGGGGCGAGGGGGGCTGCTGGGGCCACACATCTGCGCTCCCATTTGGCCCAGGTAGGGGGAGGTGGGATGTGCTGGCGGCCCTGATCCCAAATGGGAGCGCCCTCCCCAAGGTCTGTGTGTCTCCGGGCTCGGGCTTTGGCAAGGCAGGCTCCGTGAAACAAAACAAAACAAAACCCCAAGGTGTGGAGAGGCCCTGGGAGGGCTCGGAGAGCCTCGTCGGCCCCTGACTCCGCAGCTTATCTTCCGACTCGGTCTGCAACCTTGTCTTTCCATGTCCTTGTCCCGGGCGGTCTGGCTGTCCCGTGAAATCTCTGATTTTATCTTCTCAGACACTTTATCTGGAAGCCTCCGAGTGTTCACGCACCATTCTGCAGAGGGTCATGTTCTTGGTTTGAGGTGGGTGTTGATCCCTTTTTGTATCTCTTTCTTGTCCCTTTAAGAAAACTGCCTGTTCCCTGCTCCCCGATGGGGTGGAGGGGTCCCCAGGAGCAAGCAGCAGGAGCACGACTTAGGTCAGGTATCCTGGAAACCATGCGCCGGAACCTCCTATAATTAGTTTTGAATCAAATACTTCTAAGTGGGAAGGTTTCTCCACCTCCTGCCCATGCTTCAAAGCCTTGCTTCCTCTTCCTTGAGGGTCCCGCTCCTCCCCAGTCCAGCCACCCGTTAGGATGACCCTCTCCCCAGCACCTGCTTCACTCTGCTCTGTAATAGCTACTTGATAACACACGTCTTTCCCCCTCGATCCTGTAAGGGTAAGCTGGGCCTGTAGTGCTTATGTAGTATGAACGACCCAAGCCTACACCAGTGTGCGTAGTGCTCGGGGAATGGAGTAAGATTCACTAAGATCGCACAGAGCGGCTCCTTCACCCCAGGTGAATTAGACAGATTCACCCAGCACACTCAGGTGGCTCCCTTACCCAATTAGGAGGTGGATTTTGAAGGAAGGTGTATAAGATCCAGTCTGGGGGTTGAGGGATGCTATCTTTTATTTCAGAGTCGGTGGGGGAACAGAGAGCTCCCAAGAAGCTGCGAATGGTGGTTGGCGGGGGGCGGGGAGGGACGGGGGACTCTGAACTTCATTCCTGAGTCCTCTCCCAGATCACCTCAACTCCCCCTCCCCCTAATAACCTCCTCCCTTCAGCTGGGTTCCACCTCATTATACAGCCTTAGGGGCCTTAAACCAGCCAGTGCTGCATTGGCCCCTCATTTCCCACACTCCCAGGCCAGTTCCACTCCTTCCCCTCCCCCTTGCGCTCCTCCCCTTTCCGGGAGCCTCGTGCCCCGGGCCGCACCGGGAGGGATCCGGGTGCCGAAGGGGGCGGGTCCGGGTCCTACACACCCCCCCTAACCCAGGAGCCTGCGGGATATAAGGCGCCAGGCGGGCAGGGGCTCGGTCCACACCAGGGTCCGGAGGAGCGATGGTCACTCGGGATCGAGCCGAGAATAGGGACGGCCCCAAGGTGAGAGGCGGGAGGGGAGGGAGCAGAGGTCCTAGGTCCGGTCAGGGGACCGGGTCCCTGAGACCCTGGGGGAAGGGAAGAGCCTGGAGGCGCAGAGTTGGAAGGGGGAGAGGTGCGTGGGGGGACCCAAGGAGCCAGGAGCTGGAAAGGAAGCTGCAAAGTATGAAGAAGGGGACAGGGTCAGGGCAGGAGCTGCGTGGGCGGCAGAAGTAGAGGTCTTGGGTTTGGGTAATGGGATGTGGCACCTTGCGGCTTGGAGGGCGTGGCAGGGGGCACGGATTTGAGTGAAATAAGCAAGGGGAGCACAGAGCTAAGGGAGGCGGGTGGAAACTAAGTGCCAAGAGGCTAGGCACTTGCTCCACGAGCCAGAGCTGGCCCAGGGCAGCCTTATAGAGAAGGCCCGGAATGCACTGGTTCCAGAGGCCCGAGACCGGGTGGAAGCTTTTAGAACCAGTGGAGTAATGTGACTGCATAGACGGCTTAGAGGGAGAAGAGGAAGCGCGGTCGCGCTGGGTATCTCCCTTTCTACACTCAGGGCCGCCAACTCAGAGCCCGGCACCTTGCGGGCCACGTGTCTGGGCGCAAAGAGGGCCCCCAAAGCTCTCCACTGAGACAGAGAGACTGCACGAGACGGAGACGTAGAGAGAAAAGAGGAGGAGAAGGAGAGACACAGAGAGGGGAGGAGGGAGGACGAGGCTGAGAGAGGAGAACGCAGAAGACCCGGGAGAGAGAGGAGGCGAGCTACAGACATTGACCCTAGGGGCGCTGGGAGCGGGAGCGGAGAGGGACCCAATGGGCCCGGCCCTAGGCCCTCGTTGGGGGTGTCCCGGAAGGGGTGGGGGCGGGACCATCCCAGCGGCGGGATCCGAACGCCGGCGCGGCCGCGCTGAGTCTCGGTCCGGTCGGCCCGCTCTCCCTTTCCTGCTGGTCGCAGATGCTGAAGCCGCTGGTGGAGAAGCGGCGCCGGGATCGCATCAACCGCAGCCTGGAAGAGCTGAGGCTGCTGCTGCTGGAGCGGACCCGGGACCAGGTCAGTCCTTCCACCGCCCCCGGAGCGTCCCCAGCATCCCGTCCTCGCGACCCAGGGCCTCCTACTGGGGTGGGGACACACGCTGCACTGGCGACCCAGGCGCCAAGGCATCCTGACCCGAGTCCCGCCCTTGGAATCCCATCCCAGAGCCCCCTCTCGCTCTCAGAACGGGATCTTCATGGCCACCCCTCGGGTCTGTAAGTTTCACACCCGGCTCTGTAAATTTCACTCCCAGGGTCGGTCAGTGTTCAACCTCGGGGTCTGTAAACGCTCGCTCCTCCTCCCCCACACCCCCTCGAAACAGCCTGCCGGGTGGTTCATTTCAAGTCCCTGGGTTTGCTGTTTCAAACCCCCTCCTCACCCTGTGGGTTGGTTTCATCCCCTCGGGTTGGACGGTGTAGTCTCAAGGTTTCCCAGGGCCATTCTTGGTCATCGCCACTCCGCATTCGGTCGCGCGCTCCGTGGGCAGCGCGCACACGCGATCGGGGGCACCCCCAGCTCCCGCATCCGCCCTCCCTTCTTCCCCCTGCCACTTCCCCCTCTCTCCCCACCCCTCTCTGTCTTTGCGCCCTCCCCCCTCCCGTCTGTAGAACCTCCGCAACCCGAAGCTGGAGAAAGCAGAGATACTGGAGTTCGCCGTGGGCTACTTGAGGGAGCGAAGCCGGGTGGAGCCCCCGGGTACAGCGCGGGGGTGGGGCAGCGGAGGGCGGGAGGGGGGATTCACGGAGGCCCGGGGCCGGGGTAGCTGGGGAGGACCCTGCGCTGGACGGTGGGCTTGGGGAGTGGTAGGCTCTGCTCCGAGGCGAGGTTAATAACACCCGCGCGTGTCTGTCTCTGTGTCTCCCTCATTTTCTCCCTCTGTCCGTCCATCTGGCTTCCTGTCTCTGTCTGTGCGTCTGTCGGGCCTCGGTATCTCTGCGCCCCGCCCCTTCCCTCACCCCTGCTGGGCCCCTGCCCTGCCCGCCGGTGCTCCCGCCGGCCGCACCCGCCGCCGCGGCTCCAGGGGTTCCCCGGTCCCCAGCCCAGGACGCCGAGGCGCTCGCCAGCTGCTACTTGTCCGGCTTCCGCGAGTGCCTGCTTCGCCTGGCGGCCTTCGCGCACGACGCCAGCCCGGCCGCCCGCGCCCAGCTCTTCTCCGCGCTGCATGGCTACCTGCGCCCCAAGCCGCCCCGGCCGGAACCGGTAGATGCGAGGCCCCAAGCGCCGCGCCCACCGCTGGACCCCGCCGCCCCGGCGCCCGGCCCCGCGCTGCACCAGCGCCCCCCAGTGCACCAGGGCCCCCGTAGCCCGCGCTGCGCCTGGTCCCCGTCCCCCTGCTCGCCCCGCGCCGGGGATTCCGGCGCGCCGGCGCCCCTCACCGGACTGCTGCCGCCGCCGCCGCCGCCGCCGCCGCCGCCGCCGCCGCACAGACAAGACGGGGCGCCCAAGGCCCCGCCGCCCCCGCCGCCCGCTTTCTGGAGACCTTGGCCCTGAGCTTTGGGGGGTGGGGCGGGGGAGGGGGCTGGGGGTGAGGTAGAGACTCCAGCCCGAGGGCAGCAGAGGGACCCGGGCGTCGGGGCTAGCAGGTGTTGGGGAGGGCGGCGGGGCGCGCGGGCGCAGCGCGCGGGTGAGATGTGGTCTATATTAGAGTATCTATATAAATATATATTTCCCTGGTTCCTGTCCCTTTTCCCTGCCCCTCCCCCCTTTGCGTCTAGGATTGTACCCTCTCTGCCCCCGGCCCAGCCCCAGTCCCTTCCCGAGTCCCTAGTGCATGGAATAAAGTGGTTATTAAATCCCCGTGTGTCCCCGAGCCAGGGGCCTGCCTTTATGTCGGCGTCCACGCCCACTTTCCTTCTGTCTCCCTTTCCTTCTGTCTCCCGCCCCTCCCAGTCCTGCTCTCCATGGCCCAAGCCCCGGGGCAGACAGGTAAGTAAAGAAGAGAGCAGAGCGGAGACTGAGGTTGAAGCTGAAACCAGGTGGAAAACACTGAAATAGGGTAGGGGGAGAAGGGATGGGAACCTTTACGGAAAAGCCGGATAAAGAGGAAGGGGGAAAAAAAAAATTGAAATAAAATCGACTCTGGTGGGATTCGAACCCACAACCTTTGAATCGCTCTTTCGTCACTAGAAGTCCAATGCGCTATCCATTGCGCCACAGAGCCACCTGGCGGGCGGCGGCGTCTGACGGCTTACGGGTACTAGCATGCGCAAGGGGCGGGGAGGGAGAGGGGTGTGAGGGAATTGGGCGGGGCGGGCCAGGAGCGCGTGGTTGGGACCTCGCAGGCCTGCCGGGGAGAGGTAGCGGGCCAAAGGCACGAGAGCCAGGTGGGAGTGCGGGCGCGCACGGGTGGAAGAGACAGGGAGAGAGAGCAACCGAGCAGGAGCGAGCGAGTACAGAGCTCCGGCTGCCCGCTTGGGGGATGCTTCCAGCCCAGGCGCACCCCACTCCCAGATGTGGCTCCACCCATGAAAATAAACTTGTTTCGTTGCAAATATCGGTGTATCTCTATTTCCTCCGCCCTGTTTCGCCGTTCGCTGCTCCTGGGTCTGGGGTTTCCAAAGAAGGCCCGCTGACTTAGAACAGTCATCGCGAGCCTGTCTCGCCCCTCTAGTCTCTTAGGAGGACTACGGGGAGGACTTGCTTCCACGCAGGTAGCGTGGCCGAGCGGTCTAAGGCGCTGGATTTAGGCTCCAGTCTCTTCGGAGGCGTGGGTTCGAATCCCACCGCTGCCAGGATGGAGTTTTTCTGGTGGCCTGTGCACCCTAGAACTCCTAGAACTCCTAAACCCCCTACCCTGGCTGGGATGTATGTCCCTTGTTTTTACAAGGACTGCTTGCAGTGATGGCACCATCCCCTCCATGCTACTGGGGACAGCCTGGGTGGTGTCAGCCAGAACCTGGCGGGAACCGCCAGAGAGACCTTCGATTCTTCGTAACTGATGTCCGCAGTAAGGTGTCCTGAAATTGCGTTCTCTCTCAAAACTGGCGCACCTTGCTCTTATCTTTTAAGTGCTGACTGCGTGTTTGGATGGTGTGCCGGAGGCTCCGATTACCCGGTCTGAGAAGCCCAAAGGACAGCGTCTTCGTTTGCTTTCCTTCTCAGACCCTCTCGGGGAACGAGAAACGCTCATACACGAAGCTGAGAAATAACGGTACGAATTGAGGCAAAACTTAAGGTTCCACCGAGATTTGAACTCGGATCGCTGGATTCAGAGTCCAGAGTGCTAACCATTACACCATGGAACCCACTTCTGGGTGGTTTCTTCTGGGAGTGTACATAATACTGAAGTTCTTGTCCCTCCCATTCTCCCATTCACAGAAAAGAAAACAAAAAACACCTACCTGAAGCGGTGGGCGCCTCTATGGAGCTCCTGAGATACGAACTGAGATGCGCTGTGACGTGTAAAATACACACCACACTTAGAAGACACGGTACTTACTGCAAAGAAGATTGTTAAAATTTCATTAATAATTTAAAAATATTGATGACGGGTTGAGATAAGATTTCATTGGGTTAAATAAAATGTTATTAAAATTAATCTCACCTGGTTCTGTTTCCTCTTTAATGTGCCCACCAGAACATTTAGGTTCGCAGGAAACGTCTCTACTTTCCCTCCACTCTCACTCGTGCTACTTTCTGAAAACTAAAAATCCTTGCCGGGGTTACTATCAGTTCTTTTTTAAAGTCATGTAACAGCACTTTTGTTATTCTTTTTTTTTTTTTTCCTTGCTTTTGTTTAAAGGAATACGGATATTACGCGTACTCAAGAAAAGAAATATATACTCCTGGGGAAAAAAAAAAAAACAAAAGCAAACGCCCGAACAGGGACTTGAACCCTGGACCCTCAGATTAAAAGTCTGATGCTCTACCGACTGAGCTATCCGGGCTCTTGTGAAATCTTTGCGCTACTACCTATAAGAGCTGTTCGCCCGCTGGAGTCCAGGTTCCCGGAAACCGAGGGTGAGTGCACGCACGAGCGCAGCGCCCCGGGCGCGCACCAGGAGCGAGCAGGGGCGGCCCCGCGGCTCCCGCCTGCGCTCTGCCAGCCTCGCTCGAGCACCGTCCCCGCCGGGGTCCGGCTGCTGGGATCGGAGCGCCGCCGAGGCTGGGCAGCTGCGGTGCCGGGACTGGCCGCGCGGGGCCGCTGCCGGCTGCAGGCCTCCCCGGCCGAGCTGTTTGTCCGCGGCCCGGGTGACCCAGATCCCCGGCACCCCCGCGCTTGGCCCCCGCCTTGCAGGCCACGGGCGGGCCCGGAGCGGAACGAAGGCCACGCAGGGCGTTCAGACGTGAGCCCCGGCTCCACTTTGGTCCGCTGGCCGACCCCATCCCGAGGGAGGGACCGAGATCGGACGTGCCGCGGAGCGGCGATCCGGGGAAGCCGGCGTGGGGACGGTGGTGCGCAGTGGGGAGCGACAGGAGAGTTGGGCCTGACTCCTCTGCAGGGGCGACTCGCCTGCGTGTGGCCGCGGTCACGTGTGATTTATGTCGAGTATGGCTCACTTGCGAAGACTGATTCACATGGATGATTCACAAGTAGGGAATGCGGGTGCCCCGTGCCCAGGCCTGGCTGAGAAGAGGAAAGGGTTTCGGGGCAAGTTGGGGAGTGGGCGGACCAGGGCCCCAGGGTCTCAGCGGCCCCTAACCGGGAGCAGGGCAGTGTCCCAGTCACACAGGTGTCACCTGCTCCTCGTCTCCCTCTCAGCCCCTGGTCCCTCCCTTCCCGCTGGGACTCGGACTCCTGATATCCATCTGGGTGAGCCCTGTCCTGCCAGCCAGAGAGACCGGCTGTGCCAGAGGCAAGCAAACAACTATTAGGGTGGGGAGAGGGAGCCCGCAGTGAGCCGGGACAGAGACCGGGAGCTTCGCGGGAGAGAGGCGGGCGAGCCCCAGAGCATCCCAGAGAGAGCGGGGCCTTCCCTGGGAGGCCTACCTGCCCGGGCCGAGCCCCCCACTCAGGAGCTCCGCAGGCCGACAGCTCAGCCCCGCCCCGCCCCCGCCCCTCCCCCCGGCCCCCTGCGCCAAGGCGGGCTGCTGCTGTGGTCACCGCTGCCGGGGTATCCCTCTTTCCTTCCCGCCATGGCCGTGTACCGCGTGTGTGTGACCACGGGTCCCTACCTGAGGGCCGGCACGCTGGACAACATCTCTGTCACTCTGGTGGGCACCTGTGGTGAGAGCCCCAAGCAGCTGCTGGATCGCTTGGGCAGGGACTTCGCCCCTGGGTCTGTAAGTACCGAGGAGAGGGAGGAGGGACCCCTGAGGGCCTGGGGACCCTGAAGGAGGGGAGGGTCATTCCCCCAGGTCATTCCTCCAACCCTGCAGAACTCAGGGAGCCGGCCTTGACCTCCTCACCATCCTATTCTGGTCTCTGTCTTTCCTGGGGAGGGAATACTTTCTACCCAGGCAGGGCTGTGAAGAAGGAGCCAGGGGCTGGGGGTCAGGAGAATTCCACCGGCTTCCTAGCTCCTCTCATAATTGAAGGTGGGCTTTGGGCAAGTCACTTGCCCTCTGTGAGTCGGGGTTTCCTCTTCTCTGGAGGGGATCCGCTTGCCTCCGCCAAGCCCCACGATTGTTTGCTGGTGGCCTACACAAGGGTGCGGGAGCCAAGGAGGCTGGTGAGATCCAGAATCCACTCTGCTCACTCACCGTGCCTCTGGGAGCTGTGGCCGCTTCTGCTGGGATGGAGGGGTGCCTTTTCCTAATTCATACAAAGGCCCCGCGTGGGTTAGCGGCTCTCAGCTTTATATCCCAGAACAGATGTAGGCATAGAGGCGCCTCACCAGGTGTAAGGATGCCCCTGCCGTTCCTCGCCTCTCACCTGCTTGCTTTTTGGTCCCCTCAGGTGCAGAAGTACAAGGTGCGCTGCTCAGCAGAGCTCGGCGAGGTCTTGCTGCTGCGTCTACACAAGGAGCGCTACGCTTTCTTCCCCAAGGACTCTTGGTACTGCAGCTGCATCTGCGTCACGGCCCCCGATGGCACCCGTTCCCACTTCCCCTGCTATCAGTGGATTGAGGGCTACTGCACCATAGAGCTGCGACCAGGAACAGGTGGGCCAGAGGCCGGGGGCTGGCCTGGGTTGCAGAAGGCATCTGTTGGGGCCGGAGGGGGGGGGTGTCTCACGGGGCCCAGGCTGCAGGGAACGGGGGTGGGGTTAGGGTAACTGGAACTCAGAGCTTTCGGCCCACTCCCTCTGCACTCCCCCAGAGTGAATTTCTCCTGCGCCCAGAGCGGACTTGAGCTGTAAGCCGAATAACTGAGTGTTGGCAGGTGCAGAAGCTGAGAGAATTTAGCAGGAAAGGCCCTGCCGACAACTACTACTGGCTTTTCTGGTGTGGACGAAGTCCCTGTGACGTGCTGTTAGGATTCCCTCTTGCATCTGGGGGGCCTTTCAAGGATGCCGAGCTCGAGCTCCTTCAGCCTCTGGACCCCCACCCACGTCTCCTGAGCCGTCTGATCCCAAGAGGCATGACCAGGGCTGGTCCGAGTGTTGACATGAGTCTTAGGGGTGAGAGGTGATACCTCGGCCCCCTAGCGAGTTCTTCAGAGACCTCCCCCCATCATCCTAGCATTTCCATCTGTCCACCACTTCCCAAAATATACTCATTCATCAGTCATTTGTCAAGTACACATTATGAGCACAGTGTCGGGCACCACACCAGGTGCCAGGAATACACAAAATGACTACAGTGTAATTTCTGCCCCCAAAGAGTCCTGGGAAGGAGACAAAAGTACAATTAGGACGATTGTTACAATTTGGGGGTGAGGTCATCTTGAGTCCGTTCTGCTGATGAATGCACGAAGAACATGGGGTATCCTTGTCAACTGAGGGATTGGGTTCAAGGGTTAGGGCGTTCAGGCAAGCTTCACCTTTTGAGAAGAGACGTATATGATGAGTACTTTTCATTCCCCACAGCAAAAACTATTTGTCAGGACTCCCTTCCCCTTCTTCTGGACCACAGGAAACGGGAGCTCCAGGGCCGACAGGAATGTTACCGGTGAGGACGGGCTAATTTCACTTCTTCCCCCACCTTTACGCCGACCTCAGCCTCAATCAGACTGTCACTAAATCTGACCTCAGATCCAACCTTGGGGGCTCGGCTCCGATCAGGACCCTCACGTAACCCTAACTTCCTTCTGAGGTTGACCCCAAGTCTAGATCCAGAACGCGAGTACCGACAATTGTCCCAAGAACATCAGTGAACCCACACTCAGCCCCTCCCTCAGCTGTCCTTGATGGGTCTTTTTACCCTAAGTTTGACTAGCCACCCCTGACCTCTCTCCCCCGGAAGCTGGAAAGTTTACGCCCCCGGCTTCCCTGGCATGATAGACGTCAGCAGCTTTGAGGAGATGGAGACAGACAAGAAGTTTGCCTTGACCAAGACGGCGCCTCGGGCAGACCCAGGGGACAGGTGAGGGGGTGACCCCGAGGGTCTGGCAGGGAGGTGGCTTCAGGTCGGGTGGGAGGCCGGGGGCAGGGGAGGATCCGGGGAAGGATCCAGGGAAGGAATGAAGGGGAGTGGGCTGCAAGTCCGTCTGACGGGTGTCTGTCTTTCTGCCTCCCCCACCGCCCTCCACAGCAGTGGGAATCGGTACTTGCCTGGCTTCCCCATGAAGATTGACTTCCCGTCCCTGATGCACATGGAACCCAACATTCGCTACTCAGCCACCAAGACGGCCTCTCTGCTCTTCAACGCCATCCCCGCGTGAGGCCACTGCCCTCCCTGCACTCCTGTCACTCTCCCGTCTGCCCCCACCCTGCCAGGCATATCCACACCTCTGGCCCCGGTCTCCCCCCTCTGTCCCGGTCTCCC
>NW_027397105.1:2755040-2937722 GCF_003265705.2 Callorhinus ursinus | reverse complement strand
TCTAGCCCCGGTCTCCCCCCTCTGTCCCGGTCTCCCCCCTCTGTCTCTGGTCTCCCCCTCTCTGTCTCCGGTCTCCCCACTCTGTCCTGGTCTCCCCCCTCTGTCCCTGTCTCCCCCCTCTGGCCCCGGTCTCCCCCCTCTAGCCCCGGTCTCCCCCCTCTAGCCCCGGTCTCCCCCCTCTGTCCCGGTCTCCCCCCTCTGTCTCCGGTCTCCCCCTCTCTGTCTCCAGTCTCCCCGCTCTGTCCCGGTCTCCCCCTCTCTGTCTCCAGTCTCCCCACTCTGTCCTGGTCTCCCCCCTCTGGCCCAGTCTCCCCCTCTCTGGCCCCGGTCTCCCCCCTCTCTCTCCATTCTCTGTCTCCCCATCATCTCCTCTTGCTCCCTTGCATCCCTTTTATTTCCAGTCCTCAAATCTATGCAATGAACAGAGCACCTTCTCGGTGTAGAATTTGGTGCTGTCTTGAGTAAGACAGGGAGGCCTGGCCCTAAAGCTTTAAGGAAGTGAAGTCAGACCACCTCACATTCAGATCCTAGAACCAACACCTTCCAGTTGTGTGACCTTGATCTTCACATAGTCTCTAAACAGTTTCCTCATTTGTAAAATGACAGTAACATCCACGCCTACCTCATAGGTCGGGGGAGAGGAAGCGAGATGGCATCTAGTGCAAAACAATCTCTCAGTGGATGTGACCGAGTGTTAGGATGTCGTCTTCCACCATGAGGAGCTCAGTGTCCCTAGGGAGATGTCTGGCATAGTTAATTAGGAACCAAGGGGGCCATTAGCAGCTCGAGTCCACAGCTGAGGCTCTGAGTGTGACTGATGGAGGGGGTACTGTCGACACTCATGACCAGAGTCAGCCAGGGTGAGCCGGGGCCAGCAGGTGGCTCCCGGGAAGGCAGGTGGGACTGAAGCAGGCTTGGGGCCGTGGAGAGGAGAGGTGAGCAGAGAGGGGGTGGGTCCTGGGCAAAGCCAGGTTCGTTTGGGGAGGACGGAGAGGCTCAGCTGGCCATCTGTGCAGGGGCTGCATTAGAAGGCACAGAGGAGTCCGGGCCAAGGGGCTGGATCCTCATCCTCAGGGCTTCTGTGCCCAACTGAATCTTTGGGAGAAGGGCTAGTGGGAGAGGGGCAGAGGTGGGGCAAGCGGGGAGCTGGGGAGTGTCCTGGCTGGAGCGCAAGGTGGTCGCAGGTGGCTCGGGCCTGAGGGCAAGGACCCGTGAGAGGCCCTGGCAGGGCTGAGGGACCAGGGTCGCCTGAGCTGGTCCCCAGATGGACATGTGGGTCTAAACAAAGGAAGGCCCGGAAGACCCCCTAGGACAGAGCTCGATC
The DNA here is from genome assembly GCF_003265705.2 of Callorhinus ursinus. Taxonomy (NCBI): domain Eukaryota; kingdom Metazoa; phylum Chordata; class Mammalia; order Carnivora; family Otariidae; genus Callorhinus; species Callorhinus ursinus. Next base: position 2,936,398 of record NW_027397105.1, on the reverse strand, counting down.
CCAGGAACCCCGGGATCACGACCTGAGCCGAAGGCAGAGGCTTCACCAACTGAGCCTCCCAGGCGCCCCTCCTTGCTCTCTGCTTTAACACAGAGCTCCTGCCCGGTGTTTCCCCTCTTTGGGGCCTTATGGGGCAGGTACCCGGCAAATGCTATGGACCGAGGGGCGGGCAGCTCAGGGGACACTCAGGAAGTTGTCCCCGGGCTTGTGAGGTCATGGCACCCACACCCCTCGGGGCATCTGAGCACACTTGCACAGCCTCCCTCACCCACCACTTGCCACAAACCCACCTGGTAGGCGTTGCGGTCCCTTCCATTTAACTTGGCGCAGGCAGTAAGTGGTTATTACGAACTGGTATGTCCGGGCATCCACGGCCAGTCCTGGCCCTAAGGGGCCCATAGTGTCATGTGTAATAAAGGGCATCAGGAGGACATTGGATTTACCATGCAACGCAGGGAGGGCGGAGCATTTTGTGGAAGATACACACCAGGTGTGTGTTTGCGGGGTGTCAGGCCGTGCTCCCTGGTGGACTGTGTGTCTTAGATAGGTTTGATAGTAGGTGGAGATGTAGGATACAGCTCACCATGAGAGGCACAGCTTCAAAAATTCAAACAGTACAGACACCCACAAAGTGAAAAGTGCACAGCGCCCCCAGGCTGCCGCCCCCCCACCTTTTACCAGTCTGGTGTACAAAGTACACCTCCGGTTGCGTGTCGCAAGAAGGCCATGGTTGGTCGGGACCGGCTGGTGGCAGACATCCCAGCCACACAGGGGCCGGCGAAGGTCCGTGACTAGTTGGAGAAAGGCCAAGGCACCAATGAAGATTGGCAGTGTGCACCACTGGGCGTGCACATATGGAGTCACCCTTACAAAGCCTCAGCTGGTCACTAGATTTTTCTAACGGGCACACTGTTAGGCACCTCTGCTCTGGACGTTGACCTGGTCGGGTCCCTCCAGGCCTCTAGGCTGGGGGCACAGTGCCCTGGGGCAGCCCCAGGCCCCACCCTCGCCTCCCCTCCCCCTCAGGTCCGTGGGCATGAAGCTCCGCGGGCTGCTGGACCGCAAGGGCTCCTGGAAGAAGCTGGACGACATCCGGAATATCTTCTGGTGCCACAAGACGGTGATTTCAGGTGTGCAGAGCCAGGCAGATGTCTGTCCCCCACCCTACTCCGTGCTCTGCACCCTCTGCCCCATCCTGGGAAGGGGCCTTTTTTCAGCCCTTTCAGGGAGACCGTGGGACCCCCGAGAGAGGGGCTCCTGGGTTCATGGGTGGCCACCGCACAGATTCCCCTTAGGACCTCACGCCACCTCCCCTTTCTCTGGGAGGGGACAGGGGCAGGGGAGTGAGGACAGAGAGATACCCTGCTTGCCTGGGAGACTGTCAGGGCTGGATCTCGGGAAGCAGTTTCCGGACGAAGCAGCCCCCTCTCTTGCCCCCTAGAGTATGTTATGGAGCACTGGTGCGAGGACCCCTTCTTCGGGTACCAGTACCTGAACGGCGTCAATCCCGTCATGCTCCACTGCCTCTCCAGCTTGCCCAACAAGCTGCCCATCACCAATGACATGGTGGCCCCTTTGCTGGGACCCGACACCTGCCTGCAGATGGAACTAGAGGTGGGTGAGGTGCCATTATGGACAAGGGATGGGCGTGGAGGGCAGGGATGGGACGGCTGGGGCTGCAGCCAGCCTTGCACCTTTGAATTGGAGCAAATGGGGATAAGGGCCGGCTGGGGCTGGGCATGGCTGGAAGCCTGAGGTGAGGCTTGGTGGATCGTAGGAGGGAGCAGGACAGCATGGAAGAGAAGGTCCTGCTCGTGTTCTGGGGCCTCCAAGATCCCCAGTGCTGAGGCCCAAAGAAAGCGATCTTAAGGACAGGTGGAAGGCAGTGCCGCCGCATACAAGGGGGACAGTCACGGAGACTAGGAGCTCCGAGGAGGGCGTGGGAGAAGATGCTGATCAGTCTCTCTGGGGCAGCCAAGCCCTCAGGCATCCTCCAGAAGGCTGGAGATGGGGCAGTCAGTTCTGAGTGTGTGGTCATTTTCCTGTTGTTGGGTATACTGACAGGGTCACTGAGTTGAGAGAGCAGGAAGGACCAGGTATGGGGGGGCCGGGGAGAGGACGCCAGCGTATCCAGGTGGGAGGTGGCGCACCAGGGACTCAGCTGGACCTCATTCCGGACATTCTGGGGAGGGTGGGTTTCCTCACTCTGGCCATGAGCGCAGGCACCAAGCATTACTGAGGCCCCGGCTGGGGTGGGAGTGGGCGGGGAACAGAGAGGGCAGCGCAGCGCGGGTTGGAGGGCTCTGTGAGCCTCTGTGTGCCTTCCGCAGAGGGGCAACATCTTCCTAGCGGACTACTGGATCCTGGCGGAGGCCCCGGTCCACTGCCTCAACGGCCGCCCCCAGTACGTGGCCGCCCCGCTCTGCCTGCTATGGCTCAACCCGCAGGGGGCGCTGATGCCCCTGGCCATCCAGGTGAGACCTGGGGCGGGATTTCGGGGGCGGCACACTAGCAGTTTTGAGACTCACCCTTTTATTATTCTTGGGCGCAGCTCAGCCAGACCCCCGGGCCGGAAAGCCCCATCTTTCTGCCCACTGACTCTTACTGGGACTGGCTGCTGGCCAAGACGTGGGTGCGCAACTCCGAGTTCCTGGTGCACGAGAACAACACACACTTTTTGTGCACGCATTTGCTGTGCGAGGCCTTCGCCATGGCCACGCTGCGTCAGCTGCCGCTCTGCCATCCTATCTACAAGGTCTGTGTGGCCCCCGGGCGGGGGCCAGGGGAGAGGGGGCGCAGCTCGGCCTGCTCCCCTGACCCTCGGCTCCTGGGCCCTCATCCCGCCCGCAGCTCCTGCTCCCGCACACTCGCTACACGCTGCAAGTGAACACCATCGCGCGGGCCACGCTGCTCAACCCCGAGGGCCTTGTGGACAAGGTGCGGCCTCCGGCCCCCGCCCGCCGCCTCTCTGAAGCCCCGCCCCCAGGAAGCTTTGCCCCGCCCACAAGCCTCCTCGGCCTCCAATCCCACTTCACCGTCCCTGCCAGACCCATCCCTCAAGCCCCGCCTCTCCCCACCGGTTTCCCCTACTTGCCCCGCCCACAAGCCCGGGCCCCGCCCCCTCGGGCCCGGCTTCCGAAGTCTCCCGCAGGTGGGCAGAGCAGCGCCCCTCGATCTCATCCCCTGTCCGACCCTGCGCCGGCGTCACTGCTTTCTTTCAGTTACCAAATACCGAGGGAGTTCCTCCTATGCACGTAGTAGGACCGCAACTTCTGCAGCCCGCGTCAGTCCCTGCGGTGGTTTGACCCGTGGTCTTGGACTCCTTGATTAACTGGAACATCCCCGTGGGGGAGTCACTGGCCTCGTCCCGTCCCCAAGCCGAGCTGTGTTGTGTTCTCAGGTCACCTCGGTCGGGAGGCAAGGCCTCCTCTACCTCATGAGCACCGCTCTGGCCCACTTCACCTACACCGATTTCTGCCTTCCGGACAGCTTGCGGGCCCGCGGCGTCCTGGCCATCCCCAACTACCATTACCGGGACGACGGCCTGAGGATCTGGGCGGCCATTGAGAGGTGCGGGGTGCGGGCCCAGGACCCTGCAACCAGTCTGGCCCCACCAGGGCCTCCTGGCCCAGGGTCAGTGTGGACCCCTGTTCTCATGCACGCTGGGGAGCTTGGGGCTGGGGGTCGCAGGTGCTTCAGGCCCCACCAGGGAGCACCCCCAGGGTGAGAGTTAGGATTGGGGTCCTCAATGAAATGACAGGTAGCTGCAGGCTGGGGAGGGGCTGGGCTGTGTATGAACACAGGGGAGGAAGGAGAGGACAGGGTGTCCAGAGGAATGGAGGGGGGTGGCAGGTGCAACAGTGAGGTGTGGGCTAGGGCCCCCAGGCTCTCCACAGTGCCCTCCCCACCCCCAGACCCCTGGGTGGGAAGAAGACTCAGAGCACCCATGACTCAGGAGTGGCCAAACCTGGGCCCTTGGGCTCCCTCTGGATCTGGAGGTTCCCACTGGCCCGTGGTGGGCTCTCGGTGGACACTGGCTGTCTGGCTCTCCCCAGCCTGAGTGGCACTGGGCCTTGGATTTTTGGCCAGGCCCGAGTCCCAGGTCACCCCCGTGGCACGAGCATCTCTTTCCTGCAGCTTCGTCTCCGAAATCGTGGGCTACTATTATCTCAGTGATGCATCTGTGCAGCAGGACTCGGAGCTGCAGGCCTGGGTCGGCGAGATTTTTGCTTGGGCGTTCCTGGGCCGGGAAAGCTCAGGTATCCCATCCCCCAACCACAAGCTCCCAATGACCTGGTGTTCCCTCTGGCCTCACTTGTTCCTTAGTTCTTATTTATGGACAAGCCTTTGAAGTACATCCTATTATTAGCCCTGCTGAACAGATGAGGAACAGGCACAGAGAAGGCTTTGCAGATAGTGGCAGAGGCGGGCTCCAGAGCCGGCTCTCACGGTCTCCAAAGTCCTTGCCTGCAGGCACTACACTGTGACCCTCTGATTCTTCCTCGACTTTTACTCGAGCCTGTCCGTCCACCACTGCTTGCTGAGCTCTGTGGATGTGTCCCATCATGTGGTAGGAGCATCTCCAGCCTCAAAGGTTGAGGATTCTGGAACCTTCTCTCATACTTCCTCATGCTTGTCCCACCAGGTGGCCCCTCTAGCCACCAACCTCTCTCATTTCTTTGGGCCTCTTGGAGAGACGTGATCCTGCTGCTGCCTGGTTCTTCCTTATTAATACCTGTCACCTGGCACTAACGTCCCCCCTTCTGACACTGCCCGAGAGGATTTTGAGACCCATGGACCCCAGTGGCCCCCTCTCCCTCCCCCTTTGCTTAACTTCAGCAGACCACCCTCCCTTCCTTAAAGTCTTCCCTTAGCCCCAGGGAGGAAACATCCTCTGCGCCTCCCACTTCCTCCCGGGCCTCTGCCATGTCCCTGTCCCAGCGGTTGGCTTGTCCCGCCTGGGTCTCTGTCTCCTCTCTACCCTCCCGTGATGGACTGATCCTTTCTCCCGTTTCTCCTCTGGAGCTGACTCCAGACTTGGAAATCCCTCTGCCCCACATTCCCTGAAGAACTTTCCATTTCCGCTCCTGTCTCATTGTCACCCTTGAGACCAGCACACAAAAACTACCAGCTACAGGTTCTGAGACTTTTTTTTTCTTTAGACAACAAATTTTAAACATACAGAAAAGTAGAGAGTATAACGTAACGTACACCCATTCACCCACTGCCCAGATTCCACAAGCATTCATTTGATTAATCTGTCGCTTTTATTTATTGCTGAAGTCTTTTAAATTACATCTATCTCATATTTTACTCCCAATCAATATGCAACTCAAAAAACCCCCCATTTTTCTACACAATCACAATACTGTCATCACGCTTGACGAAACTGACAATAAACTCCAATATGGCGCATGTAGAGGGAGAAGCAGACTCCCCACTGAGCAGGGTGCCCGATGTGGGGCTCGATCCCAGGACCCCAGGATCATTTCCTGAGCTGAAGGCAGATGCTTCACCAACTGAGCCACCCAGGAGCCCCTCTTTTGGATCTTTAAAGGATGACCCGTCCCCTGCTTAGCAAGCCCACTGTCAATCCTGGGCTGACCTGATCCTGACTGCTTCCTCCCCCAAGGGCAGTTGTTTTTTTTTTTTCCTCTTTGGGGCTGTTTTTTATTTAAGACCTGGGGCAGCAGGGGGTGTAATTACTGTTGGCTGATTCTCCTATCTCACTTTATTCAACCTGTCTCTGACTCAGTACATCAGAGCATTCTTCAGATGGACAAACATCTCTGACATTGCAAGCTTATCGCAGATTCCTGGTTTGAGACAAGGCACACTCATTCATTAACTTCAGTCAGTGTGACTTTTGCTTACATATTTCACAGGGAACAAATTAACAATGGGAACTACAGAAAAATCCCCAGAGGGCCTGACTTCTTTTGCCTTTTAATCTTGGCCCTTCCAGGTTAGATTATCTACCCCAAAGGGAACATCCCAGGAAATTCTCACAGGCTCCCAAGTCAGACGCCCGGTCCTTCCTCCAACCCTCTGCATCCTCACTGCAAACCCACCCAGTCCCGGTCCTCATACTGTGACAGTTTCTTCCCTACCGGCCTCACCGTTCCTAGCCTCTTGCTGCCCACCCATCAGGTTGTCGGGCCACCGCCCTGACAATCCTCCGGAATTGTGCCCAGAAACTGCGTGGCCTGGCACATGCTTTGGCCTCACCTCCAATAAGTACCTCCCTGCCCCTTTGCCTTGCTGATGCTTCATTCCTTCCCAATCTGCCTTCTTACCTTCTTAGGCATTCACTCCAGTCAACCAATAATTACCGGGCTCTTAATATTAAGTTTTGTTCCAGCGGCTGGGGTTTAGCAGTGAACATGACGGACGAAACTCCTGGCCTTCACGGAGCTTCCCATTCTAGCGGGGAGATTCAGATAATCACCAGACAAATATGTCAGGGGGTGGGCTAGGGGCGCTCAGGAAAAGGAAACAGCATGTTGAGGTAGGGGGGTTATTTCAGCTTGGCAGTCCAGGAAGGCCTCTCGGAGGAGGTGACATTTGAGTAGAGAGCTAGTTCTGCGGATAACTGGTTTTAGCAAGGGGGTGACGTGATCAGATTTATGATTCTAAAGTCTCAGCATCTCTGGCCTGCAGGGACAAGGGTGGAAGCAGGTGGGTTCATGCAGGAAGTATTTGCCGATATGCGCGGCATGAGATAAAAGGGGGAAAGAGCTCACAGACTGTGGTCTGAGCGACTGGACAAAGCGACCAGAATGGGACCACCGTGGGAGGGACAGATCTGGGGAGTGAGCGGGGGAGGAGGGCCAAGCGTCAGGGTTTGCAGGGCTGACGTCTGAGAGGCCGCGTAGACACCCACCTTGGAGTGTCAGATGGCAGCCGCAGAGTTATGCCCGCGGCCGTGTCTAGAATTCAGGGGCCAGACGGAGCAGGAGGTGTGAATTTGGGAGTCATCGGCCAGTGGGAAGCGGTTAAAGCCATCGATGTGGAGGAGAGCAATGATGTACAGAGAGGGGGGGACCCAGGGCTGAGCCTGAAAATGCCTTCTTCCTCTGTGATCTTTCTCCCATTCAGAGCTCACCCACCCTTGTCTTCCTGCAGGGAGGTCTCCCCTAAGCGCCTCAGCCCCAGTGTCTGTCTCTGCCCTGCCTGTGCTCCCCTCAGAGAGCCCAGCCCTGGTCTTGGAGCCCCCTTCTGCTTCCATCACTGCGAACTTATGAGTAACACACTCTGGTCCCCTGCCTTTGTTGCTAAGCCCAGCTGTGGACGATCCGCCACTGGGTGCTTGGACAAATCTTGGCAAACCGGGTAGAATTAAATCATTAAGGGCTGGGGCGCCTGGGTGGCTCAGTCTGTCGGGCACCCGGCTCTTGGTTTCGGCTCGGGTCCTGATCTCAGTGTTCCTGGGGTCGAGCCCTGTGTCAGGCTCCGCGCTTGGCTGGAAGATTCTCTCTCTCCCCCTCTCCCTCCCCCTCTGCCCCTACCCCCATTCTCATTCTCTCGAATAAATAAATAAATCTTTTAAAAAAATCATTAAGTGCTATCAGGGGTTGCAGATAGAAGTGGGGAGAAGACCCAACTTGGCTGTCAACTTGGACTTGGTTCCTCTCTTGTGAGCTCTGCCGGCCGGGCGTTTTCTGGTCCAATCCCAGTGGCCCGCTCCTATCCCGACCCCCTTCAGAGACCGCAAACCTTGGTCATGTCCCTAACCTCAGCCCAGCCCTAATCTTAGTGAAAAGACAGTGGTGGCCAAATGCTCAGCGCTCTCATCCTCACTTTCCCCTTGCGGGGAGCCCTAGCCCTGAGCTGCCCCCCAGGAATCCGGTCCTCTCCCTCCACACCCTTTTCCCTTCCTCCCACACCCAGGCTTCCCACGCCGGCTGTGCACTCCGGGAGAGCTGGTGAAGTTCCTCACTGCAATCATCTTCAACTGCTCCGCCCAGCACGCCGCTGTCAACAGTGGGCAGGTGAGGTGGCAGGGGGCAGGCCTGGGGGCACTGGGCTATGCAAGGTTAGGCTCAGCACTGGGCGTGAGGCCAGAGTTGGGGTTGAGAGCATGGGTGGGTCAGAGTTGAGGTGGGTTTACGTTTGGGGCTGAGGTTGGCTGGTGACTGGGTGGAGTGAAGGAGTGAAGGGCCAGTGTTGGATGAGGACTGGGGTGGAGCGGGGCTCAGGATTGTAAGTGTTTTGTGGGGAGTAAAACCTATGGGGCCTGTCACGGTGAGGACGCAGCCAAGGGGAGTATCAGGCTGTGCTGGGTGGCATGCCAGCCCTTTGACTAGAGCCCTCTTTGGGTTCTGCTCCTTCCTTGGTGATTCACTCCACCTAGTCCTGGAACACTGGGTGGGGAGTGACAAGGGGTGAGCCCCCTACCCCACTTCTGGAACTTTTTACCCTACACCCCTCCCTCTTTTCTCTTTCCGCCATCCCTTCATTTCTCAACTGCAAGTACTGGGATGGCAGGGTGAGATCAGGGATGAGGAAGGAGCTGGTTCTCCCACTCTGGCCAGCTGACTCAACTGGGGTGGGGTCTCTACAGCATGACTTTGGGGCCTGGATGCCCAACACCCCGTCATCCATGAGGCAGCCCCCACCACAGACCAAGGGGACCGCCACCCTGAAGAGTTACCTAGACACCCTCCCAGAAGTGAATGTCACCTGTAACAACCTTCTCCTCTTCTGGTTGGTCAGCCAGGAGCCCAAAGACCAGGTGTGTATGGGGTGTAGGGTGGTGGGGGTGGGGGTTTACAGGGCCTAGGCAGTGGCCGTGGTGGTAGCTGTTCCAGGGGGGCTTAGGGACTGAGTGCTGCCATTTATGCCCACTGCTGAGCTTGTCTTGGGTTCCTCAGTTTCTTTAGGAAATGATAACTGATCCCCAAAGACATACATGGAAGCAAATACCAGTTTAGTGGCTGGGGCACAATGTCTATCAAATTCACCAGTTTACCAATCCACCCATCCATCCATCCATCCATCTATCTATCCATATGTCCATCCAACCACCCACCTATCCATCCATCCATCCCTCCATCCACCCACCCATCCACCCATCCACCCATCTGTCCATCCATCCATTCATCCATCCACTTATTCCTCCATCAACCATTCATCCATTAACTGCTCATCCATTCATCTAAACATTCAACACACATTATTTTGGATACCTCGCACATGTCAAGATGGCACTGGGCACGTAAAGCTGAATGAGACCTTCCTGCCTTCAGGAATCCTATGGTCTAGTTGAGGAGACACACAGGGACATGAAAAAGGCCATCACAGTGTTGTAGGAATCATTTATGTACAAACACATACTTCATGAGCATTTGCAATGTGCCAGACATTGGGGGGCAGATCTGAACCCTATCCTCATGAGCTTAGTCTCGTAATAGAGGTGAGAATGGGGACTTGTGGAATGTGACCAAGTCTGGGCGAACCCAGGAAGGCTTCTTGGAGGAAGTGACATCAAAGCTGAAACCTGTAGGACAAGTAGGAGCTCGGCAGACAAAGGAAGGGCAGGGTTAGTTTCTAGACAAGAGGAAGGACACAACCAAGTGAAACGAAGTGAAGGTGAGTCCGTTGGTGTGTTGGTAGGATTGTAAATGTTTCGTGAGGGCACAGTGTTCATTCAGAGGAGGATGGGGAGCCACTGAAGAGCTTTAAGCCCGGGGTGACATGGCTGAATTTATGTTTTAGCAAGGGCGTGTGGTTGGTTGGAAGGGGCAGTTCTAGGCAGGTGAGGAGGCTGTCAGGTCGGCTTGACCAGGGGAACAGCCCCTTGATCCCTAATTACCAATATTTTCATTCACGTGTGGTATCATCAATCCCACCTCTGCCCTCCTGGTCTTGTTCACAAGCCCTCTGACGTCACAGGAATGTCCTCATTTCTCATGCTTGACTCCATTTGGTGCAGGTGCATGTCATCTTCCTAACAAGTTTTAATTACCATCTCATGGCCTGGGAATGCCAGGAACTCATCCCTGGATCCTGTTCCTTTCTGGTCCCATTTCCCAAGGACTTGGAGACATTCTTTTTCTTTTCTTTTCTTTTTTTTTTCATTATAAAGGAAAACACTCTGGGGTTCTTTTTGTCTACTCACAGAATACTCTATTACTATTCCCAATACTCTCATTCAATACTTCTAGCCACTGAACGTGTGTGGGACCAGTGGGGTGTCAGATAATTTAACTCAGTTCTGACACTCTCCTTGCAGATAGTGGCAGGTCCTACGGGTTCAGACTCAGTCCCAAAAGACTGCCATGCCCCCCCATGCCAACCTCAAGCCCAGGTTGTCACCTGGGCTTCTGACCCACCAGCTAAAAATCAGAGGTTTCTACAACCCCCCCCCACGCCCCTGCCACCCCAGGTTTGGTCATTTGCTGAACTGAACTCAGGGAAAACAGTTTACTTATTAGATTACTGGTTTATTTATTATAAAAGGACATAACTCAGGAACAGCCAGAGATGTGCTGGGCAAGGTGTGTGGGAGGGGGTGCAGGGCTGACTTGCTCTCTCTGGCTGCCCTGCTCTACCCATACCTCCATGTGTTCACCAGCCTGGAAGCTCTCCAAACCCCTGCTGCTAGGGTTTTCCTGTCTCATTATTACCTAAATGTGATTAATTGAATCATTGGCCACTGAGGATTAAGTCAACCTCCAGCCCCTCTCTCCTCCCCAGAGATTGGGGGCTGGAACTGCAAATTCCAACCCTCTAATCACGTGGTTGCCTCTCCTGGCAACCACCCCCATCCTTAGGGGCTTTCCAGAAGTCACTGCATGAACTGTAAACTCAGGTGTGGTTGAAAGGGTCTTATTATAACAATTATAACAAGACACCTTTAACACTTGAACGCTTACAAAATTATAAGGGTTTCAGGAGCTCTGTGCCAGGAAAGGGAGGAAGCCCAAATGTATATTCTTTACTGTAAATCGCAATATCACAGTGGTGAGGGATGACAAGCAAAAGAAGAGGATGGGGGTGGAGGGCTCCCTCCGAGAAGCCAGTGGTGGGGTCTACCTTAGAAAATTATTAACAACAGTGGGGCGCCTGGGTGGCTCAGTTGTTAAGCCTCTGCCGTCAGCTCAGGTCATGATCCCAGGGTCCTGGGATCGAGCCCCGCATCAGGCTCCCCGCTCAGCGGGAAGTCTGCTTCTCCCTCTCCCACTCCCCCTGCTTGTGTTCCCTCTCTCGCTGTGTCTCTCTCTGTCAAATAAATAAATAAATAAAATCTTTTAAAAAATTATTAACAACAGTAGCTATAGCTTCTTGGGGATCTCTCATGTCTCAGTCATTAAATCAGATACCTTATGTATGCTGTGTATGCTATTTTAAAATACAAAGTAGGTAAGGATCTTTATTTAAAATGCTTAATACAGTGCCTGGCATATAAGTGTTCAATAGATGGTAGTTCCATTTTTTAAAAATATTTAAAAAAATTTTTAAGTAATCTCTACCCCCTACGTGGGGCTTGAACTCACAACCCTGAGATCAAGAGTCGCACGTTCCACCAATGGAACTGGCCAGGCACCCCAAACAGTAGTTGCATTTTACAGGGGGGAAAACTAAAGCAAGTTGGTTCAGAGACACTAAGCAAATTGCCCAAGGTCACAGAGCTAGTACGTAGGCTTTGAACCCAGCCTGTCCTGTTCCTGTGTTCTGCGTTTTGGACAGCTACACTATAGTTTTAGAAATTAGATGTCAATCTGGTAAATAAGACATAAAACTGATTCTTTGAAAATACCAATAAAATAAAGAAACCAGAGACAATCCCAATCAAAAGAGTTGAGAGAACATCAATGTACATTTGGTAGGAGTGGAAAAGCAAACAGCCAATAATTGAGAAGGTTGAAGAAATCACAAGAAAGCATGACTTGCAGTTTTATGAAAACACATTTGGAAATCAAGGTGAAAGAGATGATTTTCTAGGAAAACAATAAAGAAAAATTGACACCCGAAGAGATGAAAACCACACATAAGTGGAAAGGAGTATAAAAGATCTGATCCCCCTCCTCGCAAAGGGAGATTCTACTAAACCTTCAAGGACCAAGTCATTCTTAAATCACTCAAACTGCTTGAAAGTATAGAAAAAAAGTAGACACTCCCAAATCATGTTACTAGGAACCTCGATTCCAGCACCTGGCCAAGGTGATGCTCTTAAGAAGGGAAGTGGGTCTCCAGTAGAAAGTTCTAGTCCCAGATCCACACTTCCCTGGGTGTGACCCTGGATATGTAATTGGGCCTCTCCAAGCCTTAGTTTCCTTATCTATGAAGTGGGAATGATAAGAGCACCTGTCTTACAGGATTGTTGTGCCGTCATGATAGTTCATGTCAAGTGCTTGCAACGTGTCAGCTGTAATTAAGAAAATGAAATTATAAATGTGTTCCACTTAGCTACAACAATCTTAAAAATACATCATTAGCCAATGAAGGCCAATACTGCATAGTAAGACAATAATACGCTGTGCTGAGGTCTAGTTTATTCTAGGAATGAGAGGTCGGTTCACCCTGATGAAATCTAACGATGTAATTTATTACATCCATAAAGTAACACCATATAATCATCTCAATACGTGAAAGAAGCGTTTGCTAAGTGTGGACAGTCATTACTAACGAAAACTCAGTGTGAAAATGAAACTCCCATACCACGTTTGATTTTTAAAGATTTTATTTATTTGTTAGAGAGAGAGAGAGCGCACAGAAGCAGGGGAAGTGGGAGAGGGAGAAGCAGGCTCCCCGCTGAGCAGGGAGCCCAACTCAGGGCTCGAACTCATGATCTGAGTCAGATCCATGATCCGAGCCGAAACCAAGAGCTGGACATTTTAACTGACTGAGCCACCCAGGCACCCCAAGACCAAGAATTTTGAAGCATCAGGATTATTGGCAACAATTAGATTGTATGCGGGTTATACTGGACAGGAGGTGCAGGCTGGTTAGGAGGCTAGGCCCCCGGAACTGAGGAGCTGAGCTGCTTCTGCGGACTGATCACGGAGAGAGGGGCCATCCCGTCCTGCCACAGGACGGCACCCACTAGAAGCTCACTGCGATGCTTGCCGATTGTGGTTGGCCGGGCTCTAAAGTGAGCCCGGGCATGGTGATTGTGTTGGGTGGATTGGCGAGATGCCTTCAGAACTAGTTGTCATCTTCAGGGGTTGGATTTTGTGAAATGGCGGAGTGACAGGTGTATCCTGGGTCCTATTTGCTGGAGCATGTTTATGTTGATTTCATAACATGTTGGGTTGATTTGTGTTATGAACATGCTTGTACTTCTTCGGTTCACAGAGCAGCAGACCAGGCGTTTAAAGTGGACCTTTAAAAAGGTGTTCTGGTCCAATGCATCCACTTTCAGGTGCAGAAACGGTCTCCGAGCGATAGTATCAGGCAGAGGGCTACCAGCAGAGGGAGCACTAACCTCAGGCTAACCATTCCAGCCCCCACACTCCCTGGGTTGTGTCTCCCCACCCCACCCCACCCCCGCCCCCTCTCTGGGCAGGCTCCCTGGAGTGGGGAGTGGTGGTTTGGCGGGCTCACGTTTGCAGTAACTATGGCTGGGTCAAGCCCTTGGAGCTACCCTGACTCTGTGTTGGCAAACGTGGTCCTTCACTCTTCTTCATCCCATCCTGACCGTCGGCCTGACCGCCTCCTGGTTTTCTCCCAGCGGCCCCTGGGCACCTACCCGGATGAGCACTTCACGGAGGAGGCCCCTCAGCGAAGCATCGCCGCCTTCCAGAACCGCCTGGCCCAGATTTCACGGGAGATCCGGGAGCGGAACCAGGGTCTGGAGCTGCCCTACGCCTACCTGGACCCTCCCCTCATCGAGAACAGTGTCTCCATTTGACCCACTCCTCCTACTGCCCTGGAAAAAGGCTCCAGCTCAAGGACATGAGGAGGGCCGGCGTGTCAGGGTCCCCTCTGTTCCCACTCAGCTGGAGCCTTCTCTGCACCTGGGGACTTCCCCCCCCAGGGTGGCTCTAGCCTCCTACGGGTGGGCCCTGAGCAGTGGGGGACCCGTACAGCAGCGTCCAGGGTGAGAAGCCGCTGCCTAACATCGAACGCACAGCACGTCCTTCAAGAGGAAGGAACCCCATCACCCCTTTCTCTACTTGAGCAGCCTCCTAATTTCCCTCTCCTGTGAAAACCTACCTCCTCCCATTGGGAAACCCACAAGGACTCTGAGCTCCCCTTTCCCGTCCTCCCCTGTCCCCAAACCCTTCCTCTTGCCTTGTTGCTTTGTTTCCGCTTTCCTCCAAGCCTAGGACCACCCAGTCTTAACTTCCCTCTTTGGAAGAGCCTGGAAAATGGGCAAGAAAAGATGTGTGGCCTGGGTCTGCCCCATGGTCCCCGTTGACATCAGCATCTTTAAAGGGAGGGTTAGGATTACAGCCCAGCTTCCCTGGACCTCTAGCTGCAGGCCTCCGGGAGCTTGGGTGTGTGGGGGGACCCTCTCCAGCCCTTGTCCTGTCTCCTCCCTCCTGTTTTCCTGTCCTTGAGCCCAATGAATTCAATAAAATCCAACATATTTGGCTCCCATTTCATTTTTGATTTGGGGTGTGTGTATGTGTGTATTGTGTGTGTTGTGTATTTGTGCGTGTGTGTGTGTGCGCGCGTGTGTGTAGGTGGCTGGGGTGGCAGGGGATGGGAGAAGGAGCGAGCAGTAGGGAGTCCCTGGATCATCTACTCTGGAGACAGGGAGCCTCCCAGCTCAACCCACCACCTAGCCAGGCCCCACCTTCCTGCCTTCACCCCGCTGAGTGTGTCACCCATCAGGAGATGAAGGAATAGCCAGACTCAAGGGGCTGATAGGAAAAAAGCAGGTGCTTTGCAAAGAATCCAGCTTCTGGGTGTGGGAGTTACTAGTGCTGCCCCTGGGATTCTGTTACTCTGCTGATACAGGGAAGACTCAGTCTCCGGGCCTCTGGTGGATGCGAGGAGTCAGGCTGAGCTCTGGGCAACCAGCTCCGTGCAGAAGGGATGCAGGAGGCAGGTCCTCTCCAGGTTGGGGCATTTAGTCGCTGGTGCGAGCCCCTCCAGAGATCCCCCCTCTCTCTGCCTCTGCTGTTTTGGAAGCCCACGTGGAGACAGCATAGCCATCAGCTCCTGTCTCAGAGGGACCAGGACAGAGCCCCTTGCTAACCTGGGCTGGACGAGGAGCTGAGCGAGAAATACACTTTCGTTGGGTCCCACCACTGAGATTTTGGGATGGTTTGTCATTGCAGGATTACCGACACAGATAGTAATCTGGGGAGTCTGATGTTCTCCCTTGCAGCCCCAAAGCCCTTAGAAATAGAGACACGGTGCGCCTGGATGGCTCAGTTGGTGAAGTGTCTGCCTTCAGCTCAGGTCATGAATCCGGGGTCCTGGGATCGGGCTCCCTGCTCAGTGGGGAGTCCGCTTCTCCCTCTTCCTCTGCCCTTCCCCCCTCAAATAAATAAATAAAACCTAAAAAAAAAAAAAAAAAAAGAACAAGATCAAAGGACTGGGAACTAGCCAGAGGCACCCCTGTGTGGCCAGGACTGTGGCAGAGGCTGGACAGTTGGGCCCCTTATAGGACTGGGCTTTGACTTAGAACAGCAAGACCAGGATATAGAACACACACACACGTACACGCACATGCACACACAGCCTGTCCCTCCAGACACACCTTGACCACCACCGAAGTTAGCATTAGAAGGCATGCCCATGCTAAAAATGGCCCCAAGCCAGAGAGGGAGGGATGCGGGCGGATCACTGGAATCAGCCGGCTGGGAGGGAGATGTACTGTGGAGACACACCCGGCCGTGCATAGGGTTCGGCTTATGCTCTGGGCCCCTTCCGGGGACAGGATGTGGGGAAGGGGCTTGAGCCCCGTCCGATTGAGGGCTTCCTCCAGCCGGCACTCTGGACCCCTGTGTGCTTTCTGGTCTGGAAGGAGACTGGCAGAGTGGGAAGAACACCAGCCTCTTTTCCCAGCTGGTGTTGAGCAAGTGCCTCAGGCTCAGTGGCCCCAATGTGTCAGATACATGGGAGGGACATGAAGACCTGGGAAGTCCCTTCCAGCGTCGACATTCTAGGATCCACTTGCCTCAAGGCTCCCGTGTCCCTAGATGCTGTTCGCTGTTGGGGAAGCAGCTGTGAACTCCCTGGGCACCACCCCAACTACCACCGGTTCACAGGGAGACAGACAGCAAGCACACGAACAAATAGATCCTTTGAGATGGCTGTGGGTGGGGCTGGGGGATGCAACAGGGCGGTGTGTTAGCAGGACCTGGGGTGAGGCGACTTGAGGTCTGGTGGTCAGGGAAGGCCACTCCAGCTAGATGAGACCAGGATCAGAACAAACCACTAGAAACAGCCTGGTGGGGGGGTGGGGGCTGGGGTGGGACGGTGTTACAGACCATGTGTTCAAGGAACAGAGAGAGGGCCAGAGTTGCTGGGATAAGGTGACGGAGGGGTGGACGGAAGATGGTCACGCACAGTCCTGAGGTCCACAGTGCGTCCTTGGATTTGATTCTAAGGACAACGCCGTGTTATGCTCTGGCAAAAGCTTTAAGCAGGAGAGTGACCCCATTTGATTTTTCTCCTGTGTCCTGGGGTGTGGGGCCGCAGGGCTGCTCCCCGCCTTGCAGGGCTTGGGGTGGGGTAAGCAGGGTTGCCCCAGCAGTGAGGACTCAGCTTCCTGTGTGGGTGGCCATTGCGGCCAAACCAGTGCGCTCGCATCCTTCCTAGGGACCTGCTCTCCGGTCCACCCCTGGTCCAGGAGAACCAGTTTTTCAGCCCAGTGAGCACCTACCCAGAGGCACGCATCCACGTTTGGGCTGTAAGTGGGGAGCACCCCATCTTCATTCTCATGCCTAGTCCCATCCACATTCCCAGCCATGTTTGAGTCCCCACCGTCCTCATCTCTGTCTGCTTCCTTCAGGGACCTAATTCCCACTCCAGACTCTTGCCCTGATCAAACCCAGAGCCACCATTCCTGCTTTTCGGGGGGACAAATGGATTGGCTGAGGGGACATCTATTGATCACAGGTTATGATTTGAGGAGGCAGCTTTTGGGGGATGGAGGTAGATCCCCACCATCTGGGGGTGACACCCAAACACTTCTACACCATCAGCTCCCTGCCCTGCTCCCCCAAACTCCCCCTTTTGCTTTACCTTGCAGGCCCCCCGCCTCCTCCCCACACCCCACTATGTGATTTTACCACTGGATTAGAAGGTTCAGGAGGGACCTCTCGCACCCACTGACTTGGACTCTGTTCCAGCGGGGCCTGGAAATGCCACTTCCCAAACCCCTGAGCTTCAATCCCCAAGCCACCCCCCGCCCTGCTCCGCACCAGAGATTAGCAGCCCCCTGGGGGCACAGTCTCCAGGAAAGGGGAGTGGCTACAAGGTCGGAGGCTGGGAGAGCTTGCATGGAATTTGCATCTTATGATGCAAATTTGCACCATCAGGCTGCTAGCATCCCCCGAGAGTCATCTGGGTGGCTGAGCAGAGTCCAGGAGGGCAGGCCCGACCTGCCTAACAGCTCCTGTCCTCAGCCCAGGGCAGCACTGTACCACGCAGATGAGATAGCCCTGCCAATCCCCCATAGTCATACACAGGCATGACTACCCCCAGCCTTCTCCCCCATCCTGCCCCATCCCCTTAACCTATTCTTCTCCCTCCCATCACCAACCCGGCGCCCTGCCCCTGGCCTGGCGTTTACCCCAGTCTAGCTCTCCTCTCCCCCTAATCAAGCCCCATCCCTGATGCACTTCCCAGCCCCGGCCTTGTCCTCATCCCACCAGCCCACCTGACCATTAAGAACCATGTTTCGAGAGTGTCCCAGGTGCCAGGTACTGTGCCAGGAGGTGGGGAGAAAACCCAACCAAATGATGGACAGTCTAATCTAGTGGGGAAGATGGGCATCAAAGATGTTAGCTGCAGTGCTGTGAGAACCATTAGTAGTGAAATTTGGCCTTCCTTGATGAGGCCCTTATCAAGCTAAGATCAGAAGGAAGAGGAAACTTAACCAGGTCCAAGAGGTAGAGTGGGACAGCATGTGCAAAAGTCCTGTGGTTGGAAGGGGGATTGACCTTACTTCCTTCATGCTTTTATTCAAAAGTCCCCCTGTCAAAGGGCACTTCCCTGACCCCTCTTTATCTAAAGTTTGCTCCTTTATACTTTATAATTTCTTTCCCTGCTTCTCTTCAGTACTTGATCACTAACATAATACTTTATTTACTTCATTAGTAGGGTGTATTGTCTGTTTCCTCCACTAGAAGGTAAGCTACAGGAGGAAGGGTGGTGATTTGCTTTGGGACGAGACCTAGGAGACAAGCCTGGGAGGTATGTGAATGGATGAAGTCATTATCTGGAAGGTCAGAAAGAGCCACTGCCAGGCCTGAGCTGGGGTTAGACGGGGTGGGGGTGACAGGAGCACATTTGGGTCTTAAAAAGGTCATCTCACTCCTTACCTCCGACCACAGCCTTATCCCTAAGCTCAGCCTGAATCACAACCTCATCCCCATTCCTCACCCAATCCGGAACCTACTGGCATCTTCTCTGCATCTTAGAATCCCAGACCTCTTTGGCCCTAACTTGGCCCCGGGCATTGTGTGACCTTCCCTCAATGGTGACAGTAGGGTGATACCTTAGAGGGAACCTGGGCTGGTGTTTCCTGGTTGGCGGGAGCTGCTCCTGGCAGGCAGGAGCAAAGAGGGCAAGACAGAATGATTATTTCCTTCTCTCCCACCTTCAGTAAGCTCTGTGAATATTTCATTTCTTCTCTGCATCTGCGGTGCCTAGAATAGTGCCTGAAACATGTGTGCTCCACGAACATCTCCTGAAGGAACGAGGGCAAGAAAGAACTAGGGCAAGAAGGAATGAATTATTTGGTTCCGGACAAACCCAATTCTATTGGAGCCCAACCTTGATCCCAAAACTCTTCCTAGAGCTTCATTGATTTTTGGGGGGGGATGGGATGGGGTGAGGATATTGAGGGATATCATATAGTAAAATGCATCAAGTTCCTTCTGTACCTCCCAGATCAAGATACAGAAGGTTCTAGCTCTCCACGCGGCTCCCCCCTTGCAGGTGCTCCTCAGCGCCTCATCATGGATCTACCCGCTCCTCTGACTTCCGTAAGAATTGCTTAGTTTCGTCTGTTCTCAAACTTCGAATCGTTGGAATGATAGAGCGTGTACTGTTTTCTGTCTGCCTTCTTTCATTCAGTATAATCTTTGTGAGATTCGTCCACATCGCCCACTTTGTTGTTTGTGCTTTTTTTTTTTTTTAATTGCTGGGTAGAATTCTGTTAGGATTATACCACAAAGTACATGTCCACCCCTTGGCTTATTTCTCATGCCCCCAGCTTCACTGCAATTGTTATCTACTCTTGTATGCAACCCCGTCCCTCGGCTCGGCTCAGGTGATCCTGGTCTTGCAGGAAGCCATAGACATCCTCTCTCCCTCCCTGATCCTCTCTCCTTGGAGCCTCTCTGTGCCCTAGCACCCCAGCTCAGCTTCAGCAACTACTACTCTTCCTCTCAAGGGCGCCGGGCCCTGGGGCAGGAGGATGGGCCAGCCTTCCTGCAGCGGCAACAGCCTGCCCCATTGCCCAGAGAGGAATGGCCCTGCAGCCGACCAGCCAGACAGAGTTTGCGCTGTGCCCCATCCCCTGGCCCCCACCCACTGTTGAGGGGGTGACCCGCTGCCCCTGGATCGGCTCAGCAGGGGTGTCCAGTGCTGCAGCCCATGGGGGCGGGCAGAAGGAAGGCGCTTATTAGGCTGATAATGATCTGGGGGCCCCACCCAGCCCTATCCCCCCACTTCCCTGGGGCCCGGGCTCAGGCTGGACTGGCTCCCCCACCCTGAAGACTCCTTCATCCAAGGCATGTTCCATCCACCCTCTCAGAAGCCAGCCCAGCGCCCTGTCTGCTCTCCCTGCTGGTACTGGAGGGCTGGCCGCCCAGACGCTGGCTCACCCGCCTGACTCGCCCCGCCCCAGCCTACCCGGCTCCCTGCCCGCCCTCCAAGGGTAGCAGCCTCTCCAGGCTCTGGGCTGCCCGTGGGCCAGACGTCCCTGCCTCACCTCTCCCTCTCGGGAGGCTGGCCCTGTCCCCATCTCCGTGTGTCTGACTTCCCCTGCCTGGCCTGGACCCCCGTGCAGCCCCCACGGTGTCTGGACTTGAGCCCTCCCTCCTGCCTCCTCAGGAACAGCCATGGCCGCCTACAAAGTCAAGGTGGCCACGGGTACCGATCTCTTGTCGGGAACCATGGACTCCATCTCGCTGACCATTGTGGGGACCCAAGGAGAGAGCCATAAGCAGCTGCTGAACCATTTTGGGAGAGACTTTGCGACTGGGGCGGTGAGTAGGTGCATGTGTGGTGTGTGAGCATGTGTGGGATGTGTGTGCGTGCATGTGTGTGAATAGGGTGTGTGGTGCACGTATATGTGGAGTGTGTGAATATGCACATGTGTCTGTGTGGTACATGTGGTCTCTGTGTATGTAGTGTGTGTGGTGTGCATGAGTCTGTGTGTGGTGTGTGTATGTGTGTGTATATACATAAGTGTGTGTGGTATGTGGCATGAATGTGATGTGTGTGAGTGTATGTGGTATATGTGGTCTGTATATGTACGGATGAGTGTGTGGTGTGTGTGTATGAGTGTGTGTGAGTGATGTGTGTGTGGTGTGTGCCACGTGAGTGTGTGTGTGGAGTGTGAGTGTGCAGTGTGTGCTGTATGAGTGTTGCCGTGTGAGTGTGTATGTGTGAGTGTGTGCCGTGTGAATGAGTGTAGTGTGTGTGGTGTGTGAGTGATATGTGAATGAGCGTGTGCTGTGTGAGCTGTGTGTGTGGTGTGTGTGCCATGTGAGTGTGTATGTGTGTGCGCGTGCTGTATGTGTATATGTGTGTGAATGTGTGTGGTGTGTGAGTGTGTGTGTGCCGTGTGTGTGGTGTGAGCTGTGTATGTGTGAGTGTGTGCTGTGTGTGTGCCGTGTGAGTGTGTACGTGTGTGTGTGGTGTGTGAGTGTGTGTGGTGTGTGCGCGCCGTGTGAGTGTGTATGTGTGTGTGTGGTGTGTGAGTGTGTGTGGTGTGTGAGTGTGTGTGTGTGCGAGTGTGTGCGGTGTGTGTGTGCGCCATGTGAGTGTGTGGAGTGTGTGTGCTGTGTGTGTATGTGTGGTGTGTGAGTGTGTGTGGTGTGTGTGTGAGGTGTGTGTGTATGTGTGTCCAGGGAGCATGAAGAGGGATGGAGGTGTGCAGGGGAGGGAGACAATGGGCAGGGAGAGACGGGGCACTGTGGGGGAGCTCTGAAAGCAGTGGGCTCCAAGGGGGCTTTGGATGCCCTCCCAGTAGACCTGGCTCCCAGCGGTCCCTGCTCTCTGGGCCATCCTGCCTCATCCCTGCTCTGTTACTTCTCACCCCTTTGTGCTCATTTCTCATCTCTCCCTGCCCTTTCTCACCTCTTCTCTCTTCCTCTCTCATCACTCACCCACATCCCTCATCTCTCAGCCTCTCCCTCATTCCTGCCCATGGCCTCTCCCTCTCCCTGATCCCTCCCCATTTCCTCTCCCCTCCCTCATCTCTCACCATTTCCTCTCCCCTCCCTCATCCCTCCCCATTTCCTCTCCCCTCCCTCATCCCTCTCCCTCCCATCCTTACTCTCCCTAAGTTAAATTGTATCATAACTGGCTTAAAAGCACACTGGATTATCTGTGATTTAAAACGGCATCGGACCAGCCTGTCCAGTGGGGCCTGCCTGCTCCATGATGGAAGGTGCCCTTTGCTGGTCCCTCAGCCCTGATTCTGAGTCAGGTCCGGCCACCTACTGCTATGTCATCTTGTAGGTCACTCTGTCTAGATGGCCATTTCTGTATCTCCAGGTCTTCATTGATAAGTAGGAGAAGAGGGGGCTGGCAGGACCACCTCTGCCCACTCTAAGACTGCAGGAGGTCTAGGGGGGCGCTGGACCCCACTTGGACCCCTTTGTAGACCAGCCCCTGGGGGGCTGCATGGCTCCCACAGCCTCAGGTGGCTGAGGAGGGGGTGGGAGGATGGAACCTGGGGCGGGTGGCCGGGAATGGGGCAGAGGGACAGGTGTGCTGTGACCCTGGGTTGATGGGCCCAGGAGGGGACAGCCCAGTAGGAGTGGGTGAGGAGAGCCCCGTGATCGGGTCACCCCAGCCCAGGGAGGTGAGCAGCGCCCCCCTCACATGAGCAGAGTGTGGAGGAGGGGCCGGGCCGGTGGGAGTCCTGCCACTCACCTAGCCCCATGCCCTGCCCAGGTGGACGAGTACACTGTCCGGTGTCAGCAGGATCTGGGGGAGCTCATCATCATCCGCCTGCACAAGGAGCGCTATTCCTTCTTCCCCAAGAACTCCTGGTATTGCAACTACGTGCAGATCTGTGCGCCCGACGGCCGCATCTATCACTTCCCCGCCTATCAGTGGATGGACGGCTATGAGACCCTGGCCCTCAGGGAGGCTACAGGCAAGCCCTCAGCACCCCACCCCTGCTGCCAGGCCCCTGGCTCCGCCCAGCTGTCATCTGCTGGGCTGTCCCCGCAGGGACTCCTGGGCCTGCCTGCCACCCTCACGCAGCCCCCTCAGTCACTGGTGCTGCAGGGCCCAGTTCAGGGCTGCACCCTGCAGGGACACAGATGGGGGTGGCTTGGATCTCAGGATCCCAGGTCTTGCCCGCTAGCTCCACTCTGACAGGACGCCCCACCATCCCACCTGCTGCCTGTTGTGTTAAGAGCCCTGTGAGCTCAAGAGTTGTCCGTGCTCCCTAACAGCAGGGTTTGTACCTTATAAGAGCCCTGGGTCTCCAACGGGGCAGATTCCAGACAGATGGGATGCTCTATGCTCCCGAGGCCTCCCTGCTACTCCAACAGGACTACTCCTTTACTTCTCTAACAGGACTCACTGCTGCTCCAAAAGGCCCCCCTTCATCCAGTTAGGCTCCATCACAGCCCAGTAGATTGACCGGGTGTTCTCTAGTGCCTGGTCGAGGCTGCAGGCTATTTTCCTGGTCACTTGGTTGCTCCCCTGGAAGAGGGACAGGGAGCCCACCCCTGCCACAGCCCTAGCCTGGTGGGCTTGGCTCAGCTGCCTAGTAGGTGGCTGCTACATGGGGACTGCAGGTTTGTCCTCTTTTGTTGCCTTGGCTCCACCGCCCCAGCCTCTGTGGCCTCCCTCAAGGTGCACAGGAGGGAGGGGGCTTGGAGCTCCATCCGGCCGGCAGCTAACCACCCTGTTCCACCTCTCATTTCCCTGTGAGCAGGGAAACAGAGCCCGAGCTGGGGAAAGAGGCAGAGGCAGAGGGAGGCAGGCCTGGGGGAGGGTGGGGAGGCCAAGGGGAGAGTCCCCCTCCCGGAGATGTGGAGCATCTTCCCACAGCCATGGGCCCGAGTGGCCGGGAAGCAGGGGAGGGCAAGATGAGGCCGGGCGCCGTGCAGGAATGGCGCTGGGTGGGGCAGCTCCCTGCAACACCAGGGCAGGAGGCTTGCATCACCTGCCCGGCCCTTGGAGGAGTCCAGCCCCCACCCAGGGGATGAAGCCGAGCTGGGTCCCTGGGGTTGCACAACTCCAGGGGGCACTGTTCACCTGGAACACAACATGAGCTGCAGCAGATGGAGCAAGGAGAGGTGGTGAAGGGGGCCTCAGGGAAGGTGACGGGGCTGTGGTGATAGGCACATGGCAGCCCAGGGCCGCCAGCCAGGACACTGGACAGAGACAACCCTGGGTGTGGATCTCAGCTCCACCACCTACTAGCTGAACATCTGGGTCTACTTCTGAATTCTGAGCCCCAGTGTTCTCTTCTGTAAAATGGGGCTAACAGCAGAACCTACTTTATAAGGCTGATGAGAGAATCCAGGGACCCCGCCTCTAAAAGAAATTTTAAAAGGCTTAACAACTCTTGGTGGTGGTTCATGGTTGGGGGGGGTGAGTGGTCAGAAGAAGACTGCCTTGGTTCAAATCCCAGCTCATGCTTTCTCTCTGTGTAACATGGGCTGTTTTCTCCTTGTAAAACGAGCATGATATTGTCCCTTAGCTGAACCTTTTGGGGTCAGGGGTGTCTTGAAATTCAGATTTCAGGGGCACCTGGGTGGCGGGGTCGGTTAAGTGTCTGACTCTTGGTTTTGGCTCAGGTCTTGCTCTCAGGGTCTTGGGATCAAGCCCTGAATTGGGCTCCCTGCTGAGTGGGGAGTCTGCTTGAGATTCTCCCTCTCCCTCTGCCCCTCCCTCCATGCACACACTCTCTCTTTCATAAATAAATCTTTAAAAAAAGATATTCAGATTTCATTTAGAATATGTATGTATATGTACATCTATATCTATATATTCCACTCACATGGTCCATATGTTATATTATATATCCACCAGGGCACCCCCTAGTCAAATATTCTATTTCTGCAGCAAAAACTACAAATAGTTACGCCAAGTGAGTTCAATAAAGACTGTGTATAGCCTCCAGTAAATTCAGAGCAGGTTTTGCTGACCAAGGAATTTGTGCCTAACTTGTGAAAAAGACAAGGTTGATTTCTATAGTCTTCTGGGTTTTGGAATTGTGGAGACAGGATTGCAAGCCTATAATAGTCACCTGCCTAGTAAGGTTGTTCTTGTGTGGATTAAGTTATTAATATAAGTAGAATGGGGGCGCCTGGGTGGGTCAGTCGGTGAAGTGTCTGCCTTTGGCTCAGGGTCCTGGGATCGAGGCCCACATCGGGCTCTCTGCTCAGCGGGGAGCCCGCTTCTCCCTCTCCCTCTGTGCTCTTTCTCAAATAAACAAATAAAATCTAAATAAATAAATAAATAAAAGTTAAATAAATAATTAAAATAAATAAATAAAATCTAAATACATATATATGAGAAAGTGTTAGAAAGTGTCTGGTTCCTAGTAAGCGCTACATAACTGTCCTTCATTAATGTTTTAGCGGGTCCAGAAGACGGACTTCCTCCCAACAGCAAGCCCAGCTCCAGCGGTAGAGGGAGGGGGAAGAGGGTGGTCCCTGATCCTTCCCTCTGAGTTTTTGGGAGGACACATGCCTGCCCACCCAGGGTAAGCCTACCCCATGCCATCTTTGTCTGTGGGCCCGCAAAGCCAATCTAGAGGGCAGGAGCTGAACTGTGATCCTTGAAGTGTTCAGGGGTAGACAGGCCTGGGGTCAGACCTTGAGCCTCCTCTATGGTCTCCCTGCAGGAAAGACAACAGCAGAGGACACACTCCCGATCCTTCTGGAGCACCGACAGGAGGAGATCAGAGCCAAGCAAGACTTCTACCAGTGAGCGGAGGGCGCAGGGCCTGAGGGAGGCCAGGGGGCGGTGATGGCTTGGCTTTCCATCCCTGGGTTGGTACCTGGGCACCAGGGCCCACCGACTCCCTTCTCTTTGCAGCTGGAGGGTCTTCGTTCCGGGCCTGCCCAACTATGTGCATATCCCCAGTTACCGCCCTCCTGTCCGGAGGAATCCCAACCGGCCTGAGTGAGGACCTGGGGCTGCCCTGGGGCCCCTCCCGTGGTTGACCCCTTGGGTCTCCCCCCTCCCTGTGCCCCGGACCCGGGTGCCCGGCCCTAGCCCTGCACTCCTTCCTACAGGTGGAACGGCTATATCCCCGGCTTCCCGATTCTCATCAACATTAAGGCCACCAAGTTCCTGAACTCAAACCTCCGCTTCTCCTTCATCAAGACGGCCTCCTTCTTCTTCCGCCTGGGGCCCACGTGAGTGTGCGCGTCCCTGTCCCCGCTCCATGCCGCCTCCACCGAAGCCCGGGGAGCTCGCAATGGCCAGACAGGCAGAGGGGGCTGGCCTAGGGAACCCGGGAGGTGGTCCCCAGACCCCCGGGCACAGAAGGACCTGGAGCCGTGGGGCCAGACACCCAAGGGCCAGACCAGGGAAGGCTGCCTGTCTGAGCGCCTCCCCCTCGAACCCTGTCCACTAGGGCACTGGGCTTCAAACTCCGCGGCCTGGTGGACTGCAAGCAATCGTGGAAGAGGCTGAAGGACATCAAGAAAATCTTCCCCACCAACAAGTCTATCGTCACCGGTATGGGGGGGAAACGCGAAGCGAGCCCAGGGTAGCCCGTGGTCTGCGGCGGGGGTTGGGGGGAGCTGCGGACGCAGGCCAGAGGCGGGACGCCCCGTCTCGGCAGCGGGATGGGAGGAGCCGGGCCAACTCCAGGCCTGAAAGGCCGACTGGGCGAGCGCGCCCTCTGGCGGCCTCGTAGAGAATGCCGCCCTGGGCGCCGCCGGCCGCTCAAGGGGAGGCTGGGGGCGCTTCTCGGTGGTAGTCCTCTGTCCCGGGCCTCAGGGGGTTCTGGCCGCGTCGTGACGCCCGCACGGTCTCCCACCCAGAGTACGTGGCCGAGCACTGGACAGAGGACAGCTTCTTTGGATATCAGTACCTGAATGGCATCAACCCAGGCCTGCTCCGCCGCTGCACTCAGATCCCGGACAAGTTCCCCGTGACAGATGATATGGTGGCCCCGTTCCTGGGCGAAGGAACGTGTCTGCAAGCGGAGCTGGAGGTGAGGCCCCATCCGGTGGAGATCCCTGGCCTCCCAGGCTCCCTCCCTCCCTGGCATTTCTGTCTCTTCACTCCTACCTTACTGTCCCGAGTCCCACTGGCCACTGTATACCCCACTTGGGTCCTTAGCTAACCCTGCACCTGGGGGACCAGGGCACTCGGCACCCAAGGCATGGCTCACAGGTGCCCCGTGTTGGTGTCTACCTGCCCTCCCATTGCGGCTCCCTTCCAGAAGGGGAACATTTACCTGGCTGACTACCGCATCTTGGAGGGCATCCCCACCATTGAGCTCAACGGAAGGAAGCAGCATCACTGTGCCCCCCTCTGCCTGCTGCACCTTGGGCCGGAAGGGAACATGATGCCCATCGCCATCCAGGTGCCTGGGATGCAGGCCTGGGGCCGCTGTGTGAGCACGTTGCCGATGCGAGGACTTATGTGCGTGTGCGCATGCGCGCGTGCACAAGTGGGCAGGTGCCCATTTATATGAGTGTGTGATCCCAATGTGCGCGTCTGAGAACGCACGGACGTTTATGCATGTTCTTATCTGTGCGTGTGGCCCTGTGTGTAAGCCTCGGACTGAGTCCCTGCTTGTCCCTGCATGTGTACAACTTTGTCCTGCCCGGTCCGCCTGTCTGCCCATGCGTGAACTTGGGTCCCTGTGGCTGTATTTGTGTGCAAGCCCCTGTGTGTAGAGTGTGCGTACTCTGTGCATATGTGCAGAGGTGACCAGATGGGAATGTGTTTGGTCGCTTGAGCTTGTCTCTTTGGGTCCATTCCCTCATTTACTTGTTAAGCCAACACCTGCTGTGGGCTAGGCCTCTGCTGGAAATACTGAGCTAATCAGACTTAGCCACTGCCTTGAGAGTGGCCTGGCAGGAAAGGGGACAGGAGGTGCTATGTTCCCAGAGGTCTCCACCAGCGTCATGTCCAAATTAGAAAAAGGCACCTCTCTTGCGGGGGGGATCAGCCAAGCCCCAATTCTCCTGGCTCATTAGTGGGACAGCATAGGCTGGATTTCAGTGACTCCCTTTGCCCCAGAGGGCTGGTATCCTTGTGCAGTGCACAACTTGTACGGCTGAATGGGACGGCCGTGGGGTTGAAATAAGGAGGGCTTCTCAGAAGAGGCAACTTGCAGGCTACTTCTTGAATGAATGGGAGCTGCCAGGAAGACGGAGGGAGGGGGGAAGGGACTACAGGCAGAGGGGAGAACAAGAGCAAATGTGAGGAGGGAGGAAGGGTCCTGGTGTGCTCAGGGGACCCAGAGGGCCTAGAGTGTACAGAGTGGCGTGTTTCCCTCCTCAGACTCTTCTCTGCCTCCTTCCTGCGAGTGGGGGCCCTTGTGTGTGTCTGTGTGTGTGTGTGTGTGTGTGTGTGTGTGTGTGTGTGTGTGTCTGCCCTCACCTCCCTCCTTTCCCATCCCCAGCTCAGCCAGGCCCCCGGGCCCGACTGCCCCATCTTCCTGCCCAGTGACTCTGAGTGGGACTGGCTGCTGGCCAAGACGTGGGTGCGCTATGCCGAGTTCTACTGCCACGAGGCCATCTCCCACCTGCTGGAGACGCACCTCATTGCAGAGGCCTTCTGCCTGTCCATGATGAGGCAGCTGCCCATGTGCCACCCCCTCTACAAGGTATGGGCTTGGCCCCAGGTGCCCCAGAAAGGCACCTGGCTCGCTCCGCACTCAGGGGGACCCCCGGTAGTCCTGCGGAGGCAGCTGGGGACCCACAGACAGGGTTTGGGGTGGGGACTTCCCAAAGCAAGAGGGTTTGATGCTGCACAAAAGAAGGGCTGGTGCTGAGGTCCTTTGGGACTCACTGTGGTCCTCTCTCCTTGTCCTTGCTTCCTCCCACAGCTCCTCATCCCCCACACCCGGTACACCATCCAGATCAACAGCATCGGGCGGGCCCTCCTCCTCAACGAGGGGGGGCTGTCTGCCAGGGTAACACTTCTGCCCCAACCCCAACAAGACATCTGCTGCCCTTCCGGCCTTTGCCATCAGGCTAAAAGCAGGATTTCCCGCTTGCCTTCGGATCACGGGGGGGCATGGCGGGCGGGGACTGGTGGAAGGGGGTGCTTTGCCTTCAAGGGTGCAGAAAGGTTCTGGCCCGGAGTGTGGGGGCTCATGGGGCAGGCTGGAGGAGCACGCGCTGGGCTGTGTGCGAGGCGGGTGTGATCCTAAGGGGGGGGGATTTCTGCCGGGACCCTGCCAGCCTCAGCAGCTGCCTCCTCCCGAACAGGGCATGTCCCTGGGCCTGGAAGGCTTTGCTGAGGTGATGGTGCGGGCTCTGTCAGAGACAACCTACGACAGCCTCTACCTCCCCAATGACTTCGTGGAGCGCGGGGTCCAGGACCTGCCGGGATATTACTACCGTGACGACTCCCTGGCAGTGTGGGACGCGCTGGAGAGGTGTGGCTCGGCCGGCAGGGGGTGGCACGCAGGGTGGATGCCCTGGGATGTGGGAGCAGGCACGGGTGGCTTTAAGGGCCCGGGCTTGGGTCTGAGGCCGCCTCCGCCCCGCACGACGTGCCCGTCCCCAGGCCCCGGGCAGCTCTGGGGAGGAAGGCCTGGGGAGGGGGGGGGGAATGGCTGCTGGGAAGGGGGAGGGTCCAAACTGAGGCCTGTCCCCTGGTCAGGTACGTGACAGAGATCATCACCTACTATTACCCGTGTGACGCAGCTGTGGCGGGTGACCCGGAATTGCAGTCCTGGGTGCAGGAGATATTTAAGGAGTGCCTCCTAGGGCGTGAGAGCTCAGGTATGGGCCTGGGCGCCGGGCACCCACAGGGACCTGGGGCTAAGGGGTGGGCCCTTCCTGCTGGTAGTGGAGCACGTCTTGCTGGGTGCTGAGGGAGCCAAATCTCGGAGAGGTTGGGGAAGGAAACGGGGCTGCCCATTGGTCCCTATGTGAGCTCAGGGGCTGTGGGGCAGGATCCTCTCCGTGGAGATCTGGGGGGCTCCCAGACCCCCCCCGGAAATAAGCCATCATGAGCTGAGAAATGGGGCGTGAGGTCAAATAGGTAGAGCGTGCTGGAGGCCAGGGAGCTGGTAGGCTCCAGGAGGACAGCGGAGCATCCTGAGGTCATGACGCGTGGGCACCACTCAGCAAATATTTAGTAAGCATCTATGGTGTGACAAACGCTGTGCTGAGTACTGAGAGGCAAAGGGAATGAGACAGGTGAAGGTGCCTGCCCTCAAGTCTCAGGGGTGGTCCACTCAGTGGACGGACAGTCATGCTATCTTAGGACTGCTGCAGTCCGGGGTGGGTGTGTGTGGGGTAGGGGTGCATAGAAGACCTGGGGAAGCACCTAACCCAGCTGGAGGAGGGTGGTGGGTGGAGAGTGGGGGGTAGCAGCATGCTAAGATCTAGCTGAGCTCTAACATCTGGGCTAACATCTGGCTAAGGGACCTGCAGGATGGGGAGGTTAGCCGGGAGGTGTTAGAGATGGGGTTGAAGAGCTCTGGGTGGGAAGCCAGAGCCGACAGAGGGAGCTCCGGGAGCGGCTCAGAGGTGCCTGCATCTGAGCTGAGGCTGGGAGTTGGCCGGGCTCTCTGTGCTTAGCTAAGGCTGAAGCCATGAGCAGGGCCTGGGGCAGGCCTGGTGAAGGAGGTTGGAATTACCCTGACCACCAGAGGGCGCCGTCGAGGGCTCTGCAAGGAGATCAGATTGCACTTAAGACGGTCAGGCTGCCAGGAGTCAGCAGACAGTTCTGGAAGGTCCTGCGGTGTCCAGGACCGGGGTGACACGGGCCTGGCTAGGGTGGCAGTTGTGGGAAGCAAGAGAATTCCCGAGCTGGCTGGGAGAGAGAAATGACAGGACTTGGTGACTGGTTGGGGTTTGGTGGTGGGTTTAGAGGGAGGGGCGGAGGAAGACTCCCAGGTTTGGGGTTTTGGAACCTGGGTGGATGGTGTGTGTCATGCTGTGAGCTGGGGGCCTAGAAGGAGGAGTGGTTTGGGGAGGAAGATAATGGGTCCGGTTCAAATGTGTTAGGCTTTGGGAACCTGGGGACAATGGGAAGGAGAAGCGAGCAGCTTGGTTAAGTGTGAGACCAAGAGCCAGGCTACTGAGAAATCCATCTGGTGTGAGTGCAGAGGCTCAAAAGAGTGTGTGTGTGTGTGTGTGTGTGTGCACGTGCGCGTGTATGTGCACGCATGTGTGGTGGTGGGGTGGGTGTGGATGAAGGACTGTGCTGACTCAGGGCAGGAAAGCTGGGATTCCTCCAAAGCCTGGTCCCCACTGAGTCCTGGGACCAGAGCGGCCCCTCTAAGGGAGCTGGAATAAAGATCTGAGGGCCCCACCTCAGGCAGGTGCCTGGAGCAGCCCTGGAGGACATGGCCAAGGCCATTTGGGTCTGCCTCCCAAGGCTTGTGGTCTGGATGGGGTGGGGTGGGAGGGTGGGGGGATGGGGGCTGGGGGTTGTGGTCACAGGGGGGCCAAGCAGGCAGAATGAGCACATGACCCCCCGAAGTGGCAGCTAGGAGTGTTGGTGGGACACGTGTCAGGGGGGAGGACGCCTGGGCTTGGGGTCCTGGGCCCTCTGCCAGCCTTCCAGGACCAGGGCAGGACTGACGCTGCTGGGCTTTTCCCTGCCCCCAGGCTTTCCTCAGTGCTTGCGAACAGTGCCTGAGCTGATCCGATATGTCACCATCGTCATCTACACCTGCTCGGCCAAGCACGCCGCTGTCAACACAGGGCAGGTACCTGTGCTCACCAGCCCCAGCCCCAGCCCTCAAACCCAGCCTCAGCCATCAGCCCTACTCAGGCCTCCACCCAGCTCCCAGCTTCAGTCCCTAGCTCAGTTTAGACCCCAGAGTCCCGGGGTGCTGTCTGACCCAGAACCCCCCCCTCCAGCTGGAGTACACCGCCTGGATGCCCAACTTCCCATCGTCCATGAGGAACCCACCGATGCAGACCAAGGGGCTGACCACTCTGGAGACCTTCATGGACACGTTGCCGGATGTGAAGACCACGTGCATCACCCTGTTGGTGCTCTGGACGCTCAGCCGGGAGCCCGACGACAAGGTGCCCCGGGGCCCCGGGGTGCAGACGGGGGAGGGTGGGTTGCTCCAAGTACAGGCAGGAAGAGGGCTGGGAGTGGGGGGCGGACGACAGGCGAGGGGGATGTCCAGGGTGGGAGGCAGGGGGAGAGGGGTTGCAGCAGGGGTGAGGCGGAGGGGCAGGGGCAGGTGGGTGGCAGCCGCTGCGTTGCGTGCCCGCAGCGGCCCCTGGGCCACTTCCCCGACATCCACTTCGTGGAGGAGGCCCCGCGGAGGAGCATGGAGACGCTGCGGAGGCGCCTGGCCCAGATCTCGCACAATATCCGCCAGCGCAACAAGTACCTCCCCATTCCCTACTACTACCTGGACCCGGTGCTGATAGAGAACAGCATTTCCATCTAGGCCAGCTCCCCCGCCTCGCCTCTCCCCGCCCGCGCCTGTTTTCAAAAAAAAAAAAAAAAAATCACTTGCTACAGTGCTGGGTCTGTCGGTACACGCGGTCGTTTACTGGGGGTGCGGCGGGGTGCGGGCTGGGACGAGATGCCGTTCATCACTGCGGGCTCCAGGTAGGCTCAGGGCCGCAGCTCCAGGCCCCGGGTCCGCCCCGATGTCCCGTGAGGTCCAGGCTAGGAGGCTGTGGAAGGTGGTGATGCCCCCACCCCTGGGTCCTTGGTGAAGTTCTGGGAGATGCCGAGGCGCTCCTGGGGGTGGCAGGGGAGAAGGCTAAGACCCCAGCCGTACCCAGCCCTGTCTTTCAACCCAAAGTGATTCTGGTTCATCTTAGGTCCCCCTACCTAGGGACCCAGACCTCCAAGGATCCCAGTCCATCAGAAAATCTACCCAAGGAGGATCATCACCTGAGCCCTGCCCACCTAGGCACTCAGACCACCCAAGACCAGTTCAACCTGAAACCTAAATTACCCGTCCACCCAGGCAAAAGACCACCCTGAGCCCAGCCTACCAGAAACCGAGACCACCCAAGCCAAGCTCACGTTGAAACCCAGCCAGCTCTAAGCCCCACCTACTATGAACCTATAGTACCCTACACCACACCTCATCACCTACCAAAACCTACATCACTCCAGGCTCTGCCCATGCAGGAGCCCAGCCTGCTAAGTGTACCCTCCAAGTAACCTGTCCCTAAAGGTCTCTTCCTCACCCCCACCCACTCTTCTGGAACCTGAGAATCGCCCCCTTTCAGCCCCCACCCTGGGCCTTGCTTATGGTTTCATCGCTGACACCCTGGAGCTACACAAGGGCTTGGCATGTGGACTGGACCTCAGGGCGTGAGTCCACCAGGTCTCTCTGGCCTTTGGCAGTAGGTCAGCGGGGGGGTTGGGGGAGACCTGCATGGTGGTGGGAATATTGGGCATCCGGGCACTGAATTCAAGCTGATCCCCCCAAACTCGGTAAGCATAGTTGCCAGTGCTTCTCTTAGGTCCATTCCTCTGGTGACCCTGCATATCCCCCCCAGGTTTGGCGCTGACTCACCTGGCCACTGTCAGTGGCATCGTGTTGGGCTGAGCAGTGGACGATGATCATGGGGAGACATTCGATGAGCTCCCCAGGGCAACAGGGACCCGTACGTGGAGATGGGGTGGAGAGAACAGAGCTGAAACCCAAGGGCTGCTGCCCTGAGGAGGTGGGGTCTAGAGCAGGAGACAGGTGTGGATGCCTCACTGGAGCTCATGAAGCTTAGAAAACGTTCCTGCAAGACTTCCCTGAGCCAGGCCCCAGGTTCTGAGTCTTTGCTTACGACACTATTGTCCGGGCACAAAGCTGGGGATCCAGGAACACATGGTGACTTACAGCTGGTAGTCTGAGGCGCCCAGGGGTGTGGGTTGGAAGAGGCCACTGAGACCAGCTGCCCCAAGGGGGAATCTGAAGCCAGAGAAGGAAAATGGCCAACCCCGCATTGCATGAACTGAGCTGATCTTCAGACCTGGAGGCTTTCATCACCATGTGTGCAAACCTAGGGCCTGAGAGCTGCAGTTGGTTTGCAGATGTGTTTTGATTGTCTGCCAAGGTTTCTTATTTGTTCTTTTTTCAAGATGAATCAATGGCCAACGCTTAAATATTAGACAATGTCAGATTTCTCTTGAAAAATCTAAAGATCTGGCTATAGTCATTGCTGGGTCGCCGTTTGTCCCCATCAGACAAATGTGAGTTCTCCATTGGCTGCAGTCCCCACCACCCTCATCCTTTGCACTTGTTGCTCGCAAACGCTGTAGGCATTGTCTTCCAGCCTTTTGAGGTAGATCAAGCAACAGGGAAGGATCCCACGCCAGGGCCCTTCTGTGTTCAGACCGGTGGATTGGATCCGTCTGCACCACTCGTTCCCAAGGGCCAGGGCTGATCTGCCTTGCTCACCATGGCATCCAGCACCAGCCATAGTTAGGGCTCATGAAGGACACGTGGATCCATTGCTCCAGCTGTGGGTGTTCATAGTGGGGGCGTCCCCGAGGATTCAAGGGGAGGTAGGGCATGAGCTGGGCTCAAAGGGGCAGTATGTGGTTAGGGAGAGAGGGAGAATTGGGGTTCCTGGCCTCCCCAGTCTTGGTCTCTGCTGAGGAAGAAGAACGGAGAAGGGGGGGAGGCAGTTTCCAGAGGGGCTAAGATACCACAGTGAACACTGCATTCCATGTGCCAAACACAGAGCCATGTGAGGGTCGTGAGCAGGGCTGTCCTAAATCCCAGTGCCTGAGGAAGGTGGTCATGCAGGTTAATGGCAGGAGATGGGGACCCATGGGGAGACCAGACATCAAGAGCTCCTAACACTGGGGTGGAGGCCAGAGGTACACCCTAAAGAGGTCTTCTGTGAGGGAGATTCCAAAGGAAACCCCGGAGACTTTATCTATGGGGTGAATGCTCAGAAGGCACTTCCTATTCACCTGAGGTTTATTCTTAGGGCTTTAGATTTAATTCTAATAATAACCTGTAAGATAGGCGCTCTTCTCATCCCTGTTTTCAGATGAAGAAATAAACACAGAGAGGTTAAGTGACTTGCTCAAAGTCACACAGTGGGGAGAGAAGAGGAGACAGGAAAGGGGTGTGAAATAACAGTGTGTTTGGGCAGAAGGGGTAGGTGGAGTGGATGAACAAGGTAACAGAGATATAGATGAGGGGGAGGTGCAGAGCCCTCGGGCCCCTGGGGAGCCTCACCTCTCTGTGGCCACCTGGATCCAGAGCACATCGTCTGGGGAGTAGTAGCGGGCAAGATCCTGAGCCTCTGGGCCAGCCAGCTGGTGGGGCGGGAGGAGGGAGTGCAAGGCGCAAGCCTCTGGCCCTTTGGTGATCAGCACCAGGCAGCCTGCCCGTCCTCCCCAGCAACGTTGACTGACTGCTGGGCAGAGAGCCCCCGCTGCTCAGGGCCAAAGCTCAGCCGCTCCAGGGCCCTGAGCTGGCTGATGAGCTTTCCCAGTGCAAAGAGCCCAGTGTGGGCCTCAGTGTTGATGTCAGGTGTAGTAGACACAAGGACAGAGCAGTGAGGGACAACCAGAGTCAGAGGTTAGATGAGACAGCCCGAGGGGCCCCACGGCTCCGGGCACTGGGTGGGGGGGTCCTCTCTACCTAGAAGAAGGGGCGGCCCATGGGCAGCCACTGGGCACGGAGAGAAAAGAGGTCTCCATCATAAAGCGGGTTCAAAGCATATGAGTGACCATGTCACGCACTGGGAGCACTGAGTGCTGGACCCAGGTCTTGGCCAGGAGCCAGTCCTCAGCTGTGTCCCTGGGAAGGAAGACGGCACTGTCTGGGCCAGGTGTCTGAGTGAGCTGGAGTGGGGGCTGGTTCACGGGCAGGGTAGGCATCAGGCGGAATCTGGCTCTAGAAAGTGCAGCCTGTTACCCTGCCCATGGGGCCAAATCACATGGTCCTCTTCTTTACTAGCTGTATCTCTTCGGGAAAATTAACTAACCTCTCTGCGACTCAGGTTCTTCATCTATAAAGTGAGGTTGATGGGTGCGCCTGGGTGGCTCAGTGGGTTAAGCACCTGACTTGGGCTCAGGTCATGATCCCAGGGTCCTGGGATCGAGCCCCGAGTAGGGTTCCCAGCTGAACGGGGAGCCTGCTTCTCCCTCTGCCTCTCCCCCTCCCCTTGAGAGAGAATGCTCTCATTCTCTCTCTCAAATAAATAAATAAATAAAATCTTAAAAAAAAAAACAACACAGTGAAGTTGATTGATAATCATCCCCTCTTCCTTGGGTTGCTCTGAAAGATTAACTGAGTTAAATCTGGCGAGGTACTTAACGCCAGCGATGGATGTGGTCGGCAAGGTATGAAGGTTTCCCATTCTGATCACTTCTAGCACAACAGGAAACGGTCACTGGGAGGTGAGTCAACCTAAGGCCACCTTGTCGGCACATGGGGCAGAGCCTGGTCAAGGGCTCCTGGTACCAGCCCAAAGTCACCCAGATCCTGGGTTGTGTGGTGCAGAGACTGGAAGGCTGGAAGGGAGGCCGTGGAGAGGACTTCCAGAAGGGGTTCCGTGTTTAACCGCTGGGAACGTGGTCATACTGTCAAAGGAGCATGATTCAGTAGAGTCGATTTGGAAACCCATGTCAAGGTGGTTTGCTCTCTGACACTGAATATCACAATGTTCCCATCAAGCTAGAGATGAGGGAAGGGAGGGGCTGGTTGGGTTAGATGCGGTGTGGGGATTTGCAGTATGGTGGGGGGGCAACCTTGCGGTCATCCGGAGGGTAGGGTGTGCCCCCTGGCATGCCCAGCCCTCCCAAGGTCCTGCTTTGCTGACCTGGATGGTGAGGGGCAGAAGGGGCCCACCGAACTGGGGGGGGCAGCCAGGAACTGGAGCAATTCGTTAATGGTGCTGGGGCAGCCCCCAAGAGGTTGGCATGGCTCATCAGTTACAGAGGGCCCCTCTAGGGGAGAAGAGGGGGAGGAAGTGGAGGGCTGAGGGAGGGGACAGCCCTGTGCCTGTCCTGCAGTTGGGGCACATCTCATCCCAGTTGGCCCACAAGAGGGGAGGGAGAGTAGCTCTAGGGAGCCTCAGCAGACCAGCTGTAGGGCATCCTTAGTAACCATGACAACTGGCAGGGGCCCTACAAGTGCATGGGGTCCTGGCAAAGAAGCAGGAGATAGCACTCCCCACTCAGCCCTCGCTCGCTGTCCCAGAGCAACACCCCTCCCTCCAGGGGCGAGCAGCAGGTGCTGGGTTAGAGAAGGCGCTGAGCTAGCTGGGAAAGGGGTCACTGCAGGGCTGCAGGGCTGGGTGGAAGAGACAGGTCGGGGGTGGGAGCTTGGGCTCTTGAAGGCACTGAGATGGGAGGGAAGACAGGCTGGACCCCTGGGCCCCTCACCTCTGGCTTAGCCTGCAGACCGGTCCCGGGCTGGTGCAGCACAGGGGTCCGTGGCTTCAGTGATGGGGAAGTTCCTTGGGATGCCGAGATGGTGCTGGACCAGGATGGGGATGAGGCCATTCAGGAACTGGGAGGTAAAGAAACACACACTCTGCAGAGAGAGTGGGTGTGGGGAGGGCCACTTTGGCCACCCAAGCCCCAGCCTCTCACACTTTACGGCTCTGGGGACCCAGATCTCCAGCTTCCCGCATCAGTCACTCCCTGATGTTCCCTTTCTCCTACTCCAGCTGGTTGGACGACTGGACTATTAAGTGGTTTCTCAGAACAAAGGGGGTTGGAGGCTTGGGTTCCACCCGAGGAGCCACTGATTCCGCAGCCCCACCCATTCCGGGGTACATCTCAGGTGCTCCCCGACGTGATGTGAGCCAAGACTGCATCTCGGATTTGAGTGGACTGTGAGAAAACCAGGCCGAGGAATGCTGGATACAGCAGAGCCCAGCCGGCTGGTTCATGCTTCCTAGGCCGCGGCTCTCCCGTGGTCCCCCCAATTCCCCGTTAAGACTCCCCGGGCCCGTGTGCTGGTCTCCTGCTCTCGCCTTCCCCGGGCTCACCAGGCTCACTGGTGCTCAGTCCCAGGTCCCCGAGCCCAGCAAGGTCCTCGCGCGCCTGCTGTCCAGGGGTCCAGAAGGCCCCAGGAGACAGGCGGCCTGCAGGCGGTTCTGGGGAGACCCTGAGGTGCCTGTCCCCCTGTGGGTGCGCACCTGCTCTCTGCTCCTGTCGCAGAACTGGGTCGGCTTTTGGCTCCAGGACACTTCCCGTCGTCCCCTCCTCCAAGGTGCGCTGGGAGAGAGCTGTTGGTGCCTCCTCCTTTGTGGCTCTCCCCTGTCCCCTCCCAGCTCTGGGGGCCCGTGTCCTGTAAACCACTCTGAGTCGCCCTGTGTCCTCCCTCTCTCCATTCCTGCATCTTGTCTCTTGCCTCTTACCTTCGTCCCCTCCTCAGCTCTTCCGCAGGTTGGTGGGGGGTGGGACATGATCTGCTCCGGGTCCTCCCAGGGGAGTGAGCTGAGGCTCCAGGCGCGCCCAGAGGCAGGGGGGAGGTGGGGAGAAAAAGAAATTACAAACACAGTTCATAAAATTAGAATGAACACAAGTCAAAGATTTAAGTCAACTCGGAAAGGTGGTAACGGCGGTTCCAAGAATAGTTAAGGAGCTGCGTGTTTAAAGGTATTCATAGGCATGCCTCCTTTAGTTGTGTTTCAGTTCATTGCGCTTTGCAGATATCGCTTGTTTTCCTTACAAACTGAAGGTTTGTGGTAATCCTGCATCGAGCAAATCTACGGGGGCCATTTGCTCACTTCTCATCTCCGTGTTTGGTAATTCTCGCAATATTTCAAACTTTCCTTTCATTACCTTTGTTACGGTGATCTGTGATCAGTGATCTCTGATGGTACTATTGCAATTGCTTTGGGGTGCCATGAACTGTGCCCATCTTTGGTGTGGGTGTTCTGACTACTACCCAACCGACGGGCCATTCCCCAGTCTCTCTCTCTCTCTCCTCTGACCTCCCTATTCCCTGAGACACAGCAAAATTGAAATGAGGCTAATTAATAATAACCCTACAGTGGCCTCTAAGTGTTCAAGGGAAAGGAAGAGTCATGTCTCTCACTTGAAATCAAAAGCTAGAAATGGTTATGCTTAGGAAGACACGTTGAAGGCCGAGATCAGCCAAAAACTTGGCCTCTTGTGCCAAAGCGAACCAAGTTGTGAACCCAGAGGAAAAGTTCTTGAAGAAAATCAAACTGCTACTCCGGTGAACACACGAATGGTAAGAAAGAGAAACAGCAAGAAGGCTGATGTGGAGAGAGAGTCTCCGTGGTCTGGGTAGAAGACCAAGCTAGCCCCAACGTTCCCTTAAGCCAAAAGCCTAATCCAGAGCAAGACCCTAATGCTCATCAGTTCTGTGAAGGCCGAAAGAGGTGAGGAAGCCGCAGAAGAAAAGTCTGAAGCTAGCAGAGGTTGGTTCAGGAGGTTTAAGGAAAGAAGCCGTCTCCATGACATAAAAGTGCAAGGTTAAGCAGCAAGTGCTGATGTAGAGGCTGCAGCAAGTTCTCCAGAAGATGGAGCTAAGTAATGAAGGTGTCTACACTCAGCAACAGATCTTCAGTGTAGATGAAAGAGCCTTCTATTGGAAGAAGACGCCATCTAGGACTTTCATAGCTGGAGAGGAGAAGTTAATGCCCAGCTTCGAAGCTTCAAAGGACAGGTTGACTCTCTTGCTAGGAGCTCATGCAGCTGGTGACTTTAAGTTGAAGCCAATGTTCATTTACCATTCTGAGAATCCCAGGGCCTTTCAGAATGATGCTAAGTCTACTCTGCCTTTGCTCTATCAATGGAACAACAAAGCCTGCTTGACAGCGTATCTGTTTATGACTTAGTTAACTGTAGGGACCCACTGCTCAGAAAAAAAGGATTCTTTTCAAAATATGACTGCTCATTGACCATGCACCTGGTCTCCCCAGAGCTCTGGTGGAGATGGGCAGTAAGATGCATGTTGTTTGCATGCCTGCCAGCGCAACAATCATCTGCAGCCCACGAGTCAAGGAGTCATTTTGACCTTCAAGTTTTATTATTTAAGAAATCTATTTTGTAAGGCTCTAGCTGCCATAGATAGTGATTCCTCTGATGGATCTGGGCAAGGTACATTGAAAACCTTCTGAAAAGGAGTTACCATTAAGGACATTTGTGATTCAAGGGAAGAAATCAAAATATCAACACGAACAGGAGTTTGGAGGAAGTTGATTCCAGCCCTCAAGGATGGCTCTGAGGGGGGTCAAGACTTTAGTGAACACGGTCACTGCAGATGTGGTGGAAACAGCAGGAGATCTAGAATCAGAAGTGGAGCCAAGAGATGAGACTGAATCACTGCAATCTCCTAACAGAGGAGGAGTTGCTTTTTTTTTTTCTTTTTCAAAAGTTTTTAGTTAAATTCTAGTTAGTTAACATACAGTGTAATATTAGTTTCAGGTGTACTATACAGTGACTCAACACTTCCATCCATCACCCGGTGCTCATCACGACAAAGGTGCTCCTTCACCCCCATCACCTATTTCCCCCAAGCCCCCGACCCTCTGGTGATCATGAGTGTGTTCTTAAGAATTAAGAATGTTTTTTGGTTTGTCTATCTCTCTGTCTTTTTTTTCCTTTTGCTTGCTTGAGTGAAATCATATGGTGTTTGTCATTCTCTGACGTATTTCGCTTAGCATAATACTCTGCGGTTCCAGCCATGTTGTTACAAATGGCAAGATTTCATTCTTTTTTATGGCTGAGTAGTATTCCATTGTACCTATATACCACATCCTCTTTATGCATTCATCTGCCCATGGACACTTGGGCTGGTTCCATAGTTTGGCTATTGTAGATAATGCTGCTATAAACATCGGGGTGCATGTATCCCTTTGAATTAGTATTTTTGTACTCCTGGAGTAAATACCTAGTACTGCGATTGCTGGATCATAGAGCCGTTCTATTTCTAACTTTTTGAGGAACCTCCATACAGTTTTCCAGAGTGGCTGCACTAATTTAGAGGAGTTTCTTTTTACAGATAAACAAAGAACACGGTTTCTTAGATGGAATCTACTCCTGGGGAAGATGCTGTGAAGATTGTTGAAACAACAACAAAGGGTCGAGAATATTCCATGAACTTCGTTGATAAAGCAGCAGCAGGGTTTGAGAGGACCAACTCTGATTTTGAAGGAAGTTCTCCTGTGGGTCAAATGCTATCAAACAGCATCACCTGCTACAGAGAAATCGTTCGTGTAAGGAAGAGTCGATCGATGCAGCAAATTTCACTATTATTTTAAGAAATTGCCAGTCACCCCAGCCTTCAGTAGCC
The DNA here is from genome assembly GCF_003265705.2 of Callorhinus ursinus. Classification (NCBI taxonomy): domain Eukaryota; kingdom Metazoa; phylum Chordata; class Mammalia; order Carnivora; family Otariidae; genus Callorhinus; species Callorhinus ursinus. The sequence continues at coordinate 2,895,696 of NW_027397105.1, read as the reverse complement.
ACCACCCTGAACATCTGGCAGCCATCAACACTGAGGCAAGACCCTCCACCAGCAAAAAGATGAGGACTCGCTGAAAGCTCAGATGAGACTTAGCATTTTTTAACAATAAAGTATTTTTAATTTAAGGTATGTACATTTTTTTTAGATTTTATTTATTTATTTGACACAGAGAGAGAGAGGGGCAGGCAGAGGGAGAAGGAGAAGCAGACTCCCCACTGAGCAGGGAGCCCAATGCAGGGCTCGATCTCAGGACCCTGGGATCATGACCTGAGCTGAAAGCAGATGCTTCACTGTCTGAGCCACTCAGGCACCCCGAGGTATGTACATTTTTTAAGACACAACGCTATTGCACTTTTTTTTTTTAATTTTTGAGATTTTATTTTTAAGCAATCCCTACACCCAATGCGGGGGTTGACTTACAATTCTGGGATCAAGAGTTGCATCTTCCACTAACTGAGCCAGCCAGGCACCCCGCTATGACACACTTAATAGAGTATGGTGTAAACATAACTTTCACATGCACTAGGAAGCCAAAAAAATTCATTTGACTTGTTTTTACTGTGATGGTCTGGAACCCAACCCACAATATCTCTGAGGTGAGCCTGTATTGGCAATTTGAGAAAGTCAGGCGAGGATTGCTGGTTTAGACACAAAACTAGCTGATGTCCCTAAGGGAAATGAACTATAACCCTTGGGGTTATCTTTTTTTTACCAAACGGAAATCATTTGCATCTCTACCAGTCACAAGTTACGTGAACTTCTCATAGACCGAGGCCTTTATTAATAATAAATAGCAAAATCAAGGGATGGTACATGCTTCCAGAAAACTAAATATCCTTGAAAGGACAGGCAGTTGTCCTTTTGACTTTATCATTGTTGGATAGTTTTTCTTTTCTTTTCTTTTTTAGAGAGAGAGAGAGAACATGCACAGTGGGGGGAGAGAGAGGGAGAGGAAGAATCTCAAGCAGACTCCACAATGAGCATGGAGCCTGACGCGGGGCTTGATCTCACAACCCTGAGATCATGACCTGAGCTGAAACCAGGAGTTGGATGCTTAACCGACTGAGTCACTCAGGCGCCACCCCGCCTTTTTTTAGTAAGATACCTTTTATAAGTGGTTCGCTGGATTAAACTTCTTTTTTTCTTTTAGATTTTAAAGTCTGATTGAGACTTCTGGAAAGGTCTCCCCCAAAGGCACACTGTTCCACCATTATACCAGGACTCGGGTGCTTCACACCCTTGACAACTCTGGGTATACTTTCCTAATGATCAGTGAGATTAAATATCTTTTCACAGGTTGGTTAGACATTGAGGTTTATTTTATGGACTGTCTTTTAAAAAAATTTCCTATTATGTGCCTTCTTTTCTGCTGGGTTATTCATTGGTAAAAGCTCTTTTTATACTTCAGATATTTGCTAAGGTTACACATCTTCCCCTCTTTGTTATGTGCCTGCAATTTTATGCCTGGCAATGCCCTGCCTCTGCATTGTTTCATTAGCCCTTTCCGTGCTAATGTCTTAGAGTCTTGCATCTCTGTTTCTGCCCCTTTTGCTGCGACCTACCCACACCTTTGTCCCCCCTCCTTCCCTGGTGACTCACTCTACCCAGTGCTGGAACACTGGGCAGGGAGTGGCAGGGGTAAGGGATGCTCCCACCCCACTTTTAGGGCCCTGTGCCCTACACTCCCTCATTCCCTAACTGAAAGGCTGGAGTTGGGGTGGTTAAGAGGGAGCCGCTCCTCCCCCTCTGGCCAGCAAGCCCAAAGAGGGCAGGGGTCTCCACAGCATGACTCTGGGATCTGGGTGCCCAATGCCTTATTGTCCATGAGGAAGTCCCCACCCTAGGCCAAGGGGACCACGACTCTGAACTAGATTCCCCCTAGAGGTGAATGTCACCTTAACAAACTTCTCTTCTTATGGCTCATCAGCCAAGAGTCCAAGGACTTGGGTATGTGTGTGAAAAACAGAGGAGAGACAGAGACAGAGAGAAAGAGAGAGAGAGAGAGAGTCAGAGGGGTCACAGGCCTGGGTGGTGGAGGGGCTGGTGGCTTCCCCAAGGAGGACTGGAGACTGACTGCTTGGATTTTCACTGCTGAGCTGCCTTGGTTTCTCCATTTTCTCCAGATGATAGTTGCTCCCAAAAGACATACACTGAAGCAAATACTGGTTTACTGACAGGAGCACAATTGCCTTCCAACTCAGTAGTTCATCCCTCCATCCGTCCATGTTTCCGTCCATCCATCCATCCATCCATCCCTCCATCCACACGTACGTACATTCAGTCATTCTCCCTTTTATCCATCATCAGACAAACATTTGTCAGCTCTCTCATGTGTCAGCACAGTGCTGGGCACCAGGAATATAAACTGAATGAGACCCAGCTCCTGCCTTTAAGAAACTCATGGTCTAGTTGGGGAAACACACAGGTAACTGCGAAGGGGCACGGAAGGGTTTGAGGAATCATTTGGGTATGATGTCCTCCACTCAACACCTACTTACTGAGCTCCTGCTATGTGCCAGGCACTGTGGTGGGCAGTTATGAACCCTGTCCTCATGAGCATGCAGTCTAGTGATCAAGGCGAGGAGGGGGCTCATGTCTTCTGGAGCATGCCTCCAAGGTAGCCTCAAGGGCGAGGGAAGGATGGGGGAGGCATGCCGGCTCTTAACTGCCTCATCGTGGAAGTGATGACATACATTGCTTCCTCCACAATCCATTGGCCGGTATTGGTCATACGGCCCCAACCTGAGCTGTTTAGTGAGCACAAGCTTTCTGCCACAGCAACTAATGGTTTCTGCCCCTCCAAGTCAAGTCCGACAGACCTTTCCTAGTGGAATTTGCATACTGAAGCAAAGAATTCAAAGACAAATGTGGTAGGAGCTTGCTCATTCTGACAGCAGCGCCTGAGGAGGTTGTGCATTGGGTCCTGTGCCCAGAGCCTCCTTGGGTCCTTCCCGAGGACGATGTGTAATGCTTTTTTTTTTTTAATCCCTTGAGACACTCAGTTTCTTCTCCATTTTTATTGCTTTTATCGCTTAAGTTATCAGGAATTGTCTTCTGTTGCTTGAAGCCAAAGAGTTTAAGAGCTCTATATCTCTGACTCATTTGTGGCACACAATCTCAGCTGGGGAGCTGCCTGCTAGCACCTCCTAGAGCATCACTCTCTCTCTCTCAGTGGTCGTGTTTGTGTAGCGATTCAAATACCTATTGCATTCTGTCCACACTGTTTTATAAAACTTAGTGAACCTCAAAAACCAAACCTACAATATGAGGCAGAGGTGGAAACCATTAGGTGAATTCCAAAGAGAGCCATTTTGGCCTTAATGGATGACTCTTGATTTGGGAAAGGAAGAATGTGTATGCAGTGCTGGAATTCCATCACTGAGGACTGAGGACTGAATCTGGAAGGCAACGTAGGATTATCATGGCTCTGCTATTTTGTGATTCTCTGGAAATGGAACCCGCTTTGTAATATGCAGGCTTTTTTGTCCAACTTTGGAACAAGTTTTTAGGAAAGCATATATGGGTTCTGCCCAGACAGTTGTCAACTTCCTTCTGCCCTGCTTCTGGTGGCCCCTTCTTAGTGGGTTGTTCATTTTTATAGCTGAGACCATAGGTCACTATCAACCTCTTGGGCAATTTTTCGACCTGCCAGGAGGGCCGCCCTGCATCGGGCAACCATTAGGCCCACTCAGCTGTGGTCAGTGGGATCGGCGGGTATCAGGGGATCCCCCCCATCATAATGTAATGCAAAAATGCAAAGCAACACAAAGTCATAAAACCCTTTAAGGGAGCTATGGGTGTTCGAGCACTTTGAATCTTGGAGTCTTCAAAAGGTACGGTATGGTGGTGCTGTTTTTTGGAGTCTTTTGTTTCTCTGTTTTGTTTCTGTTGTTTTGTGCTGTGTGGGGTGAGCTCCGTGTGGTTTGGTTGTTCCAGGAGAGGCATATGGGGGCCTGGTTTTATGGGGTCCAAGGGATGCCTCAGAGCACCCTGTTCTCCAGGGGATTTAGATGGATACGCTGTTTTCAATGAGCGGAGGGTCCAGGTAGGTGTAGGGCAGTGACAGCGTCTGGTTCCGCTCCCGGATATCTTTTGAGATCTGGGCCAGGCGGCTCTGGAAGGCGGTGATGCTCTGCTGAGGCGCCTCCTCCATGAAGTGCTCCTCTGGGTAGGTGCCCAGGGGCCTCTGGGAACCAACCACAAGGTTGAGTGAAGGAACTGCTCAGCAGCTGGACCCCCATTAGCCGTCCACCCCGGGGACCTGGAAGTAGCCTCCCTCTGAGCCTCAGCCCTCTCCCTCCCTCTAGGCAATGAGGGTCACTGCAGGCAGCTCTTGGGGACTGAAAGCTCAAGTCGGAGTTTTCCAAGGGGCGTCCCCACCCCCAGCGTGATCTCCTTGCAGCTAGGGTGACTCTGCATCAACTCATTTGATCATTTGACCCTCCTGGTGAGATGTCCAACATTCATGTGTCCCCCTGGTAAAGTTCAGTGGGGTGAAGAGACCCAGCGCCTTGAAGGCAGCGTGGGGTCTGTGTCAGAGAAGGGAAAGGACACTCCCTCACACGCCCCAGAGCTGGCCTGGCCTGGCCCCCAGCCCCACACTCACTTGGTCCCCAGGCTCCTTGCTCAGTATCCAGAGGGCAATGATAATGTCACATGTGGCATTGACCGGCGGGAGGGTAGCTAGAAACCCCTCTGGTCTTGTCTGGCCTTTGGAGGTGGGGGGTGGCAGCTGCATGGTGGGAGGCAGGTTGGGCATCCAGACACAGGAGTCAAACTGAAAGCCAAGAAGGCAATGTTGAGTCCTGGGAGCCTGGCCCCCTTCCATCCCACCGCCCGGGCACCGACCCTCCTCACCTGCCCGGCGCTGACAGCGTAGTGCTTGGCTGAGCAGTTGAAGATGACCATGGTGACATACTGGACCAGGGCTTCCCGGGTCTCCAGCGCGGAGGGCACACCTGCGGGGGGAGGGGGGCCAGGCAATGTGGCTGCCAGGGTCCTCAGGACCCCGCTGCAGGGGACTGAGAGTGTGGCCCAAGGGCTGAGGTCCCCGTACCTGAGCTCTCCCTGCCCAGGAAGCCCTCCGAGAAGATCTCCCACACCCAGGCTTGGAGTTCATTGTCATCATGCACCGACGCATCACTTGGGTAGTAGATGTTGATTATTTCGGAGACAAAGCTGCAAGGTGCACTGGGTTCAGTCCCGACTTTTGACCCTGACCCTCCCTCCCTGAGGAGCAACACGGCTCAGTGTCATTCATATCCAGCCCCCCCTCCTTGTCGGGAGCCTCCCTGGGCCCTCCTGCTCCTCTCCTGTCTTCTTGACTCCCCCAGCCCCCGGCTCGTTGGAGACGGTCACCTCACCTCTCCACTGCACCCCAGATCTGCAACCCGTCATCCCGGTAGTAGTAATTTGGGATGTCTTCGACTCCTCGGGCCCGGATATCCTCGGGCAGACACAAGACAGAGTAGCTCAGCTGTTCCATGTTCCTCTGTATCAGTTCCGAGAAGCCTCCAATGCCAATGCCTGTGGACTGGAAGACAGAACTCCTGGGTGCTGGAGCGCTGGCCCCGGAAGCATGAGGCAGCACTGGCGGGAGACACGGGGACTCTCCCATCGCCACCCTCCCTGAAGCAGACCTTACCCGATCTACCACCTGCCCTGGGGCGATGAGCAGCTCGCGGGCAAGAGTGTTGATATGCAGGGTGTACCGAGTGTGGGGGATCAACAGCTGTAAGGGTTGGAGAAGACACAGGTGAGTGAGGTCTGGGGCCAGAGAGGCACAAGTCTTATAAATCACCCATGGAAAGAGATGACAGCGACAAGAGGACCAGCTGGGGACAGGGATCAGGGCCCCAGACCTCGTGTCAGGGGCTGGGCTTCCACCAGCATTCTGTTCTATGACCTGGGCCTGGCACCTTCCTCTCTCTGGGCAAATGAAAGGGCTGATCTGGAGGAGAACTACGAGCCCCCCGGCTCTGGCATCCTGTGATTTACTAACCCGCGTGCAGGCAAAGCACCATGAAAAGCGGGGCTCGCAGAGCAAAATGGAACCATCCCCGCAGACTACCAGGCCCTGGGAGCTGCCGAGGGTCAGAAACAATCAGCCTGGACTGGAGAGGATAGAAAAGGTCCTGCATCCGGGACTCAGGAGGCTGCCTAAGTAAGATTCAGAGAATCCAAAGAGCCGTGGATCCCGCATGGGAGAAATTTCTGCCCTTCGGAGAAGAGATGCCCCAGGTCCCTGGGGGAAAGGAATGTGGGCCATCTGAAGGCTTAGCGGAGCCCACGTTAGAGACATGGGTCTCCCTCCCAGGGTTCCCTCGCCCCTGCTGCTGTCTGCAAGCAACCTGCTGTTCCCTCAAAGCCAAGTGCACGCTCTGACATCTGCCTTAGATTTCCCCTAGGAATGGGGCTTCTGGGGCAGCGGCTGGCTGTCCCTCTGCTCTCCCCTAAGAAGTCCCATGCAGCCCCCTCCCTCCTGCCAGCCCCTGTGCCCCTCGCCCCGGCTCAGGGCCTGTGGGAAAGCAGGCTGCCAGGGCTGGCGTGCTGCAGCAGGAGGGGGGCTCTGCACCCCCGCCCGGAGGAAGAGGGCCACGCGGGCCCAGGCTGCTGAGCACGCCCGGGGTGCAGGGACACAGTGTGGGCCACGTTGCCGAGCCACGGACCTTGAAGAGTGGATGACAGTGAGGCAGCTGGTGCAGCGTGGCCAAGGTGAACACCTCGGGCAGCAGGTGCGTATGCAACAGGTGCGTGACAGCCTCGTGGACGGAGAATTCGGCATTCCGCACCCACGTCTTGGCCAACAACCAGTCCCACTTGTTGTCGCTGGGCAGGAAGATGGGGCTGTCGGGTCCCGGGGTCTGGCTGAGCTGTAGGAGGAGTCGGTGCAGGAAGAGGTGGCCGTGGGCTGTCTGCGGGGCCCCTCCGTCAAACCCTTCCCTCCTCCTGGCCCAGCCACTGACCTGGATGGCGAGGGGCAGCAGCGGCCCTCCCCCGGGGCGCTGGAACAGCAGGGTCATCGGGGCCGCGGAGAACTGGGGCTTCCCATTCACGACGTTGGTGCGGATGCCAGAGAGGATGCCATGATCCACCAGGAACAGGGAGCCCCTCTGCAGTAGGGAGAGGGGGAGCAGCGGTTGCCTCTAACGGATGCAGGGGCGGGGCGGGGAGAGGACTCAGGGCGGGGGAAAGACGTCTGCCCAGGAGAGGGTGCTGTTGGTGAGCAGCACACGGAGGTCCTTAGGAACTAAGAAGGTGGGCATCTCCAGCAGGGGACCGTCCCAAGGCACCGGGACGGCGGTGTGCAGGGCCTGGACCCCCGAGCCCCTCACCTCCAGCTCAGCCTGCAGACTGGTCCCGGGGCCCAGCACGGGGGCCACCATGTCATCAGTGACGGGGAAGTTCTCTGGCAGGTGGCGACAGCGGCAGATCAGGACAGGGTTGAGGCCATTCAGGAACTGGGAGGCGAAGAAGGCGTCCTCCTGCCAGTGTTTAAACACGTACTCTGCGGGGGGGAGGGCAGCGGGAGGAGAGGGGGCCCGGGTCATCTCAACATGGAAGCTCCCACCCCGTCCCTGAGCTTCATGGTGGAGTTGCTTGCTCCTGGGTCCATCCCAAGTTCCCTTCGCTTCGCACTCTGTAGCTTTCTCAGCCTGGGCTTCAGCCACTGCCTCTCATCAAGCAGCAAATCTGAGTCCCCAGCCCACCCATCCTCCTGTCTACCTGACGCCCAAGGCCAGGATTCAGCAGCCTCAAACACAGCACTGGGGGCTACGGCTCCGGGCCCACCTCTCCCATCGCCTGGCGTCTGGGGACCAGCACCCCATCCAGCCGGTCGCAGGCAGAGCTGGGGACCACTCACACGAGCTCCCTCTCCTCCTCCTCCCATCGGTACCCATTGATGCTCCATCCTGAGTAGCTCTCACCCCACCTGTCCACCCCGCCTCTGCTGTAACTGCCCTGCTGAGGCCACCATCCTCTGCTGACCATGGCCGGGGCCTCACAACTGCTCCTCCGGCTTCCAGTCACGCCTGCTAACACCCTGCCCCCCACAGGGCACATCTGGCTGTTCAATCCTTGCCTGGCAGCCAGCCAAAGCTTCCCACTGCATTTGGGAAAAGCCCGAGTTCCCACCCTGGGCTCCCCAGCCCTGTGTGCCCCGGGGGTCCCGTGCACCTCCCCCACTCTGTCTCTTATCTTCCCTCCCTTTAGCCAAGACAGAGGTCTCTTCCCCCCCTCCCCCCCGAAGGCCTCTGGTCCTTCCAACTTCAGGGCCTTCGCATTCACTGTCTCCTAAGCCCAAAACGCACTGTGCCCATTCTTGGTACCGTTAATACCTACTCAACTTCAAGGTCTCAACAGACACGTCCCCTCCTGGGGACAGCTTTCCAGGACACCCCCCCTGCCACTGCCCAGATGAGGCAAGACCCCCTTTTATGTACTTTTGCTGGGGCCAATGAACAGGTTTCACAAGGGAAACTCAGTATTTTGATTTTGAGCCTATTGTCCACTCACCTGCTCAACTGTGAGCCCGGTGGGGACAAAGACTATGTCCACAGCCCTAACCCAGTGTCTGATGGGTCACTGCCCAGCAAATGTCTGTTGGATTAAGGGGCGTTAGAAGGTTAGGGATGTGCCCAGTCTCCACCCTCTTTTGTATCTGTGGAGGAAGTAAGGTCTAGCGAGGGACAAGGGCCTGCCAGGGTCACACGGTGAATCAGTGCTTGGTTTTCTGAGGCTCTGGACAGCTAGGAGAGCTGAGGTCTCAGGGAAGAAGTCAGGAGCTCCAGCCCGAGTTCCTCACCAGCGGCTGGAGTCCTGCGGAAGTTCAACATCCTTCTCATCTCGTTCAGACTCTTCCAGGGCCCCTTGCGGTCCAGTAGCCCCTTGAGTTTCAGCTCCATAAACCTGTCAGGGGGTATCAAGGGTGGGGAAGAGGCTAGAGGCCCTGGGAGACCCTCCCCTGTCAGCTGGCCTTATCCTTCCTAGGCTCTCGAACCAGCCCCCAGGTCCCCAAGGAGCCACTGCCCCTGAGGTCATCATGGTCTCATGGGAATTGGTGGTGGGCAGAGGCTGTGCCCTGGGTAGGACTGTGTGACCCACGTCCTTGACAGTGGGGGAGGGCAGAAGGCGGGAGTTCCAGGGCAGCTGAGGCCCAGGGTCGGGAGGGAGTGGGTATCCTTACGCAGAGCTGACTTTCAGGTAGAAGCAGGAATTCTTCATGACAGAGTATTTGATGTTGAGATCCAGATCTTTCACAGACTTCTCATCCAGACAGTGAGGCCAGCCTGGACTGTAAGTCTTCCAGCTGGAGGGAGGAGCAGGAAGGTGGTCCACAAGAAGGCTCAGGGAACCCACCGACTGGGGCAAAGGGAGAGGTAGGGCCCTGGAGGCCCTCGTCAGAGCCAGCCCCCTTCTACGAGTGAGGGCATTCCCAAGCTCTGTCCCTGCCTCGTTCCCACTGCTGACTGGTCCAGGCCTGGGCACCTAACCAGAGCTAGGCCCATCAACGTCCTTTCTGGGGAATCGGATATCGGGTCCAAAATGGAGTCACTTGTGCTAAGCCCACATCTGCAAACCAAGGCTTCATGCCTAACCTATCTGCAAGGTCAGTCGCTCCCAGGAACGTGACCTTTAACCAGTCAACCTGGAATTACTGGGTCATCACCAGTGAGGTGACCTGCCTGATAGATCCCCACCTTTCCCCAAAGGAAGGTGATCTTGCCTGAAACAATCCGCTTTTTTGCTAGAAAGTTCCTTTTTCTGCCCCCATCTGCCTAGAAAAGCCTATCATTTTGTACGGCTCCTCAGAACTCCTTCTCTGCTAGAGCAGACACTGCCTGATTCGCAAATCATCAAATAAAGCCAACTAGATCTTCAAACGGACTCGGTTGAATTTTTTTTTTTTTTTTAACAGGGCTGAGCCAGAGGGACTATCTGTCTGGATATCTGGACTACCACATGCAAACATAGGGACTGTTAGTTATGACCACTTTCCACTGTAGGGACTGGGACCCAAAGAAAGCTGTTCTACAGAGAGAGAAAGAGAAATGTGAAACAAGAGAGAGAAAGCATCTAGGCCCCCAGAGACAGGGAGAGAATCACCTTGGCTTCTGGGCTCTGAGATCTGGCTACCCTTCCAGTGTGTCTGTGGGTGTGTGTCCTCCTGACACACTCCCATCCTCCGCCCCCACCCCCAGTCTGCTTGCTGGCTTATTTTTTTTTTCTTGCAACCATAAAATCCCTGACTCACACAGATGCATCTCACAAGGGAGTTCATGTAGGCTTCAGGAGCCTTGGGCAGGCATCCCATGGAGAGGCACGTTGATTTCCGTAAGCTTGAGGGGGGTCAGAAATTTACTCTTCCCCAGGCCTCCAGCATCTTGATCAAGTAAGCAATACAGCCTGAAGACTTTGGGTGCAATGGTAAAACCCTGTCCCCGGAAGCTGAGCACACCCCCCCCCCCCCCCCCCCCGCCCCTCCCCTCCTCTTATTCAATCAGTCAGTCATTGCCCTTGGGCTGGAACTCTCGACTTCAAAGAACAAGTGGCAATTAAAGTACACTACTCCTAAGTGGCGGCCCAACCCTGCTTCTCACATGGGAGTGTACAAACCCATTCACCCAGAGACCTTGGTGAAATGCAGGTTCTGATTTAGCAGGTCTGGAGTGGGTGGGCCCGGGAGCCTGAGAGCTCCCAGGTGATGCTGACACTGTGATCTGAGGCCATACTTCAAGGCCTGAGGGCCTAGACATTTGGAGCCCAGGTAGCTGAGAGACCTGGAGCAAAAGCCTGCAGCCCAGGCTTTGGGACCAGCTGAGTTGGCCAGAACACGACCTTTTGAAAACCTGCCCCTGAGCGCCCTGTGGTCCCTGGCTTTGTCTGCCTACCTGCAGCCCCAGTTCCCCTGCAGCTTCCACCCCTCACCAAGGCAGCCTCTGGGACCCAACTCTCCCAGCTGAGCCTGGGGCAGAGAAAGAGCCCTTCTCCCACCTGCCCTGAAGTATGAGTTTCCTGGGCTTGGAGGGGGACGTGGATTTCTGGTTCCGCCCAGATTTCCAGGAGGATAAAACAAGTCTATGGATGAAAAAGGCCCACAAAGCAAGCAAGACGCCTGCAGGGATGAGGCATTCCCAGCCCTGGTTTTCCCGCACCAGAATGCTCCGGAAGGCTGGTTACAGCAGAATTGTTGCAGGCACCCTCGGTATTCAGCAGGCCTGAGGGTGTCGGGGAATTTGCATTTCTAACAAGCCCCCAGATGCTGATGTTGTTCCCCGAGAGGACTGGCGAGGACTTCAGTCTGTGTCATCCCGGCTGAACCCAGGCAGCCCCACATCCCTTGGGTGACCCCCGCTTCCCCCCCGCCCCCCACCAGCACCCCACAGTAGCCCCTCCTCACTGGTACGAGTCCTGCCTGGCCTGCAGCTCTTCCTGGCGCTGTTGCCGGAGTATGGGGTGGTCGTCTGCCCAGGAGACCTTGGCTGTGAGCGCACAGGAGCGGGTGAGGAGGGCAGAGAAAACGCCTCCCGCCCCCCTCTGCCCCAGCTGCTCTGCCCTCCGCCCTGGGTCCCCTGCTCCCACACCGGGCTGCTCCCTCCTCCTCCCCAGGGGCCACACCGGCCGACCTCTCCACTCCCCTTGCCTTGCCCCCACCAGGCCCGACGTCCCCGCCCGGCTCACCGGCCCCTGCGCGCAGCGCCAGGCTCCCCGCGCCCTCCAGCCACTGGTAGCAGGGGAAGCGCAGGGGGGCGCCCTGCGGCGGCGTGAGCTGGAACCAGCGGCAGAACCAGGCGTCCCGGGCCACGGCCCCGACCGGGACCGGCAGCAGCAGGGGCGCCTTGTGCACGCGCAGCAGCAGCACCGCGCCCACGTCCTGGGGGAACTCCAACTGGAAGTCCTCCACCTGGAGGGGAGAGGCTTAGGATCCGAGGGGCCCGTCCCCTGCTCCCTCCTCCGCCTCCACCCCGCCCCGCAGGGCACTCACAGCGCCCGCGCTGAACTCCTTGCCCGCGTGGTCCAGGCGCAGTGGGGGGGTCTCTCCCCGGGTCCCCACGATGCTGATAGCTATTTTGTTCCACGTGCCAGCCCCGATGGCCTCGCCGGTGGACACTCTCACGCTGAACTTGGCCATGGTGCCAGCCCAAGTCTGGCTGTCTGCTGGGCCGCTGAGACCTTTAAAGCTGGCGGCTCAGCTGGGGACACGCCCCGCCCCGCCCCGCCCCGCCAGGTGCCGGTCCCGCGCGACGGATTGCTGTCCCCCATTCCAAGTGCGCACGGAGCCCCTCCGCCACCTGGTAAGCAAACACACGCCCGGCCCAGGGCGGAGACGGGCGGGGCTGGGAGGCTCTGTAGTGCCGGGTGAGCAGGGACTGGGTGTCCTGAGGTTTGGGGACCCGGACCTTTCAGGGATGCAAGGCCAGAGAGAGAGTCAGGATCCAAGCGGGGGGTGGAGATACATTTGGGCCCCTCTTTGTTTCTTTGCCTTCTTAGCCTCTAAAAGCCTCTGCAGCCCCACCTCCCCACTTTCTACAGCTCTTCTTGGCCTGCGTTCATTATTTTATTGCGGCCAATAAATAATTTTGAGAACCAACCATGTACCTCGTACTTCCTTAGGTACTGTGAAGACTGCCAAGGCAAGACCCAGTCTTTACTCCGTTGGAGGTTAAAAATCAAGTGCGAGAGAAAATGAGTAAGCGAACGAGGCAGGGATGCATCGAAGGAGAGAGAGAGATGTCAGGGAGGAGGTATGGGGTTCGGTTTGGGGGACTGACAGACTTGGGGCCTCTGGTCTGGAAATGCTCTCTGAGATGCCTAGTAGACATCCAAGCAAAGAAACCACGACCGGGTCTAGAGCTAAGGGCTGCTGTCGGTGCCCCTGAGCATCGGCACACAGGTGTGGCTGAGATCCCTAGGCAGAGAATGTAGATAGAGAAGAGGGAATGGGCTGTGCCCTGTTAGTTCTCTGCCATTTGGAAGTCGTGGAACGCGGAGGCAGATCCAGGGAGGATCTGTCAGTGAGGTACAAGGAGGACCCAGAGGGGGTGCTTCATGAAAGCCAAAAGATCGGTCAAATCTGAGAGTTGCATCAGAGTAAGGCAGAAATGATTCCTGGGTCTGTCAACAAGGAGACCTCAGAGTCTGTGCCATGGGCTGCTGAGCGTGATTAAGGCAACCAGCCCGGTTCTGTGCCACCAAGCTCTGGCGGGCACGTGACCAAATCCCACAGTAGTGTCTGGGACCCCGCCCAGAGCCTTGCTGGTGGTCTGGTGGGGGCCGTGTGACCGGGAATAGAATTCCAGTGGTGCACTCCCACATACCTTTACCTCCACCCTCCTGGAATCCCACTAAAATACCAAGTTTAAGGCATAAACCTACAAGGACAGGAAAACAAGTATGCAAATGTCAGCAACTGATTTAACAGACAGGAGAAGGCAGAAGCCCAGAATTCCCACTTCAAAACCCCCCAAGATCTTATGAATTGGGAGACAGGTGCTCTGAGAGTAGTAGAACACAGGCTGATGAGACAGAAGTTTTTATGAGATGCCATTAGGACCCCTCCTCCCCCCAGATACCCTCCCTTACCTCACACAGCCAGCAGGAGACCTTCCCCCTCCACCCTCTCACAGATGTTTGGAGATTGCTTTTCTGGAGAGATTGACCTAAAGGGAGTCTGGACTTGGCGATATCAGTTAGAGCTGAGGGTGGGACACAACATTTAAAATTGGAGGATGGGGTGAAAGTCTACACACTGAGCAGTGGGGGTCCCAGTCCCTTTTGCTGGTTGGGTCCAAGTCTGTTGGCAGCCACTATACTGTACCCCCAAACCCCACCCACCAGTCAAGACTGGAGGGCTTTTCTCTAGAGGAACTGACCAGCTCAAGTGTCATGTGGGGTCCTCCAGTGAAATGGCCCTGTTCACACACAGTTCCCCATCAGCTTTTGTTGACTCACTCTTAAAGATGAGTGTGTGGCCGAGGATCACCAGACCTTCCTTGAAGGCTTATATCTAAAAGACAAGGATCAAAACAAACAAGACTGAAGGAACAGACAAGGTGGGGAGCAGAAGAGAATTTAAAAAAAAATTGTAATTTGTATCCTCAGGGAGAAGAGAGCTTATAGCTATAAGAAATATTGTTTCTGGGCAAAATGTTTGGATTTTATAAATCACCCATTCTTTTTTTTTAATTGTGGTAAAACACATACAACCTAAAATTTACCGTTTTGACAGTTTTTGAGAGTGCGGTTCAGACAGCGCATTCACAATGCATCACACTCTGCATTCACTGTGGTGTGCAACCATCCATCCCCACCGTCTCCAGAACTTTGTCATCATTCCAAGCCGAAACTCTCTATCTATTAAAAGGCAAAGCAAAACCATTCTCCCCACCCCCAACCCCTGATACCCTCTATTCTTCTTTCTGTCCCTGAATTTGACTTCTCTAGGTACCTTATATAAGTGGAATCACACAATATTTGTCCTTTGTTTCTCACTTAGTCCATTTGGCATAATGCTCTAAAGTAAGTGCCGTGCCCAACGTGGGGCTTGAACTCACGACCTCAAAAGCAAGAGTCACGCGCTTCACGCACGGAGCCAGCCAGGCACCCCTTTATTCATTTTGCGGGGGGGAGGCTATTGTGAATAATGCTGTTATGAATACTGGTCTACAAATATGTTTGAATCCTGTTTAATTCTTTTGAGTATATACCTAGAAGCAGAATTGCTAGATTATATGGTAACTCTATGTTGAATTTCTCTGAGGAGGCACACATGCTGTTTTCCACAGCGGCTGCACCATTTTTCATTCCCACCCACAATGCACAAGGGTTCCAATTTGCCCACATCCTTGTCAACACTTGTTCTTTTTTGTATATTTGATCATCGCTATTTTCATGGATATGAAGTGGAGTCTCATTGTGGTTTTGATCTGTATTTCCCTGATGACGTGTTGAACATGGCTTCATGTGCTTATTGGCCATTTGTATATTTTCTTTCTTTCTTTTTTTTTAAAGCAGTTTTTTAAATTTTTTTTTAAGATTTTATTTATTTTTCCACAGAGAGAGAGAGACAGCGAGAGAGGGAACACAAGCAGGGGGAGTGGGAGAGGGAGAAGCAGGCTTCCTGCTGAGCAGGGAGCCCGATGTGGGACTCAATCCCAGGACCCTGGGATCATGACCTGAGCTGAAGGCAGACACTTAACGACTGAGCGACCCAGGTGCCCCCATTTGTCTATTTTCTTTCTCTTAAAAAAATATTTAAGTAATTTCTGCACCCAACGTGGGGCTCGAACTCACAGCCCCAAGATCAAGAGTCAAATGATCTGGGGCACCTGGGTGACTCAGTCGTTAAGCGTCTGCCTTCGGCTCAGATCATGATCCCAGAGTCCTGGGATCTAGCCCCACATGGGGCTCCCTGCTCAGGAGGCAGCCTGCTTCTCTCTCTCCCACTCCCCCTGCTTGTGTTCCCTCTCTCACTGTGTCTCTCTCCATCAAATAAATAAATAAAATCTTTTTTTTTTTAAAAAGAGTCGAATGATCTTCCAGCTAAACCAGCCAGGTGTCCCCATTTCTATATTTCCTGTAGAGCATTGTCTATTAATGTTCTTTACCCAAACCATCATGATTATGATCCATTGTCAGGTCACGTTTTCCATTTATCATGTAACTCACATGCAAGAACAACACATTTCTAAATATATTCAATATTTTTTTATTTGTAGGTCACTCCGGTAGCATAAATCAATATTGCCCGTATGTATGTGCCCGGCGCAGTGAGGCTCAGAAAAAGTAGCGATGCTTTCTTGTTTCCCCCCCCTAAAATGCATCTTCGGATTCCCTTTCTCT
The DNA here is from genome assembly GCF_003265705.2 of Callorhinus ursinus. NCBI lineage: Eukaryota > Metazoa > Chordata > Mammalia > Carnivora > Otariidae > Callorhinus > Callorhinus ursinus. Next base: position 2,879,853 of record NW_027397105.1, on the reverse strand, counting down.
GCTATTTTCTGCTTCCTTTTCCCTTTTATAAATTTAAGTGAGTCTATTTTAAAGGAAACTTGTGTCCCTACTGTAAATTGAAAATCAGTTTCAGTTCCCAGAAGAGAAGTTCACAGGAGACATGAGTACTATGAGAAAGGTTACTCAACTCCAGGTGGATTCGTTTGCAGCAGCTGGTTCCTTGTTCCATGGAGAGTTATTCACAAGGTACTGTGCTGGGAGGATGTTAAAGCGACAGCACAGCGAATTGGCACTCTCTCTCTGATGTCACGAGAATTGACTTGGGATCCAGTGTGACCCTGCACCTCCTGGGCTCTGGCCTGGAGCACGGTTGCGCAAGACATGCCCAGTAGCCTACATACATCTCGGTGCTTATTAAAAAAGCCACTTCCCCAGGCCTACCGACCTCACACCGGGGAGGCAGTCTCCAGAGACTGGACTTTGGGGGATGTACATTTTCAATAGGCACTCCTGGTGATTCTTCTTCAGAGCTACTGCCCTTGAGCATTTCCATATTTACCTCTGTTCTGACAGGGTCTTCTGGGAGATGTCATCGGACCCTTCCAGATACAGAGGAAGAAATCAGAGCCCTGACTCAGAAGGAACTTACTCGAGGCTTAAAAAATGTCAATCAGATCAAGTACGCCCCTGCTTTGAATTCCTGAATGCCCTGGCTCCTCCCTATCTTCAACCTCCCTCCCTCCCTTCCCCTCTCCCTTCCTTCCTTCTTTCCCGCCTTATCCTTTTCTTTCTTTTAAATTCTAAAATTTTGATCAAAGCTATAGATGCACAGGATTGAAAGATTTTTTTTTTTTTAAGTTGTTTATTAGAGAGCATGAGAGAGATCACGAGCAAGGGGGTGAGGAAGAAGCAACTCCGATGCAGGACCCTGGGATCATGACCTGAGCCGAAGGCAGGCAGATGCTTAACCAGCTGAGCCACCCAGGTGCCCTAGATGCCCATGATTTAAAGAGACAAATAGTTCTGGAAGTGTCTCACCAATAACAGCTGTCCCCGGCACCACTCCTGCTGTTTTCCACTCATTAAAGACAATAACTTTCCTCTCTTTTGGTTGATAATCTTGGTATTGATTGCCACATCTCAAACAGCATGCACAGATCGATACTTTATTTTTTATTTTTTAAATTTTAGGCAGCAATCGGCTCCCCACTCTGGAAGAGAGAATTGCCTTCTCTTGACCAGCTTCGATTCCTATGATGCCTGCAAACCTTTCTCATCTCACCTTCAGATAGAATTTCAGTAGGGCTGTAGCAAAAACCAGCACTCAGTATTTACACGATTTGACTGTGTGCGTGCTATTCAGAGGGGAGCTTTAGAGGGAGCTGTAAGTATTTTTTTCCTTGCCTGCAAAACCGTCTGTGGCTTCTCTGGGTAATAATTATCAATTTGTTATTATTTCTATTGATTTCTAGATACTTGTATTAACTTCACTGCTTGTCTGGATCCCCTCAGCATGCTCGGGCACATCGAATACTCCCAGGCTGTCTCCACCTTGCGATGCCCTCCAGACCCCTACTTAGCTGAGCTCTCCTGGGCTCTTGCGTCCCCACCACCCCTCAGGGATTCTTTCCCCCCTCTGCTGTGCTAGCGCTCCAGTCTCCCATACTCCATGCTTTCCACTTTCTCGCTTATTTCATTTCCATGGAGCATGCCCTTTAATAGCTGGCTACTTCAGAAAGCATACAGGTAGGGTACGAGAAGCTTTCAAGACCTCACATGTCTGGGAACGCCTACAATCTCTCTGTACATCTGAGTGATAACTTGGAAGTGATTTTTGTTCAGAATTTGGAGAGCATTGCTTCATGGGAAGTGTTGCTATAAAGAAGCCTAAAGCCATTTGGATTCCTGGCTCTTTTCGTATGACCTGATGTTCCCTCCCGAAGCTTTTAGGATCTTTCCTTTGCCCCCTGGACTCTGTAACTTCACAAGGATGCACCACCGTCATTTTTTCATTGTTCAGCCTTCTTAGGGAGGAACTCCCAATTTTGAAACTCGTGTTCTTCACTACGAGATTATTTCATGATTACTCTCGTCTCTTCATTTCATCTACTGTCTCGTTTTTGAACTCCGATGAGATGATTAAACGTGGGGTCTCCTGGACTGGTTCTCCAATTTCTTTTACTTTCTTCCCTCTTTTCCATCATGTTGCCCTTGGTCAATTTCCTCAACGTTCTCTTCTAATCTATTGAGGGTTTTTTTTTTTAATTTCTCCTATCATATTTTTAATTTCAAGAGCTGTGAGCTGTTTTTTTGTTCCGCACATATGTTTCTTTTTTCTTTCTTTAAAGATTTTATGAGAGACACAGCGAGAGAGGGAACACAAGTAGCAGGAGTGGGAAAGGGAGAAGCAAGCTTCCCGCTGAGCAGGGAGCCCGATGTGGGGCTTGATGCAGCTCGATGCGGGGCTTGATCCCAGGACCCTGGGACCATGACCTGAGCTGAAGGCAGGTGCTTAACGACTGAGCCACCCAGGTGCCCCCGCATATATGTTTCTTAATAGCGCCCTGTTCATGTTTTGTGGTTGCAACACTTCATTTCCCTGAGGTTATTAATGCTGGGGTTTGTTCCTGCTACTTGTGGGATAGGCTTCAATCTATCTAGGTTATCTGTTGCGTAACAAACTGCCTCAAATCACAGTTTAAAATATGAAGAATTGTTTATTTTCTGATGATTTTGCAATTTGGCCAAGGCTCCCTGTAGCATCAGCTGGAGTCCCTCTCCAGGATACATTCGCCTGGGGGACACACTGCAGCTGGGACATCCAAAGTGGCTGCGCTCACGTGTCAGTGGCTGGGGGGTTGGCTGGGTCTCTTTGTCGCATGGTCTCTCACCATTCAGTTATCCTGCCTAGCTTCATTACAGAGTGCCTGGACCCCGAGAAGCAGAAGCCCAAAGCTGTAATTCCCTGGCGTCTGAAGGCTTGGGACAAGAGCTGTAAAGTGCTGACCCGTTCCATTGTCTGGCTCAGAGTTAATGTGGAGGGAAAATGGACTCTTGACGGGAGAGCAAGGAATCTTTGAACACGTTTCATCAAAAAAATAAAATAAAATCCCTCCGCTGCCATTTTACTGGAGCTTGGGAAGGGGGCAAACGTCAGTGTTCGTGTTGCACCTGGTTTTATCCAGAATAACTGAAAAGATCAACGTGTTGCATTTCGCCGCCTCTAGTTTCCCCACTGGTTCCATTCCTCGACCCCTTCTATGACCTTTCGCGTTTCCTGTGTGCTTCTGCCCAAGCAGGGTGTACCTTGAAAGAGGCAACGGTTGTGTGCTCTGGGCTGTGGGGACTTTCGTTGGGGTAGAGCCGTAACAAAGAGACGTGGGCCCTTATAAAAGGTCTGCATTCGTCTTTATTTTATTTTTTGCGTTTGCCTTATTGGTTTTTTTCAAACTTGCAAAATTCTAAAAAGTAGTGAACTGAAGGTAGGCAATTAGAAACAGTGAGGGTAGAATATTTTTTAAGAAGTTTTGCAGTGAAGGTGGGCAGAGGCATGGAGCAATAAGGGCGCATCTGAGACCGAAGGAGAGCTTCTTGCAAGATCAAGATGAGCAATTCTTCTCACAGCGATTCGCACTCCTGGCTTCACGTTGAAACTACCAGGGATGCTCGAAAAAGCAATGTTCTGGTCTCTCTCTGGGGTCTGGGTGTTAGACCCACGTATTAGCAATTTTTTTTACAGCTTCCCAGGTGATTCTAATGCGCAGCCATGGCTGAGAACCACAGCCCCTGAAGCATGTTTAAGTTCTTGAGAATGAGGAGGGAAGCTGATGCAGGAGGAAGTGCTAGTCTCAGAAGTAAAATCCTGAGAAAGTGAAAGCGTAGGGCCCAGAGCCCAACAAGGGCGCAACAAGCAGGACCAGTACAAGTTCAAGCAATAGGCAATTCCAACTCAGATCGACTTTAGCAACTTAGGTGACTATTGTAACTGAAGTATCCAGAGGTAGAGTGTGACACAATGAACTACCCATCTACTCTCCCTTCTACCTTCCTTCTAGAACTCAAGTTTGGCTAAGGGTAGGAAGGTGGCCAGCCCCAGTGCCGACCTGTGTCATGCCAAATGTGACCATTTTATGCCTCCTCCATCTTGGGGTTGTAATAAGGCTGCTCCAGATATGACTAAGACCTCATGTTTTTCCATCTCTTCTCTCTGCCCTCTGCAGCATTGGCTCCATAGAGTGTGGCTGTGATGGGGGCAGTTCCAGACCTTGCATCCTCACACCATGGCAACCAGGAGAACAGAGGTAGCTCCTGAGAAGGAGGGCTGACTTTTCCCTTTTCCAAAATTCTGTCAAATGTCTTCTCACCTCATTTCTCGTTGCTCTACTTGGCTTACACTAGGATCCCTGAACCACCAACCAATGTAGCCAAGAAGATGGAACCTGCAAGTCAACCAAAGGTGTATCCCAAGGTGAGTCCCACTCAACTATACTCAACAGCACAAACCACATGGCTGAACATGAGAATGTGTGGCTTCATAAGGGAACCGCGAAGGGCTGGTACCAGGAGGAAGAGAAACAAAGGTTGGGCAACCAAGCAGACTCACAAAAGGGCAGACACGCCTTCTATTGTAGCAGACGGGTGGGGGGGGTTGGTTGGGAACAGTTGCAGTAGGGTCTCTTGTCTGGGAAGAGGATGATGTGGGAATTCCTTTCCGGTTATTTTACTTTGTCACTGAGACGTGGGCCAAGTCTTCAGCTGGGCGGGATCTGGGAACTTCTGTGTGTTGGGTCCCGCGCTGCGGCTGGTAGTGAAAGGTTAAGCAGGACAAGTCCTTATTCTCCAGGAGCTCCTGATTTGGTGGGAAAACTGCAGGGTCCAAGGGAGTATAAAGGACAGTGTGTGGATGGCAGCACCCATACCCCCTTTTCTGGTACAACCTCCTTGTTTTCCTGTAGAGAATAGCCCCTTCCCATTCTCAGTCCAAATAGATACAGTGGAGCTGACTTCACCCTCTGGCTTCAGGGGCAGCCACATGATCCAGTTCTCCCCAGACAGATTTGGGAAGAGTTTGGGAATCGATTCAGGGTTGAATAGGTGGCTTTGTCCAGGCCAGTAAGAATCAGCCCTAGGATTTTCTGTTGTTGAAATTGTTTTTTTTTATATTTTATTTATTTATTTATTAGAGAGAGAGAGAGAGCAGGGGGGAGGGGCAGAGCAAGAGGGAGAGAGTCTCAAGCAGACTCCACACTGAGTGCAGAGCCCAATGTGGGGCTCAATCCCAGGACCCCGAGATCATGACCTGAGCAGTCAGTTAAGGCAGATGCTTAACTGACTGAGCCACCCTAGGTGCCCCTCTTTTTTGTTTTTTGGTTTTTTTAAAAGCACTTTCTTTTCCTAGAGTTGTGAAGTTGATAGGATATAAGTAAGTCTTGAAGCTGCTGCTGGCCATTTCTGTAACCATTTTGGGAGGGCCCACCTGAGAATGAAGACAACAGAGGAAATCGTACCTGAGGATTTTATAGAGACACCTCATGTGAGCACCCAGAAACAGCCATGCCTGTAGTGAGATGTAATACTCTTGGACTCCTGAACTCTTTCAATCAGAAGAATCCTGATTAGAGCAGAGGTCGATCTCAGACATGAGAGTGGGGCATATCAGAGAAATCTTCCTTCAGGTAAGAAGGCTCGCATTGCAATTTGTAGGATGAGTAAGATTTAAATGGAGAAGAGAAGAGTGCTCTAGCCCACCTGCCACCACACCTGTGTATTTGATTCCTAAACTGAGAGTACCAGATGCCTCTGTCTCTTCTGTCCCATTCATGCTCACATCATCCACTTCCTGTCACTCATCCCCCTGAATGGGTCTCTTAAACAGTCATTCTTGTCATATATCCATGCAACAAGTATGTATAAGTCTAGACCAGGTGATGCACTAAGTTGGATGTTGTATGGAAGGGGGAGGGTGTGTGACAAATTCAGAGAACAGACGTGGTAGACACTCAGTCCCCTCCCATTTCATGCCCACGGCAGACCTTGCCAATCAATCCATGTATTTTTCTTCTTGAGCCCAGAAGTAGCCTGTGAATCTTTGTCATTGCAGCACTCAAGGCAGGCACAACCAACTGAATGGAGTTGGCATTTATGATGAAACCTACTGTCATCCTCAAGGTAGGGTGTGGTCCAAGGCAACATGGATCCAGAAGAGAAGGGAGATGGGACTGAAGCACTCTAGAGACCGGGGAGATTGTAAGTAACAGACACCCATGGGAGAGAACTTGAGTAAAAAGGAGAATTTATTATAAGGACACAAGGATGGAGATATAGCTGAGTCTCAGGGACAGCCTAGAGGCAGAGACTGGAGCATTGTAGCAACTCAGGGAATTCTCTCTCCAACTCTCTTCTCCCTTGACCCGTTCTTTCTCTTTCCCAGTCCACCTGGCAGAGGTGGCTGCCACACCATTCATGGATAGGTTTAGAAGGTCTTGGTTCAAATTTCAAGTTCCCCGGCAAAGGGTTCTCACTGACCCAGTGTGGGACAAGGATCCACCCTTGGCACAATTTCCTCTGTCCAGGAAGAAGGGGTCAGACAAGATGCCAGGCTGGCTGTGTGTCCAGCCATATTGGTGGTGATAATGAGTGGTGGGGGTAATGCAGATTTTTTTTCAGAAGTATGTGAGGAAGTCTTTTCTGGGCAATAGAAAACCCCAAACAATAAATATCCCCTATATAATACAAGGAGGTCTTCCTGTAGGAGGTGAATTTTAAACTAGTCATGAAAAATTAGTACAATTTTAATTAGCAGAGCCGAATGAGCAGGATATTGTAAACTCAAACTAGCTTGATAAAATAGGGGAATGTATCAGCTAATGTAACTGGAAAGTTCAGCAGTTACTGGCTTCGGGCTTGGATGGATCCAAGTGCCCACAACGTGTGTTTGGAATTGTTCTCCCTCACTATTTCATTTCTGCTTTCTTCTGTGTTGAACTGTACTGATTGTATTCTCAGGTAGACTCTTCCCAAGTGGTGGCAGAGATGGTTTGCAGCATCTGTGGGCTTCCATCCTGCCAGCTTGGCAACCCCAGCACAAAGACCAGTGCGGTGTCTTCCTGTTACTACCTCTAACAAAGGTCCTAGGGCTGACCCTCACTGAACCCGCCTTGGTCACAGACTCTACGAGGCGGGGGCAGGAGGTAGCTCCACACACACGATATGGGTTGAGGGTGGAGATAGGTGGATCCCCAAAGGAAAATCAGATGTGGCTACTAGAAAAAGTAGGCAAAAACAACATCTGTGTACTCGGCCTTTTCTGGGCAGAATCCTGCTCAGAAACCACCTGTTGGTGAGTTGCTGACCCGAGGTCTTTCTTTCTTTTTTTTTTTTAAGATTTTATTTATTTATTTGACAGAGATAGAGCCAGAGAGCACAAGTAGAGGGAATGGCAGAGGCAGAGGGAGAAGCAGGCTCTGCACTTGAGCAGGGAGCCTGATGTGGGACTCGATCCCAGACTCTGGGATCATGACCTGAGCCGAAGGCATATGCTTAACCATCTGAGCCACACAGGCGCCCTGACCTGAGCTCTTGCAAAGCTCTTGGCAAAGGTTTAGAGGACTTCCTTAATGGAGAGGTGTACTGTGGTTATCCATGACCACAAAATTAAGTACACAAACATAGTGGCTTACAACAAGCATTTGGTACCCCATGGTTTTGCAGGACAGGAACTTGGACAGGGCTCTGCTGGGTGATTCTTCTGTTTCCTACGGCACTGACAAAGGTACTGGGTCGTATTCAGGGTAGATGGGTTGGAATACAAGCTAAAGAGGACCTGATTCCTGCATCTGACAACTTGAAGTGGGTGGCTCCAAGGCTATATTCAGCTGGGGTAGTCAACAGGTGCAGTCTCACATGGCCTCTTCAGCATGGTGACTTCTTAACACCGACGCTTAGGGTCGTAGAGGGTCGAGGAGGCTCTGACAGAAGGTGAGAAGCTTCTTATGATAGTCTTGCCTCAAAAGTCCCTGAAGGTCCCTTCTGACATTCCACTGGTCAAGCAAGTCACTAGGGCCAGGGGAGCTTCCAGGGGAGGAGAATGAGACCCTACCTGTCAGTGGGAGGGGCGCAAACAAGGTCATATTTATCTCCCCAAATCCTCACAACTCATGACACAGTGAGGGAACGACGGAAAATGGGGGTTGACTGGGGAGAATCTGCCCACGATTATCCGTGCTGCCTATGGGAGAGTGGCTCCGTCGGCGGGTTCTCCGGGGTGGGAGCAGAGGCCTATGCAGGCTGCTGCAGACAGCTGGGTTGAGTGGAGGGCGCTTGCTCACAGGGGCTCAGGCGAATGAGGCCAGAGGAGCTTAGGGCCCTCGGGCCCTCGGAATCCAGGCCAGTTTTGGGGGTCTCGACCTCCTTCCTGGAGGCACAGCTGTCTCTGTGACTCCACTCCTCATTCCTCTCTCCTCTTTTCCTGCCTCTTATCTTTGGTGTACCATGACCCCGTATTGACCCGATTCTACCCCTCCTCCCTTCTCCCCCTCGTCCTTCTAACTTCGGCCCTGTCGCCTGAGCACCTCCGTTCACTGCGCACATCCCTGTTCCTGTTTCCAAGAGAGAGAATCCAATTGGCCCAATTCCTCTTTTTGTACCAGGGTGTCTCATTGGTTGCCCATCAACCAATGGCGTGGCTGGGCTTGAGTCAGGTGGGATTCTGCCCAGAAAAGGCCGAGTACACAGATGTTGTTTTTGCCTACTTTTTCTAGTAGCCACATCTGATTTTCCTTTGGGGATCCACCTATCTCCACCCTCAACCCATATCGTGTGTGTGGAGCTACCTCCTGCCCCCGCCTCGTAGAGTCTGTGACCAAGGCGGGTTCAGTGAGGGTCAGCCCTAGGACCTTTGTTAGAGGTAGTAACAGGAAGACACCGCACTGGTCTTTGTGCTGGGGTTGCCAAGCTGGCAGGATGGAAGCCCACAGATGCTGCAAACCATCTCTGCCACCACTTGGGAAGAGTCTACCTGAGAATACAATCAGTACAGTTCAACACAGAAGAAAGCAGAAATGAAATAGTGAGGGAGAACAATTCCAAACACACGTTGTGGGCACTTGGATCCATCCAAGCCCGAAGCCAGTAACTGCTGAACTTTCCAGTTACATTAGCTGATACATTCCCCTATTTTATCAAGCTAGTTTGAGTTTACAATATCCTGCTCATTCAGCTCTGCTAATTAAAATTGTACTAATTTTTCATGACTAGTTTAAAATTCACCTCCTACAGGAAGACCTCCTTGTATTATATAGGGGATATTTATTGTTTGGGGTTTTCTATTGCCCAGAAAAGACTTCCTCACATACTTCTGAAAAAAAATCTGCATTACCCCCACCACTCATTATCACCACCAATATGGCTGGACACACAGCCAGCCTGGCATCTTGTCTGACCCCTTCTTCCTGGACAGAGGAAATTGTGCCAAGGGTGGATCCTTGTCCCACACTGGGTCAGTGAGAACCCTTTGCCGGGGAACTTGAAATTTGAACCAAGACCTTCTAAACCTATCCATGAATGGTGTGGCAGCCACCTCTGCCAGGTGGACTGGGAAAGAGAAAGAACGGGTCAAGGGAGAAGAGAGTTGGAGAGAGAATTCCCTGAGTTGCTACAATGCTCCAGTCTCTGCCTCTAGGCTGTCCCTGAGACTCAGCTATATCTCCATCCTTGTGTCCTTATAATAAATTCTCCTTTTTACTCAAGTTCTCTCCCATGGGTGTCTGTTACTTACAATCTCCCCGGTCTCTAGAGTGCTTCAGTCCCATCTCCCTTCTCTTCTGGATCCATGTTGCCTTGGACCACACCCTACCTTGAGGATGAGAGTAGGTTTCATCAAAAATGCCAACTCCATTCAGTTGGTTGTGCCTGCCTTGAGTGCTGCAATGACAAAGATTCACAGGCTACTTCTGGGCTCAAGAAGAAAAATACATGGATTGATTGGCAAGGTCTGCCGTGGGCATGAAATGGGAGGGGACTGAGTGTCTACCACGTCTGTTCTCTGAATTTGTCACACACCCTCCCCCTTCCATACAACATCCAACTTAGTGCATCACCTGGTCTAGACTTATACATACTTGTTGCATGGATATATGACAAGAATGACTGTTTAAGAGACCCATTCAGGGGGATGAGTGACAGGAAGTGGATGATGTGAGCATGAATGGGACAGAAGAGACAGAGGCATCTGGTACTCTCAGTTTAGGAATCAAATACACAGGTGTGGTGGCAGGTGGGCTAGAGCACTCTTCTCTTCTCCATTTAAATCTTACTCATCCTACAAATTGCAATGCGAGCCTTCTTACCTGAAGGAAGATTTCTCTGATATGCCCCACTCTCATGTCTGAGATCGACCTCTGCTCTAATCAGGATTCTTCTGATTGAAAGAGTTCAGGAGTCCAAGAGTATTACATCTCACTACAGGCATGGCTGTTTCTGGGTGCTCACATGAGGTGTCTCTATAAAATCCTCAGGTACGATTTCCTCTGTTGTCTTCATTCTCAGGTGGGCCCTCCCAAAATGGTTACAGAAATGGCCAGCAGCAGCTTCAAGACTTACTTATATCCTATCAACTTCACAACTCTAGGAAAAGAAAGTGCTTTTAAAAAAACCAAAAAACAAAAAAGAGGGGCACCTAGGGTGGCTCAGTCAGTTAAGCATCTGCCTTAACTGACTGCTCAGGTCATGATCTCGGGGTCCTGGGATTGAGCCCCACATTGGGCTCTGCACTCAGTGTGGAGTCTGCTTGAGACTCTCTCCCTCTTGCTCTGCCCCTCCCCCCTGCTCTCTCTCTCTCTAATAAATAAATAAATAAAATATAAAAAAAAACAATTTCAACAACAGAAAATCCTAGGGCTGATTCTTACTGGCCTGGACAAAGCCACTTATTCAACCCTGAATGGAGTTATAATAGTATCTGATTCATAAGGTCGTTGAGGATACTAAATGAACTTTCATGAGTAAAGTGCTTAGTATAGTTTCTGGCATGCAGGAAGTGCCCAGTAAAACAGTGCTCCTTCCTTCCTCCCCTACCTGCTCCAAAGATGATCTCACTCCCTATTTTATTGAGAAAACAGAAAACTCCAATGGAGATTTCCAGAAATCCCCAAATGTGCCTGCCCCCACGCCCATCCCATCTCGCTCTAATTCTCTTACAAGAGCTTCCCCTCCTCCCAATCAAAGGAACCCCTTCTCCTGGGCCTGGATCTCCCCTGCCAGACACAGAAGCCTGGCTCCCCCTGGTTCCCCCTTCCAGTGCCTGCCTCTCCACACATTCCCACCCATCAGCTGTCAATGGGCAAAAATCTCTCCCTTTTTAAAAAACAAAAAAGCTAACGTATCTACTGATGTTGCCACCTTTCTAGTTCTTGAAGGAACGTTTTAGACAGCCATGTTATCATAGGGTGTGTCCTCTGGCCTTTTACTGGAAGGCAGTGACTCTTGGAAGGGCCAGTTTGGGGGATGGGCTCTGGTTCTTGAGATGTTTCATGATCATCCAGTCCAACCACCTCAGTATATATGGCCGTTGCCCTGTGCTTGGGCACCAGGTCCCAGGAAGCCACCAAGATGGAGACCAGGTTGGATCTCTTCTCCAAGGGCCAGAAAAGCTTCCATGACTTGGGGCCAGTGTTGAGGATGAAGTGCTCAGTACTGGGTCTCTCCTCTTCCCTTTTCAGGGCCTGCCAAAGTTGGTCTGGAGCCTTTTGCTGCAGGCCTTAAGGCCACTTCACAATCCTTCAGGCCTTGTTTCACCTGGGGCCACCAGCTGCCCTGGCGAAGACTGCGGCAAGAGTTCTGGGTGTCCCTCTATCCTGGGATTAAGGCTAAGCCCTAGAGGAGGTGACTTCAGGGACTGAGGTGGAGGACCCGCCAATGACATAGGAGAGAACCCATGTGACCCCAAATCAGACAATTCGTTCATCGGAGTCACAGGGAAGTTGTTGGGAAGGAGCCACATGACTTGGGAGCAGGGGTGTCAGGACTGAGAGAGGGCTGGGGAGCTGATGTGCTAGTGGAGTGTAGGGGTGGGGCAGTGCCCTGAGTTAGGTGGTTATGAACATGTCTTTGCTTGACTTGGTGGTTTGGATGATGAGGGAGACTGGAAGAAAGAGCCCTTTGCTCTCCTTGCAGTCGGGAGCACATTGTAATCAAGTAGATGGCCATTTTGCTGCAGTGGAAAAATCATGAGAATTTTGTGGTATCTAGCAGAAGTTCATGTTGTCTGGCACTAAGAAGTGGTGTTTGGCAATAAGCTCTGTAGCTGGGGGTGTAACCCACTCATAACGTGCCGTAATAGGATGTCGAGTGATCTTTTCCTGTGGCCATGGAAACAGTGGCCGCAACTGACACCATGAGGTACTAAGTCTCCCGCATTCTACAGAGAGATGCCAACAGTTGGCTCGGCTCCCCTCCCCCGCATTCCCATCCCAAGGGCTGCCTGAGAGTTTGAGCAACTGGCTCCCGCCAAACCCCTGCTCCCAGGCCACCAGCAGAGGCGTGGGAGGTGGGAGGAGAGGTTGGTGGGATACAGCATCCGGGCTGAGGGTTGCCCTCCCCCCCTACCCCCACCAACCACCAGAATGGCAGTGCTCTGGAAGAATCATTTTTGGAGAATGGAGGTACCTTCAGCAGTGGGAAGTAGGCATCTCATTGCTGGCTGGGTGAGGCTGGGCTGCAGAACGGAGAGGAGACACGGTGTGGAGGCCTGGGGAGAAGGCAGTGGTAACCCTCTCCCCACCACCCCCAGCCCGGACTCCTGTGGCCTGAGAGTGTGCGGAGGACAGTTCCCACAGCTCCTCAAGGTGGAGGACAGAGGGCACAGGGCGAGCCAAAGCTGGGGGCTGTCCGGGCTTCCCAGGCAGCCAGGGGACACCCGAGGGGCTCTGGTCCCCAGACAAGATCGTGGGGGTGCCCGGCACTGTTGGCCTATAGGAAAACATGGCTGCTGGGCGCCTGGGTGGCTCAGTCGGTGAAGCGTCTGCCTGCAGCTGGGGTCATGATCTCAGGGTCCTGGGATCGAGTCCCACATCGGGCTCCCTGCTCAGTGGGGAGTCCGCTTCTCCCTCTTCCTCTGCTCCTCCCCTCCTGCTCTCTCTCTGTCTCTCTCTCAAATAAATAAATAAAATCTTTAAAAAAGAAGGAAAGAAAACATAGCTTTGCTTTCTGAGGGGTCTTCAGTGATGAAGAAGGCTTGGGGGAAGCGGATCCCAACCCCCAAGGGACCACATCCAGGACAGATCCAAATGTTGTGGAGACATCGAGCTGATCCCATTTTGAAGGCCGTCTTTAAGAAAAGAAACACAGGGGCGCCTGACTGGCTCAGTTGGTTAAGCATCTGCTTTCGGCTCAGGTCATGATCTCAGGGTCCTGGGATCGAGCCCCATATCGGGGCTCCCTGCACAGCTCAGCGGGGAGTCTGCTTCTCCCTCTCCCTCTGCCTGCATCTCCCCCTGCTTGTGTTCTCTCTCTCTCTCTGTGTGTGTGTCAAATAAATAAATAAAACCTTTAAAAAAAAAGAATAAAAATTGGGTCGGCAGGCTTGGAAGGGGCTTGTGTAGGTGAGGAGGGACCATAAAGTTTGCATTTTCTTAGCTTTGTGGTGAGCTCACCCCTGCACATGCATGTGGGTGGGGACGGTGTCCCCAGCTGGTGTCAGCAGCCTCGGAGCCGAAGTGAGACCAGGGAGGCTTCCCTGACAGGTGACTAGTTAAGCTTCCTCTGTATTCACCCCTCGAAGAGTGAGGGAGCAGGGGTCCTAGGATCCAATTATGCCCCCATCACCCTTCCCTCCTGACCAAGGAGCCACAGTTGGGGGAGCAGGGAAAGGGGCAGACATGTACCCCCAAGCCCACCCACACCCTCCAGGTCCCTGACCTGCGCAGTCAGGAGCCGAAGTTTCCAGCAGATGGGAGATTGGAGTTCTCAACTGGACCGGCCTTTTGAAGGCACTGATTGAGGAAATGTATAATGGGTTCATGTTCATATCCCGCCGAGTTAAAACTCTTTAATCATCCGATTACACAGACGATGTCGGAGGTGAAATCTCGCTCTTGCCAAAAACCGTCAAGAGACATGAAGCAGGACTGCCTGTAAGGTAAGTCTCTTTGCTGCACCCTGGAGAGGTAGCCCAAGGCCCAGAGCCTGAACTCCTGTCTTTACTTCCTGATCTCCAGATTTGTCAGACATGTGGCCTTCGACGGGTTTATTTCATGGTTGGAACCTCACTTTTCATGTGTGGAAAATGGGTCATCCGAGGATTAAAGACAGAACATGGGGATATGCTTTTTGAATGGCAGGATCAGCGTCCCTGTGAGCAGAATGGGTAAACTGTGGGACAGCACAGTTTACCCATTCTCTGAGTCACAGACACTCTTCTCTGAGTCCCGGGACCAAAGGCACAGGCTCAGGGATGGGTGGTGAGGTCAATGTCCTGGGTGGAGGTGGCAGAATGGCTTTAGTTTGGAAGGGCGAGTCTCGAGGCTGAGAAGCAAGCCCTGCCCTGCGGGGAACCAAAGGGTCCCAGATGTCACAGCTGTCCTTCCCCACATTTCTCTACTTCCTTCCACACTCCAGGAGCAGGGACGCCACCCGCCCCACCCCACCCTGCCTGTCAAAGTCTAGTCACTTAATTCCTGAGGATGTCGACTGCTAGCCTGTCAAAGTCTAGTCACTTAATTCCTGAGGATGTCGACTGCTAGCACTGCTCTGAGCTGGGAGCATCAGTCTCATGGGCCTTGGCTCTGAGGTCGGACCTGGAGGCTCCTCCACCTTCCAGCTGCCGGGTCAGCACGGGAGTCCAGACGAGGCTACAAGGCTGTGTGCATGTTCTCCCCTCGGGTCCTAGCCTTTCCCTGGGTTGGGCTCCCGGAGCTGGAATTTTCATCACCAGTCATGGGGCAGGGAAAGGTGCCCGCTGACTGTTGGTGGAGTTCCGGCTTGGAGGTTGTCTCCTCTTGGTCACTCATCCTGCGTTCCCTGCCTCCCTCCCAAGCCAGCCGTTTCTTCTTTTCTTTCCTGTTAAATCAGTCCAACCCCCCCACCGCACCATCAGCCTTCCGAGGACACTTATGACTGCAAAGAACAACACTGAGGCCAGTCTGGCTTAAGCCAACAACTAGCCCACGGCGCTCAAACAGCCAATCCGGCTTTAGGCCCAGCGAGGGGCAGAGACCACGCCACCCCTCTGTCAGCGATGCCCTGTGTCTCGGACGGCCCCGCGTCCTGCCCTCTCAGTAACCCCAGAGAAAACAGGCAGCTTCTTCACTCAGCTTCCAGCAGCCCCTGAGCACCAAGCCTCTTTGCCCCAGCCGGCAAGCCCCTGCCTGCCCTTGAAGCAATTCTGGCCACAGAGGATGCAATGAAGGAGGGGGGAGGTCTGGGGTCAGCTGCACGGACACTGAGGACGCCAGGAAGGCACAGCCACTGATGCCCATCTCGAGTCATCATGTCAGAAACATCACGTCTGGGGCTGAGACAGCAGGGCTCAGAGACAAGGGACGACCAATGGGCCAGTCACCCCCTGGTGGCTTGGGGACGGTCTCTTCTGCTCTAATGCCCCAGTGGCAGGCTCTTGAGGGGTGAGAGGCGGAATGTGAGTTGTGAAGTCCCGCCCAGAGATGAAAGGGCCTCAGTTTCTACATTTGCGGGCCCCGTTCCTTCAGTCTTGGGCTCTGGCTCCCCTGGGGCCTGGTCGCAGAAAAGCTCTGCTCCTGTCTTCCTTCCCCTCTCCTGCCTGCGACCCAGGGATGAGGCCACACCACCCTTTTCCAGAGCCTCGGGGCCCCTGGTCTTTTCTAGAAGCCTGAAAAGCCTGAGGCTTCCCTGCTTTGTCCCCTCAGAGCAGACCCCCTGAGCACAGTAGTTGCTGGGGGAGCTGTGGGCCTCAGCTCACCTCCCTCTGCCTCAGCCATTGCTGACACTCACCCCTACCTGAAGCCCTCCCGGGAAGCGCCAGGTTCGAACAACGCAGGGAAAGGGGTGTTCGGACCGTCCAGGCCCAAACGTTCTCACACCGTGGCATGGAAGAAAGCTCGCCTTTATTTCAGCCCTCACCCTCCCAGGACCAGCACCGTGGCACACGGCCTGGCATCCACAGCACACAGTCCAGAAGGTCCCAGTGACCACAGGCCCCCACAATGCAGTGTCATAGATCCACCAAAGCGGGGTGCCTGGGGCCCACTGCAGCTGGGGTTGGGGACCAGGGCCCCGACCCTGAGGAGCAGCAGAGAAAAGGCGCCAAGTGAGCGCCGGGACATGATGTGGAGTTGCAGCTACAGGATGGAAGCAGCAACAGCCGCAGGAGGGCCCTGCTGGCCATCACAGTCCGGGCTACGGAGCCACCCCAAAGGCGAGGACAGCCCCACGTGGGGCTCCCGTGCCGGGCGGCCAACAGAGGCAGTGTAAACACATCTGAGGGTAGGGAGAGCCTGACGGCCAAGCCAGGTGCTCTCGGGGCTGGGGCTGCCAGCGTCCCAGGAACCACGGGGGTGAGCAGGTGAAGGGGGCCGGGGGCCAGGGGGAGCGGGGCTCTAGGACACTGATTGGGCCCAGGAAGGAAGTTTCCACAGAAATGGAGGAGCTGCAGGGACCGGCAGGCAGGGAGGAAGTGTGGGCAGAGAGAGGAGAGCAGGGGGGGAGACAGGGTCGGAGAAGGGAGCAGAGGGGCAAAGAGAAAGAGACTGCGCCTCAACTTTCCCCGCCCTTCTCGCACCGGCTCTGTGAGCTCTGGGCTGGGCCTCCGCTCTCGCTCAACCTCTACAGGCTCCTCCCGGGTCACGTCTGCCCACTCAGGTCTCGGGACAAGGCAGAGGTGAGGGCGGCAAGGGACCTGCTCAGCCCTGCTGCCTCCACCTCTGCCCCAAACAGGGTTCGGGCCCAAGCTCCTCCTCCTCTAGGACTTGCTGCCCCAGCCTGCCCAGGCTAGTCTTCTTGCGTGTAATCCAGTAATCCCGGGTAAACTCTGCCCGGAGGCTCCCCTGAATCACAGGCCATCCTCACAGGTGGGATGGAAGGAGAGAGAAAGGGTGGAAGTGGGGGATTCTGGGGGTGGGGAGGGGGAGGCCTGGGAAGGGACAGGGGAGTGAGGACTCGGGTCACATTGTCAGGCCCTGTGCCAGCAATGTGGCCTGCCCTCAATCCCCGGGGCCCAAGTACAGAGAAAATCTGAAGAGAGATATTTAAGAACGTACATAATTTTTTAAAAAAAATACTGTGTGTGCACGCATGTGCGCGCATCCGGGTGGTTTTTTGTTTGTTTTTTTTTTTTAAACTTTAACTCATCATCTCCAGACTCCATTTAAAACGTTTTTGTTTTTTTTTTAATTGCACTAAATTACTCATTCTAGCAGCACCACCTCAAGTAACCAGAAGCTACAAGTGCTGGATTTTAGATTTCTTACTCATTCGTTCTCAGCCCTTAGGAAGGGGGATGGGAGGACCACAGAGCTTGTGGATTTCACAAGCCAGGCCAGACCAGCTCCGGGAGCTCCTGGGATCCCATCAGCAGCTACTCCCCGAGTCCTGAGCTCAAGTGAGGGGCGGGGACCATTAGAACGGAAGAGCGAAGCCCTAACATTTCTAAACGTAAGCTCAAAACAAAACTACCCCAGAGCCCAGACAAAACAAGTCTTGGGACTGGTTTCTATGAAATCTTAGAGATTCTTAGGATCACGTGGTGGTGACACGACTCGCCGACATTCAAGTGCACAGAAACACTCGGAGGGAGCTCGCTCAAATGCCAATTCTGATTCGCTTCAGGTCTGGGCCCGAGAGTCTGCATTTCCAGCAAGCTCCCAGGTGCTTGCCACCAACCACGCAGGGAAAAGTACGACTCCTCAGGGGTTCTGGCTAGTAAAGGTTTGGTGCAGCCTGTTTCCCTTCCTTTACCCAAAGCCTTGAAGCCGGCTTTTCTCTGCACTTGGGCAAGTCACAGTTGTGCCCAAGGGAGGAGCCAGTTTCTGACTGGGGGCCGGGGGTGGGGTGGGGATGAAGGGAAGGATGCTGGAAGCTAAACAGAGACTAATCCTCAGGCCACTGGACAACTCTGCTCTGGAGGAACAGGCGGTCTCCTCCCCCACCTCTGGGGTTGGGGCAGCCAATCCCAGACCCTCCTTCCTGGGGCCTGCGGGGGCGGGGGGGGCTGGAAAGTGGAGAATCCCCACCCCAACCTCTCCTGATGGGCTCAGAGTCACTGGGGCTGGAGGCCGCAAGCCCAGTGGCCTGTATCCCCAGGCCAACCACACTGACGCCTAGCTGTCAGAGCCGGGGAGTGCGGAAACCACCTAGGCCTCTCCTCATTTCATCATGGAGGGGGACCCCAAGCCCAGAGAGCGCATGGAACTTTCCCGAGGTCACACAGCGGGTTTGCAACCAGCTCCTGTAAAGGCCCAGAATCCTTTGAGGCAGAGCTGGCTAGAAGCCACTGGTTATTAGCCAGACTTTTGGTCACCTATAGCAGCAACTTTCAGGAAAAGGACCTTCCGGAATATTCCTGAGAGAAAGAAGAATGTGTCAAAGGCAAATCATGAAAAGGGGTCATGGGGGTTCACCTAGGAAGGGGAAGGTCATGGATCAAAGTTTCTTCAAGGAAGGTAGAGGGCAGGGCTTCTGCCCTAACAGAACTCTAGGGACAGCATTCATCTCGTCCTCTGCTGAACGGTGCTCCCTAGAGTTCTGTCTCTTGTGCAGTGTACAGCCTGTGCAGCCTGGCAGGGAGGCCTGGTTAATGCAGTGGAGGGGCGGGGGGGTCAGAGGCGAGGTCTCAGGTCATGTGTACAAGGGATTCTCAAGTCTGGATTCCTGGACCACTCCAGACCTATTGAACCAGAATCCCTGCAGCTGGTGCTTCCCTCCCAGGGAAAATCCCTGGGTTTAGGAACGAGCCTGGGCTCACTTGGTCAGACAGGGATGGGGACAGCCGGCTTGGGCGGGAAGTTCAGCAGGCAGGGCTAGGCCCTAAGGCTGGGGAAGAGGTGCCTGTTCCCCAGAAAGCATTTCCCAGAGGTGGGTATCCCCCCCACCCTACCCCACCCTGGAGTCTGAGGGGAGACTGGCAGCTGGGCTTGGGAGCAGAAGGGCAGCACCTGCGCGGGCTGGGCCTCATTTTCCAAAGAACTGGCCCGGTCTCGCCTTCTCCAGCTTCTGTCGCCGATCAAGGGGGATCTCCTGCAGACTGATGCCATGGTTGCTGGCCCTGTGGTAGAGAGGGCAGCAGCTTCAGGGAGGGGGAGTGGGAGGGCAGGGTCAGGCACCGCAGGAGACCTGGAGAAGGAGTGAAGGGGGCGGGAGGCTGGCTCCTCACCCAGGTTGCAGGTCAGGCGGTTTTGGGATGGGCTTGTTGAAGCCGAGTCTGCCCACCAGCCAGTACGTGTCTTCCGCGCCCCTGCCCTGGGGAAACACAGGGGAGGGGAGCACTTAGGGGGCTGGGGTGAGGGCCGGTGGATCTTGAGGTCTGAGTGGAACCCGACCTGGGTCCAGGACGGGGCAGGGCCTAGCCTCACCTTCAGCTCGGTGCGGCCTCGCACCTCAGTCTGGAAGCCCTGGTCCAGAGCGCGGAGAATCCGCACGGTGCTTATGTTCACGTGGATACGGTAAGCTGGGATGACAGGGGGCGCGGGGGTTTCGGGACTCCCCTCCCGCGTCCGCCCCACCCCCCCCAGCCGTTCCCCCACTGCTGGGTGAGTCGCCCCCCACCCCAGCCCCGCCCGCCCCCGCCCCACTCACGCAGCCCCGTGGACTCCATGCGCGAGGCGGTGTTGACCGTGTCCCCGAACAGGCAGTACCGCGGCATGGTGAGGCCCACCACGCCCGCCACGCACGGGCCTGCGGAGACGCGCAGGGTGGGTGGCCGGGGCCTGGGCTGTGGCTGGCCGTGCTGGCGGCTCGGGGGGACCTAGCACCTCGGGGGACGCTGGCACCCCATCATCTCTACCAGCTCCCCAAGGCAACACTCTCAAGGGTACCTCTTCATCACAACGGGGTGGCTGGTAGGCAGAGGTGGCTTCCAGACAAGTCCCCCCACCGCCACCCCCCACTCCGTGAGTGGGCGTCCTGTCCCTGGACCGCGGAGACGGGCCCCGGCGGGGCAGACGGGCGCGAGGGCCCGGGAGTTACCCGAGTGCAGGCCGATGCGGATGCGCACGGGCACTTCGGGCATGTGGCGCATTCGGAAGGAGCCCACGGCGCTGAGGATGTCCAGAGCCATGTTGGCGATCTCGGCGGCATGCCGCTGCCCGTTCCGCTGGGGCAGCCCCGAGGCCACCATGTAGGCGTCCCCAATTGTCTCCACCTGAAGGAAGGGATCGTGCGGCTTCAGGACTGAGCACCCCTCTTCCCCAAAGCCATTGTCCGTTGTCGGGGGACCTCAACGGGGGTTAGTGCAGGGATCCGGGGGAGGCTTCCAACCCGAGGAGCTGGCAGAAGGGACAGGGGGCTTCGAAGGACTGGGGCAGGTGGGCTGGGGGCTGGTGAAGCTGAAGGGTGCTCTGGCCCCCCCCACCCCTGCACACCCCACCTTGTAGACGTCGTGGGAGCCGATGATGGCATCGAAGAGTGTGTAGAGGTCGTTGAGCAGATCCACCACCTCGATGGGCTCGCTCATGGCTGAGATGGTGGTGAAGCCCACGATGTCGCTGAAGTAGAGCGTCACCTCCTCAAAATACTCGGGCTCCACAGGTGTCCCCATCTTCAGGGCCTGGGCCACAGAACTAGGGATCGCGGGTGGCGGGATTACCTGGACACGCCAGGCGGGCTGCATTCCCGCTCTTCCCGCTGCCCTCCCGCCCCCCCCCCGCCCTCCCCCCCCACAGGCACCCACGGAGGCAGCATCTGCGTGAGCAGCCGGTCGGTCTTCTGCTTCTCCAGCTCCAGCTCTTCTGTGCGCTCCCCGATCAGGTCCTCCAGGTTACTGGAGTACTGCTCCAACATCCTCAGCATGGAGTCAATGATGTTCATTTTCCGGCCCTTGTTGATGCCTTTGAACTATCAGGAGGAGGAAGCTGGTGGGACCTGGGCTGCCGTGAGCCTTGTGTGCCACCCCCCCTCCCCGTTCATCTTTTACTCATCAACCACCCCCTACCCCCGGGGGATGCCAGGCCCTGTGTTTTCACACATTATCAGGAGACAAACGGGAAATGGAGGTTCCCCGAGGTCAGCTACTCTCAGCTAGTAATTGTCAAGGCACTGGAACCAGCCCAGCCTTTGGACTCCCAGGCCAAGGGTCTTTCTGCCACACTGTGCCGAACATTTCTCCCACCGAGAGCTTTGTCTCCCGCTCCAAAGGCCTCGATAGCCTCTGTTCTCACTCTGCCCCCACCTAATCCCAGTCCTCACACTACCCCTTTGGGAGATAGCCTGGAGATGAGAGATCCTGCTAGTCTGCCTTCTGGAAGCCTCCCCAGGTTGCTGGCACGTGGCCAGCGCAGCCCTAGCCCCAATCCCAGTCCCTAACCTGGTCGAAGATGCGGTCCAAGGAGGGCCGAAGTTCTGGCTGCTCTGCCCAGCATTGTTTCATCAGCTGGATGCACTCCATGGGCGCCTGGTCCATGGACACAGAGGGCCGACACAGTGGAGGGGGGCTCCGCACCCTCTGCACCACTTCTGGAGGCATAAGGGGGCCAAGAGAAGCCACCTCTGACTCTGGCCTGACTGCTGAAGCTCAAGATGGGGACACTGGATGGGGGTTCTTTAAATCAGAGCTTCGGTAGGTGGAAAAGTGTAGTGAAGGGGGGGGTTGCTGGAGCAACAAAAGGATCTTGAACCCTGGGGGACAGGGGGCAGTGAGAGGTGATAGGCAGAGCCTAACAGCTACTGCACATAAGAAGAGGGAGGGTTGGGGTGATCAAGGATCTGAACCAGATCCGACTGCTCTACACCCCCTTCTCCCAACACTGCTCCCTCCCTGGGGACCCTAAGAACCAGAGAGGAGCCTGCTCCCTCAGTTGGAGGAGCAGGTTGGGGCCAGAACGAAGACAGAGGCAACCACTGAAGTCTGCGCGCCTAAGAGCCGCCCCGTCCATCCTGATGCTTGGCTCTCCACTGCCCTGACCCTTCAGACCCACATAAGGGAGGCCCCCATAATTAAGCCTCTGCTCCGGGCTTTCGGGAAAAGAGGCTGGAGCTGGCGAAGCTCTGCCTAACAGCAGGCTGCCTTCCCAGCACAACGGCCCACGCACGGGGCGGCGTACCCTCGGCAGTCAGCTCCAGCATGGCGTAGGGGGCGCTGCGACACACGACCTCCTGCATGATGATGCCCAGGCTGAAGACGTCACCCGCCAGCGTTCCCCTGCGCTCCAGGGCCGGGTCCCGAAGCAGCTCCGGGGCTGTCCATAGCTGGTCTGGGGTCGGGGAAGGGGGCGTGGGCAAGCGGAGGGCCCTGGGGGCGCCGGGGACAGACCCCCACCCTAACCAGAAAGGCCAGGCTCGCACCCACTCACCAACTCCCAGGTTGAGTCTGGCCTCGCTACCTGCAGCTACCCCCCCCCAAGATAAAACTACCAGAAAACCAACGCGGGTCCCAGAGAAAGCGGGGTCCTCACAAATAGGCTCCGCCCTTTAGACCCAGCGGAGCTCAGAGGAGACTCCGCCCTTCAGGCACAAGCCACGCCCCCAGCCAGCCCCCGCCTCCCCAATCACAGAGCCCACCCTTCTCATCTCAGAAGTCACAAGACCTTTTCCGTAGTAGCAGCCACGTCCAGTGGCGGTGGAATGGACAGCATGCGAAGGCGGAGGGAGGGTGGAGGGACCCTGGAAATAATGGGAATCCTAGGGGATGCGCTTCCGCGCGCGGGGGGCAGCCAGGAATCCTACCCTCCGCGCTGGGAGGCTCCGCTAACACCCTCTGCGCTTCCAGCAGTCGCCCGTGGCCGTGGTCCGTGACTTTGAGCACGAACCTCCCGTCCACCACGCAGTTCCGTGACTTAAGCCGCCCGTGGGCCACGCCTCGATGGTGCAGATACCTCATTCCCTGGAGGGGTGGGAGGGAAGGCGGCCTCAGCCCCGCGGCTCCCTGCCGTGCCCTCCCCTCCACACCCGCACCCCACACACCTTGATGAGGTCCAGGAGGAGGGAGGACTTAAACATCCAGTCCAGCTTGATGTCTCTGTGGGCGAGGAGGTCGTGGAGGGAGCCCCGGGTGCAGTGCTCTGAGACCAGAGCCAGCATGCCTTCCCCCGCAGCCGTCGAGCCACCCGCTCCGCCGCCGAAGAAGAGCCCCAGGTAGAGGGCCACGTTCTCATGCCGGAGCTCCTGGAGCTGGGAGGGAGAAAGTGAACGGGCATTTTCTGCCCTGGAAGCAACGTAAGGAGGAGACCTGTTATTCAGGCCTGTTTCTGAGTGTCCCAACTCGGAAGATGGGATAAGAATGGTGGATAGAAAGGTCCCTGGGGCGTGGAGAGAGGCTTGCTTTCGCAGATCACGTCTCCCCCGCTCAGATGCTTAGCAGGCTTTAGCTTCAAGTTAGGACTGAAAAGACAAACTTGCCCGGGGAACCAGGACCCAGGCAGGTTCCGGTAAGACTTTGAACTGCCTGGCTTTAGGGGGAAACACTCCATGGAGAAGCCCCCGGCACCAGTGCCCTCTCCGTCGGACGTGACAGCCCTTGCAGAGAGAACCAGGAAGAAGCCTCGCTGCTTTCTAAGAAAGCACCAGAAATGGCTGTGCGAGAGATGGCTCAGGGCCGCCTTACTTGGTTCTGTCACTGTGTCAGAAATGTCTGAGACTCCCAGCCTCCCCAGGTTGGGGAAGGAGCAACTGAGCAGTCGAGCTGTGGTCCCAGAGGAGGACAGCCCCCCCCCCCAGTCTGGGCAGCCTGGGAAAACAGGGGCTAGCGGGTGACGGTTGTCCTTCCCAGCTTTCCTTCGGTCCAGTAAGGGGCTTGCTTTCATCTGAGATGCCTGCCATTAAATGGTGATTTAGCCGGTTGACCCTAAGTCACTCTGCAGCTGTGGCCACAGAGCTTCGGTAGAGGCCTCAGGGAAGGAGGCCAGGCCAGGGCTGCATGATGTAAGGACCAGAATGAGCCAGCGTACTGCTTGCCTGCCAGCTTCCCCTTCGCTCAAGCCCTTTTTAACTTTCTGTCATTCACTCAACAAACATTCATTACGTCTCTCTAACGTTCCAGACACCGTGCTGGGTGCCAAACATGCAATGATGGGGCAGGGGAAGCCTTCACTTAGCTTGCAGTCCAGTGACTGAGGCAGATAAGAAATATGCTAGAGGGGCGCCTGGCTGGCTCAGTCGGTGGAGCATCCGACTCTTGATTTCAGCTCAGGTCATGATCTCACGGTCGTGGGATCGAGCCCCAAGTCGGGGAGTCTGCTTGAGATTCTCTCTCTCCCTCTCTCTCTCTGCCCCCCCTTCTCTAAAATAAATAAATAAATCTTTAAAAAAATACGCAAGCCCACACTGAACCTACAATGACAAATCATGATAAGCACACCGAGAGAAAGAACTAGTATTATGAAAGAGCGTAGAAATCTGCTTTAGAGAGGAGGGCCCACTCTCACCTTGGAGAAGGCTGTCTTGGTTGCTGAGCGGATAGCTATGTGCTGATCCCCGGGAAATTTCTTCAGCCAAACCCAGTCTCCCTGGAGCAAAGATGGGAGTAGTGAACTCAGCTTGCTTGCTTGCTTTCTTCTTTCTTTTCTTTTGCTTTGTGTGAACTCAGTTTCTTAAAACCCCGCGAGGCGAGGATCCCTAGGGCCCCCACATTTCCACCGGCCCCCTGCCCCAGATACATCTTCCCTGTGACACAGAGCGCCAGGAGCAAAGGGCTTGAGGTCTGCGGGTCCGCTTCGCAGCTAGCCAGGAGGGAGCCCCCCCTTGCATGGCTGTCCTCTCCCCCTCAGATGCACTCACCAACAGCCTTACTCAGCAAGCCATTACCACCACACATGTCACTGAGACCACAGCCCTTGGCACCCTCTGTTGCCATGAGAGAGCACTGTGCTGGGAGTCAGGAGTCTGGGTAGATCAGGCTTTTTATTACAGACAAACTGCGAAGGACAGGCGGTTCCCCTCCAGGCTCTGAGCCGCCCTGTCCTCAGCTGTTGGTTGGGCTGGTTCACGGGGATACAGGTGATGGGGTAGGAGCCTCTGCATTCTCTGTGTGACCTGACGCTTGGGAGCTCTAAATCTCCATCCCACCCTCCTGATTAGCTCAGTTCCCACAGCTCTCTCTGAGTCTGTTCACGATTTCGCCCCCATCCCACCAAGTTCAGATTGGCTGACCCATAGTTAAGATCCTAATGCACTTTTGTGACTTTCTTTTTCCCCCTCTAAGGCTTGTTGTTCCTGAGTCTGAGCTGAACTGGGTGGCAATGCTGGGTGGGGCAAAGACTTGGGTCTGTCTTGAGTTGGGGACAGCCCTGTCTGGAAACTCCCCCCAAACAATCCATGTCCTGGAAATGTCCTTTTTGTGACCATGAGACCACATCCCAGGTGCCCCTCTGCCCCAACCTTTCCAAGGAGGCCCATATCCTCCGGTAACCTGAAGTCTTGGATCACTGAGGGGACAGGGCAGGGGATGGCTTCAGCGGGCCACACCAGGCTGCATGGTCCCAGTACATCCTCCACCCCCCCACCCAGTCAGGCCTCCAGCCTCTGAGCCACTGGGATTAGCCTTTGAGGAGTGCTCATCTGGATAATGGCTAAGGTGAACTCCTGGGACAGGAAGGATTCCCAGATGTTCCCCTTTGGGGAACCCATGACCTCTTCTTAGAGCCCATTCTGGGCTCCTATCACCATTTCCCGGAGCCTGCAGGATATGACACAACTCCAGGAATAGAGCCGGGCCTGGCCGGGGTAAGGCTCACCTCATAGACACCAATGTTGGAGCTATCCGAGGGCTGGCTGGGGACGCTGCGAATGTCTGACGTGCTGCGGGTGGCCAGACTCGATCGGCTCCCCTGGACCACCTGGAGGGCAGAGATCAATGCAAGGGATCCAAATATACTGTAGGGTTAGAGCCCTGGGTTGAGGTCAGGCTGAGTTCTGGGGATTACAGAGAGGAGGGGAAGAACTCTTTAATTAGGGAAGGTGATAATGACATTACTTCCCAATTGCACTGCACTTTACAGTTTACAAAACAAACGAGTTGGTTTTCTCAGAGCTTCACTCTGCCCCAGGAAAGCAGCAGGGACAGGAGCTCTTACTCTCATTGCACACCCCCAGAACTCAGACCTGAGAGGGAGCCAGGCCAGAAAGGAGGCCTGCCCCGGTGGGGGCTGACGTGAGGGCTGGCACAGGCAGGGGAACAGATATACGGGGAAGGACACTTGGAGAGCGGGCTCCCTGCCAGAGATCCCTTGCCTCCCTGCTTCCCCCACCTTTCGCGTGCTGCCCCCTGGCGGGTGGAGAAAGGTGATATCGTCCAGAGTCAGTATGATCTTGTTGGGGCCAGAGACCATTTGGATGTGAAGTAGCCGATGCCTGGGAGGGAAAGGATGTCATCTGCTCAAAGGGGACCAAAGTCCATGAGAGGAGGCAGGTAGGGGATAGTGTTGGCTCAGGGGAGAGCAGCCATCCCCAAACCAAGCATCTTCTGGCCGGCCACCGCTTGGGGCACCGCCTCTCCCCCAATCCTCCCTTTTTCCACTCTTGAGCGGGCTCAGCCTGCTGTCCTTGCTGCCCAGATGCAATTCGGGGAGATGGAGAGCCAAGCTCGTCTCCTACCCGCCTCACTCCCATACTCACCTCACATAATGGGCCAGGAAGGCCCCCATCAGCCCCATCCCAACCACCAGGAGGAAGCCGATAAAGATGAGGCGGGGCTCCACTCCTGGAGAGGCAGTGAGAGAAGGAACACTGAGGGTCCCGCGGCCAGGGGGAGGCGCCCTCTCTATCGACGTATGCAGTCATGTCAAATCCGGGAGGCTCTAGCAAAGGTGGACGGGAGCCCAGAACGAGGTCTAGGGAAAGGCTATGGGTTCTGCAGAGGGGAGCCTCTGGGAATGCTAGAAAAGTTCCAAGAGGGCTTTGGGGGCTTGGCAAGAGAAAGGGTCCGCACAAGCCAGGGGTCTGAGGAGGACCCGGAAGGAGTTACAGGGCGAGAGTTCACTCTCTTTCACCAGTTTGTGGAGGGTCCGCGCTGACTGTCCCAGTGGGGGCTGGGGTGCTCGCCCTCACCTCCGTTGCAGATGATGTCTGGCTCGAACCAGCACGAGGGGTCTGGCCCAGGTGCTCCTCCCCCTCTAGGGAAATGCACCGGGGTCCCAGCTGAGCGGAGGGAGCCCCGGGTGGGGTCCAGCATGTAGGTGGCGAAGAGCTGATCCCCCGCCGCATCCGTGTCCAGCAGCACGAACTGGGGCTCCTTGGCTCCTCCCAGGGCCCCGCAGAAGCCAGGCACCTGGGCATCCTGCATGTGGCGGGCCACCGCCTCTGCGGACACCCAGCCGCCCCCTGCGGCCGCCCGCGCCCGCGCCACGCCCCCCGCCAGCAGGAAGACCGCGTCGTAGATGGTGCCGAAGAGTGGGGACACCTGCGGAAGGAGAGGATGGGCTCAGGGTTTGGGGTCACCGCCCACACACAGACGCGGGCTGAGACCCACCCAGCCTTTCACTGCTTCTTTCAAGCCCTCAAGCCCCGCGTGTATAGACTTCACACCTCCTTAGTGCTTCCCGGTGTCCCTGGGTGCTCTCTCCTCCTCTCTCCCCATTGGCTCGCTCTCTCCTTCTCTCTCTTCCCATTGGCTCTCTCCTCCTCTCTCCCCATTGGCTTACTCTCTCCTTCTCTCTTTTCCCATTGGCCCTCTCCTCCTCTCTCCCCATTGGCTCTCTTCTCGCCCCTCTTCCTCGCTGACCTTCCCTCTTTTCACGGTTCTTAGGCACTTCCCACCGCTGGTTATTCCTACTCTCCATCACCAATAGCTCCTCTCTCCCCTTTCCTGTTGGTTACCCTGCTTATATTTTTCATATCATTACCTCTCATTCACCTAAAAGCGTCCTTTTCTATCTTTTGGTTGGCTTCTCTCTTCTATTTTTCCCTCTTTTCTTCCCCCAAGGCTATCACCACATTTCATCGAACTCATTTTTCCCAGTTCCCATCTCTCCCAGTGCTAGGCACTGTGTAAAGTAATAGGTGATACTGAGATCTTGATAAGATAAAGTCCCTGTCCCGAGGAATCTTTCTTCTAGTTGGGGAGACAGACACCGAGGCTAAGGCAGTGCCATGGGTGAGGGTAGGGGGGAGGAGAAGCCTTCCAGAAGAAGTGACCATCCTTCAGAGGATGAGTCGGAATTATCCGGGGGAGGGGAGGGGCAGGAGAGAGAGAAGAGCACACCCCACAGCACAGAGGCAAAAGAGAAGAGCACACTTAGGAAACCCAAAGTAGCACTGTCTGGTTGAAGTTCAAGGAAAATGGAAGAGAGAGGAAGACAAGACACCTGGTCAGCCATCTGAAGAGACCTGCATCTATTCAGGGTGAGAGAAGCCCCCGGGAGGCTCTGAACAGGGGTGTGACACAGTGAGATTTGTCCGATTTCTGAAGTTTGAACTGATTGTTGGGTGGAGAAAGGCCCGGGGCAGGTAAGCATTGAAGCAGAGACCATTTGGCAGATTCTGTTTCAGAGATTTAGATCAGAGAGGCTGTGGCCTGAACCAGGGCAGTGGCGGTGGGAATGGAGAAAGTGGATGGATTCAAATGACTTTTGCCCAGTAAAACTGATAAGACTTGATGTCTGGATGTGTGTGTGTGTGTGTGCGTGTGCGTGCGTGTGTGTCAGGGGGAAGATGAGAGGAATCAAGGGTGATTTCCAGGGGTCTCATAGGGAGCTAGGCAGAAGGTTGTGCCAGTTAGGGAGAACTGAAGATGCTTTTTCATCACTTCATCCACCTGCCCTGCACCCCATTTCACCACTGTGACTAACTGACTCTTTTTCTCCTCTTGTTATTGACTCTCCTCCTCCTTTCTCCATTGGCTACCCCAAATCCTCTTGGAGGAGACTAGGGGTGTTGGGGGGGATATCTCACAGCCATCTCTCAAGTTCAACCCTTTGATTAGGGCCTTTGCGGTGGTTAATTTACTGCGCACTGACATCTAAACTCCCTTCTATGTTAGTGGTTTCCAGCCCACCCCCTTTCTATGACTGGTATGGAGTTAGATGGTCTGAACCGGGATTCTGGAATCTCAGGGAATCCTGGGTGTTAGCTGGTTGTCGGGAGTACGCTGTGGATCTCAATGATCATGGGAGCTCCTGGCTCCACCTAGAGATCTTTCTGCTCCTCACAAGTTGTCAAGGCTCTCAAAAAGTTATGACCCCCAGATGAAGCCCCAGAAGAAACACTTCTAAACTGGGCATGGAGATTGGAGCTGCATCCTTCCTCCTTCCTGTTCTCTTAAGAACACCAGCAGTGTATTATAGACTTGCTGGAGGTGGGTTTACTTTAAAGCAGACTGCCAAACATTGCAGGGTAGACTTCACTAGGTTCTGCTGCTTGGAACTGGGCCTGAGAGGTCTCCCTGCCTACACTCCGGAAGCAATCCCAGTACACTAAGATACCCCAAGCAAGACCGGAGCCTTTACATTACCCAGGAAACTTCAGAACAGGTGGGGCCGCTAGTCAGGCTCTCCCTACCGGCGCCACCCTCCTGTCTCCCACTGACTCCATCTTCTGATTCCACTGACGCTGTCAGCTTCTCATTGCCGCCATCCTCCTTTGCCTTCTCCAGCATCTCCTGCTCTCTTCCCCAGCTCTCCTCCCCTCTTCCCTCCTCCCTGGTCCCTCTACCTGCTCCAGATTGAGGTCAGAGGGCAACTCCTGGTGCTCCTGGGCCCTGCTCAGGCTGTCCATCACGCTGCCTCCCGGGGGACAGTGACGCGTGAGGGTGAGCACGGCATCGTGGGCCCTACGAAGCTGTGAGCTGTTGGCGAGCGCGGCCAAGGCCTCCGGGCCCGGGGACAAGGCGTAGTGGAGCGTGTCGAAGGGCAGGAAGACCAGGGAGCCATCGGCCAGGCCCAGCTCTTCTGCCGCCTGCAGTAAGCAGCGCTGCTCCTCGCCGCCCAGCAACACCGAATGCATCACCATGATCACTGCTGCGGACCGACCGACGGAGACTCCGGCTCACTGCGGCGCCCGGCTGCCCGCCGGCGGCGTTGCCCCCCTCCCCGCACCCTGCAGGGGAGCCTACCACTGACTCTGGGCCCGTCCTGGACCCTCCTCAGGGCCTCCCGGGCTCCCGACAGGTCCGAGGGCTCCATGGTGGTCACCAGGGCCACCGGCAGACCCCGGGCCCTGAGCGCGGCGGACAGCGCGCGGCCCGCCTCCACCCACAGGTCCTGCGGCGCGGTGACCAGGGCCACGCGCGCCCAGCGGAAGGCGCGGAGGAGAGCGTAGAGGGCGTCCGCCGCGGGCGTCCCGGCAGGGGCCGTCGTGCCCGCCGCCCGCGTCCCGGGGCAGCCCCAGGGCACCAGCGCCACGCCCGCCTCTTGGGCCAGGAGCTCGGCGGGCCGGCAGGCTGCGGGGTTCACCGGCCCCACGAGGCCCGAGACGCGGCCCAGCGCGGAGGACACCGCCCCCAGGGAGCCCGGCGTCCGGCACGGCTCTGGCAGCAGCGTGACCTCGAAGCGGGGGCTGCCTTCCAGCGCCGGGTCGCGGTTCAGGCGGGCGGCGGCCAGGCGGGCGGCCAGGTCCGGGCGTGCGCGGGCGAAGATAGGGTCGCAGGCCCAGGGGCCCAGCACCCCCACTGTGAAGACGGCCGAGAGGACCGAGGGCGGCAGGAGAAGCAGCAGCAGCAGGAGCCGGAGCCGGGGCCGGGGCCGGGGCCAGGGCAGGGCCCGGGGGACGCGGAGCAGCGATGGAGCCCGCGGCGCGCGGGCGCAGAGCCGGGGGTCCCGAAGCGCACCCGCAAGGAGGGCGCACGCGCGCATCGCCGGCTTCTGGGAGCAGAAGCGGAGCCGGATGAGCGGACGAAACCCCCAGAACCCTCGTAGGGCTCTCTCCGTAATCCCCCCCAACCCCACAGTTTCTCAAAGCCCAACTAACCCGGGACATGGATTCATTTCCACAGCGCCCCCCTCCCGGGCTCGGACGACTCTCTGAGGGTCAAGGGCTTAGCCTGGAAGCCCACCGCACCCCCACTCCCAAACCTCCGCTTCTCCTGCTGCCTGTTCCCCTCTTGCCTGCCCCCCCCCCCCGCCCCAGAGCCATCAGGGGTCAGTAGAGACACGCCCATGCCCTCCTCAGATCCATCTGGGGCAGAAGGGACCCGAATCCCTGCTGAGGGGCCTTTGCCACTCACCGGAAAGTCCGGGGCTCGGGCCCAGGCCCCGGGTGAGGGGTCACAGGGCAGATCCCCCTTCTGACGCCCTCCCACAGGTCTCCTTTGCCAGCCCGGCCCAGGGCGGGGGGGTGTGGGAACAGCTGTCCCCAGCCCTTAATCTCCCCAAGCTGATTAGGGTCCCTTAATCAGGCAGGGAGGAGTTGGTGGAGGATGAGGCTCCCTGGAGTGGGATCTATCCTGGCCCCCAGGCAACCAGCGGACTCTTTCTCCTCCGGGCCTCTCAACCTTGGGGCCGACACCCAACATGAAAGCAGCCAGCCATTTTCAAGCTGCTGCCACCTTAACCCTGCTCAGCCTGGGAAGCAGTAAGATGAGCCCATGGGTGATCAGTTTCGCGGGATGGGGGTGGGCATCTCTCAGGCTCATTCCCTCCAATCATCTATCATCTCTTTCCACTTTTGGCCTCCAAGTTCAAGCCCCATCCCTTGGCCGGCAAAGTCCATATAAGACCAAACCCAAACCAGTCTGATATCTGTCTTTCTTCTCTCATCTGCCCACACTTAATTCTCTGATTTTCACTTCTCCATGCCTGGAAACCTGGCCCTTGGGCCTTGGGAAGGCAGAACCCCAGGAAATAATGGCAAGAGCTCTGGCCTGGGCCGGGCCTGGATTCAAATTCCTCCTTCCTGGCTTCTTGACCTTGGGAAAGTTGCTTAATCTCTCCGAAGGTTGTTGTGAAAAGTACCTGTGATAATGAATATAGTGCCTGGACGACAAAGATGATTAAGACAAATTTAAAGGAGAATGTGTTGGAAGACTTGCTCTACCACATATCAAGATTTATTACAAAGGGTATTGGTGCAGGAATAAACAAGTAGACCGATGGAACAGAATAAAGAACACTGGGACAAACCCAGCAAAAATGGAAATCTGAGGCATGAAAAAGTGGATGTTTCTTACCAGTGGGGAAAGGATGAGTTTTCCACAAATGGAGCTGATTAGCTAGCCATCTGAGAGCAGACAGGATGAAGGAATAGGGTGCGATCCCTCACAGTATACAAAATCAAATTAATTTAAAGGCATACATAACAAACAAAACTTAAAAACATGTCAGTGAATCCTTTTTCAACCATCATGGCGAAGATTGGATCGGGCAAGAATCATCAGTGGATGCTTATGCTAGTGGGAAATTGTAATGAGAAGCGGGATGTTTGCATGTCTTAAAAGATCCCCCTACAGATTGCTTACCACTTGGAAGGAAGCACAAAAAAATAGAAAGCATTTTATACAGTGGAGAGATTGGGCAACACTTTGACCGGGCATCAAAATTAACCAATGAGGGGCAGATAGACATCCTGTGCCTCCTGACATGATGCCCTGGGAAAGACACAAGAGTATATCTGCACAACACTGTAGTGAGGCAGGACTGCATATCACGCATCTCTGCAGAGGTCCAGCTGAGACTGCTTTCATCAGCCCAACCTAATCACGAGCAAACATCTGACAAACACAGAATGAGGAACGTTTTACCAAAAACCGGGGGAGGGGACTGTATTCTTCAAAAAACATCAGTATTCTAAAGGACAAATAAAGGTTGATGAATTGTTCTAGGTTAAAGGAAGTAAAAAAAGAATGACAATTAAATACGATCCCTGCTCCTACTTTGGAGCCTGCATTTAAAACTGCTATAAGGCTAAGTGGCACCTGGCTGACTCAGTCGGAGGAGCGTGCGACTCTAGAGCTCGGGGTTGTGAGTTCGAGCCCCATGATGGGTGCAGAGATTACTAAAAAAAAATGAAATAAACTTATAAAAACAATCATCTAAAACTGCTATATGGTTATATGGTTTATAGGGTTATAAAAAGGCTATGAAGAGTGTCAACATCAAATTTGTCAACTGACAAAATTGAGATATGAATGGGAGATTTGATAAAATGTATTTTATCAATGTAAATTTATGAGGTTGATAACTGGTCTGTAGTAATGTAAGAGATTATCCCTATTCCTAGGAAATATGCACCAGAAGCATTTAGCTGTAATAATAACTTATAATGTATGTCACATACCTTGAAATAGTCAAGAAAAAATATGATATGTATATGTATTATATATGTTATGTTGCATATATTACATGTATCAAGTGATAAATGGGTAGAATGTTAACACTAGGTCAACTAGGTAAAGGGTATATGAATGTTCTTTGTACTATTTTTAGTTTTGCAACATTTTTTCAAATTATTTCAATTATGTAAATAAAAATACGTTAATACGTTCAAATAGGTTAATAAAAAAAAACATGTTAGGTAAAAAAGAGAATATCTGTATCAATTCAAAGTAGGAAAGGATTTCTCAAACAAGACCCATAAAGTACAAACCATGAAGGAAAAGACTGATACACTTGAAAACATTAAAATTAAAATGTCTGGGAGCACCTCAGTCGGTCTTAAAGGATCCCCGTACAGATTGCCTCCAACTCTTGGTTTCAGCTCAGGTTATGATCTCAGGGTCAGGCTCCGTGCTCAGCGGGAAGTCTGCTGGAGATTTTCTCTCTCCCTCTGCCCCTCCCCCTGCTTACAGTGCTCTCTCTCTCTCTCCCTCTCTCTAAAACAAATAAATAAATCTTTAAAATTAAAATTTCTGGGGGCGCCTATCTGGCTCAGTTGGAAGAGCACGCAACTCCTGTTCTCTGAGTCATAGGTTCGAGCCCCACTTTAGGCGTAGCAATTACTAATAAATAAATTAATAAACTTTATTTTTAAAATTTATTTATTTATTTTTTAAAAGATTTTATTTATTTGACACAGAGAGAGACACAGTGGGAGAGGGAACACAAGCAGGGGCAGTGGGAGAGGGAGCAGGGTGCCCGATGTGGGACTCGATCCCAGGACCCTGGGATCATGACCTGAACTGAAGGCAGATGCTTAACGACTGAGCTACCCAGGCACCCTAAATTTAAAAACTAAAAATCTCTGGTCAAAAAAGCATATCACAAAGAGAAAACATAAGCCAAAGACAGGAAGATAGTTGCAAAATATTAGGAAAGGGTTAGTACCCCAAATACATATGATATGAAAGAGCTAAACAACCCACTAGAAAAATGGGCAAATGGTATGAACAGGAAAATCATGAGAAAAGCCTAAGGAAAAATGCCCAACCTTACTAATAATCAAGGAAATGCAAAATAAAACAAGGAAATATGCTTAACATCTGTCAGTTGGCACAAATAAGAAGATGTGATGGTACCAAATGTAGGGGGTGGGGAGACACAACCCCTAGGTATTGGTGAGGAGGATTAAACTGGTGGGCTGTTTGGCAAAGCTTGGTAGAGTCGAAGCAATCCCACTTGCATGAACTACCTAAGAAAATCATTTATTTGTGCCTAAACAGACTTGAATAAGGACTCATTCATGCATTCAAAAAACACTCATGAATTTCTACTGACAGGCACTGTTTTAGGCTCTGGCAATAGAACAGTGAACAAAGAGTTTAAGATCTTGTGGAGGTGAACACTTAATCACTATATTGAAGGATTCTGAATAAATTTTAAATAAAAACTTTTGATGTCTGACCTGTAGTCGATTCTCGAAGTCTAGCAGGTGTCAGTGTTCATTTCGATAGTCCTAGGCATCTTTGTTTTTTTCTTTTTCTTTCTTTCTTTCTTCTTTTCACCTTACTTTCCATAGCATTATTTTCCCCAAAGCTCTCCTCTTCTGACATAACATCTCAACTTGGAATCACAGATTCTCCACTCAACCTTTCCATTTCACAGATGATGAGACTGAGGCCTAGTGACTAATTTGGCTTAGTCCCTAATCTCCTGATTTTCTCCTGGGGTCCATGAAGTGATAGGTAATATAGTTTGGAATGAAGAGCCAGCTTCTTAAAACTTTTTTTTATTGTGGTAAAATGTGCATAATATGAAATTTACCATCTTAGCTATTTTTAAGTGTGCAATTCAATGGCATTAAATATATTCACTGTCACCACTACCCATCCCTAAAACTTTTCATCATGGCAGGGCGCCTGGGTGGCTCAGTTGGTTAAGCGACTGCCTTTGGCTCAGGTCATGATCCTGGAGTCCCGGGATCGAGTCCCACGTCAGGCTCCCTGCTCAGCAGGGAGTCTACTTCTCCCTCTGACCCTCCCCCTTCTCATGCTGTCTCTCTGTCTCATTCTCTCTCTCAAATAAATAAGTAAAGTCTTAATAAAAAAAACTTTTCATCATGGCAAACTGAATTCATCACCATACCCAGTAAACAATAATTTCCCCATTTCCCCTCCCCCCAGCCCCCCTGGCACCACGTGGCATTCCACTTTCTGTCTCTATGAATTGACCACTCTAGGTACCTCATAAATGTGGAATCCTACAGTATTTGTCCTTTTGTGCCAAGCTAATTTCACTCAGCATGATGTCCTCAAGGTTCATCCGTATGGTAGCAGGTGTCAGAATGTCCTTCTTTTTTAAGGCTGAATAATATCCCATTGTATGTATATAATAACACATTTGGTTCATCATTCATCTGTCCATGGACACGCAAGTGGCTCCTACCTTTTGGCTCTTGTGAACAACACTGCTGTGAACATGGGTGTACAAATATCTGCCCGAGTCCCTGCCTTCAATTCTTTTGAGTATACACCTAGAAGTGAAATTGCCGGATCGTATGGTAATTCTCTGTTTCCTGTTTTGAGGAAATACCATACTGGTTTTCAGAGCGGCTGCACCATTTTATATTCTAGGGGCAGAATATTTTAAATCCGTCCTGGTTCTCATGCCAAGGTGACACGGCCAGACTCCAGCCACCACACTGACCCCCCCTCTTCCAGTGACCCACACAGGAGCTTGTTTATGTTTCTTGTCTGTTGCCTGCTAAATTTGTATCCAATCTGTATTGTACTGAAGCCACGCCGCCCTCCTACCTGAAGGTTGGGGCCAGCTCTTAAAGCGGCAATTCTGCTGGAGTTACCAGAGGGCAGAATTAAATTTAAATCCAACTCCTATAAATAACTTCGGCCGCAGGTAGCACTCCCCCTCTGGAAGGTCTTGGTTTCTTTCCTCGTTTAGGGAAGGGGAAAAGGTCTTTCTTCTGGGATTTTTAGTCCCTCACCCAACGCCCCCCCCCATAAAGTCTGAAATTTGGAGTTGACAGAAGGAATTAGAAATTGCTGTTTGTGGTAGACAAGGAAAACTACGATTCTTTAAAGTTTAAATGGGGCAAAAGAACTTTTACCTTTTTATCCAATTTGGTCTGAATCTGAGAGTAGTAGATGAGACCTGGGGATCGTCTGATGTTTAAAAAATAATTCAAGTTGAGTTAGAAAAGAGCGCTGAGTCTAAAAAGGGCAAAAGCCAGGATTGCCCTGCCAGTCTGAATCTGAGAGTAGTAGATGAGACCTGGGGATCGTCTGATGTTTAAAAAATAATTCAAGTTGAGTTAGAAAAGAGCGCTGAGTCTAAAAAGGGCAAAAGCCAGGATTGCCCTGCAAAACCCAGGATTGCCCTCACTATACTCATAAAGTATAGTGAGGAGGGAACATAGAAATACATCATGTTTCCCTGTGAAATCAGAAAATGAACTTTAAATCACCGTGTTTGGGGGTGCCTTGCTGGTTCACTCAGAGAAGCCTGCGACTCTTAATCTCCGGGTCATGGGTTCGAGCCCCACATGGGGTACAGAGATTACTTAACAAAACTTTTAAAAATTTTTTGAGGGAAAGTGAATAAAAAAGTCACCATTTTTGGTGGTTATGGCTACAGCAACAATGCACGTTTCCTGTACCAATAAAAGCATACAAGAATGTGTTTCTTTTTAAAAACCTTTAAATGCTTTTGGGATTTTAAGTTATTATTTAACAAGCCTTTGCCAGGCCAAGGTTATAAGCAAATTGTCTCAGTGTTTCCTTCAAGGACTTATAGCTTCACTTTTAATGTTTAAATCTTGGACCCATTTGGAATTTGTCCACATTAGTTAGGGATCCAACATTGTTTTCCTCTGGCTGCTCCTGGCCCGTCCTATTACTATGCACTGAGTAATGCAGTTCTCTCCATATATCATAAAGGACATTCCTGAATCTTTCTGCATCGATTTCTGGGCTTTCTCCTCTCTTCCACTGGTCAGTCTGTCTAATATGAACCAGGAACAGACTGTTTGCTTTACTGATACAATATTTCTAAATAAGCAAAGAGCTATTCTCTGCCCCCTCTGTCATTGCTTTTCTTTTCCAGAATTTTCCTGACTATTCTTAAGCATTCCTTTTTTAACATGGCCTTTACGATCAATTTGTCTGGGTTTTTATTCTAAAACACTAGTACTTTCATTGTTATTGTAATTTTTTAAAGATTTTTTTTTTTGAGGGTGATTCCCATGTCCCTTCTTTTTTTAAATTTTTTATTGTTATGTTAATCACCATATATTACATCATTTGTTTTGGTGTAGTGTTCCATGATTCATTGTTTGTTCATAACACCCAGTGCTCCATGCAGAATGTGCCCTCTTTAATACCCATCACCAGGCTAACCCATCCCCCTACCCTCCTCCCCTCTAGAAACCTCAGTTTGTTTTTCAGAGTCCATCATCTCTCCTGGTTCGTCTCCCCCTCTGACTTACTCCCCTTCATTCTTCCTCTCCTGCTATCTTCTTTAAAGATTTTATTTTTAAGAAATCTCTACACCCAACGTGGGGCTCAAACTCACAACCCAGAGATCAAGAGTCAGTCTTCTGACTGAGCCAGCCAGGCACCCCTCATTGTTATTGTATTAAATTAAAAAATTAGTTTATGGACGATCTCTATTTTATGATGTTAAATCTCTCTACGCAGGAATATGGCATATATGCTGATTTGTTCAAGCGTACCTTTGTGAAAAGTTTTAAATTTCTCTTTAAATAGGTTCGATATGTTTCTTACTAAGTTTATTAGAAGGTATTTGTCTTTCAATTGCTCCTATAGGGTCTCCTGTTATACCTTCTGACTAGTTGTTGCTTGTTAACTTCTATTTTTCTCTTTATAATATACCTCGGGCACTTCCCCATGTTCTTGGATAAAGATTTACCTCGTTTCCTTAAATAGCGTTCCTCTGTTTGCATTATGTAAAGGTCAGGACCTTGGGATGGGAGATGAATCAGGTGGCCCTAAATGCCATCACAGGTGTCTTTATAAGAATGCAATTGTAGGGGGCGCCTGGGTGGCTCAGTCGGTTAAACGACTGCCTTCGGCTCAGGTCATGATCCCAGGGTCCTGGGATCGAGCCCCGCATCGGGCTCCCTGCTCCGTGGAGAGCCTGCTTCTCCCTCTGCCCCTCCCCTCCATGCTCTCTCTCTCTCTCTAAAATAAATAAATAAATATATTAAACCAATGCCATTATATATATAAGAGTGCCATATAAGAAGGCTATGTAGCAATGGAAAAGATGCTCTTTTGCTGTCTTTGAAGACAGTGGAAGGGTCCGTGAGCCAAGGAAGACAAAGAATGCAACTCTAGACACTGGAAAAGGCCAGAAAATGGATCTCCCAGAGCTTCCAGAGAGTCTCTTTCCCAATGAGCTTAAGTGTCTCATCAACTAGATTTGCTATCAAGTCCTCAACGACATACATTTTAGCTTCAATTTCCAATGATACATTTCTAGAATTTTGTGTATTTTGTTCCTTTCCTTGACAACCAAATGCACAGTCCATCAGTTCCCCCACCTTAAATCCAAGGGACATCCTCTCATAGAGAAAGATGTTCATCTTCATCTCAATTGTATGAAGCTTATGAAAATTCTGCTCTCAGCATGCCCATGTTTCCATAAGAAAATAAATGATAAAAATGAGGATGTAGTCAAAACGGAAAGGAAGTTTGGCTGGCAGGACAGCCGTTGACCCCTCCAAGTATTTGTTCATCAGCTGATATTTAAAACTCTGAATTCAGTACGGAATACAACTGGGCGGTTTGAAAGCCAAATGAACAGTTGAACCCTTGGACAGCATGGTGGGTACAGGGCTTGATCCTCACGCAGTTGAAAATCCACATACAACTATTGACTCCTGCTAAATATAATTTCTAGTAGCCTATTGTTGACTGGAAGCCTTACAATAAAACAGTCAATTAACCCATATTTTGTATGATATATGTATTCTGCATTGTGTTTTTACAGTAAAGTCAGCTAAAGGAAAGAAAATACTCTTAAGAAAATCATAAGGTGGGGGAACCTGGGTGGCTCAGTCGGTTAAGAGTCTGTCTTTGGCTCAGGTTGTGATCCCAGAGTCCTGGAATCGGGCCCCGGGTTGGGGTCCTTGCTCAGTGGGGTCCTTGCTCAGTCGGGAGCCTGCTTCTCCCTCTGCCTGCCCTCCCCCTGCTTGTGCTCTCCCTCTGCCTGCCCCTCCCTTCTCTCTCTCTCTGACAAATAAATTTATAAAATCTTTAAAAAAAAATCATAAGGAAGAGAAAATACATTTTTAGTACTGTGCTGTATTTATGGGGGGGAAATCCGCATATTACGTGGACCTGCACTGTCCCAACCCGTGCTGTTCAGGGGGCCTGCCGAAGGTTTCCCCAATTCACCAAGTAGTGGAGCAAGTCCTCTCTCCGGCGGCCACAGAGAAAAGGCTAGATGGCACTTGGGGCCGGAAGATTCTTGGTCTTTCTCATCCACCCGGGTTTCCCATAGCTTGTAGAGGGTGTTCAGGCAGCACTGGGACAACGTTAGGATGCTGGAGTCCAACAAACGGGAACCCTTGCCCACCCCACAGGGCAGTGGCGAGCTCTTCTTAAATTCAGGACAGGTACCCTGAGAGCTGCAGAAAAATGGGTGAAGGGCACCCATGGAGTCTCATCTGCATCCAGACCTGCTTTGAATGATAGAACCCTAGACCTTGGGTTGATGCCACCCGTGAAAGGGGACAAGAACTGGGGCACTTGCGGGAGGAAGCATGTGCGTCTTGTGGGCGGAATGTGGACTGTCGTGCCCGGAGAGGGGGTTGTGGCAGACACACAGTGTGACTTTGAAAGCAATAGAAGCAATATCTCCATTCCTCTGACTCTAGAAGGGCTGGTGATTATGGTGGAAGGGCTGCCATGTGCCTTCCTGGGCTAGGTCATAAAAGCCACCCTGTAAAGAGTCTGAGTGCCCTGAGGCTCCATCCTGAGACCACATAGAGAGACCCGCGTCTACACGCACAGGTGGGGTGGGGAGCACTTTTGCAGGTTTTCTTTGTAATCAGTTATTGAGGTACAATTCACAAGCAATAAACGCATCTGTGTTCAATGTACGTTTTGCTGGGGTCATGACACATATGTGCACCCCTGTAACCATCACCCCGGTCAAGATACGGAACATTTGCATCACCTCAACAGTTTCTCTTCTGAGAAAACCCCAGCCCTTTCCCAGCCCCTGCTGCAGGCACCCGCTTGTCTCTTTCACTCTAGGTTAGTTTGGTTTGGCTTGTGTGTGTGTGTTTTGTAATTGAGATATAACTGACATATAACATTGTATTCTTTTTAGGTATACAACATAATGATTTTATATATGTACATATTGTGAAATGATTATCACAACAAGCTTAGTTAACATCCGTCATCACACATTGTTTTGTTTTGTTTTTTAAAGATTTCATTTTATTTATTTGACAGAGAGACACAGCGAAAGGGGGGAACACAAGCAGGCGGAGTGGGAGAGGGAGAAGCAGGCCTCCTGCCGAGCAGGGAGCCGGATGCGGGACTCGATCCCAGGACCCCGGGATCATGACCTGAGCCGAAGGCAGACGCTTAACCGACTGAGCCACCCAGGTGTCCCTATGGGACTTATTTATCTTTTAACTGGAAGTTTGTACCTTTTGACCATATTCACCCACTTTGTCCACCCCCCGCACCCCCCACGCCCCTGTCAGCAACAAGCAATATGTTCTCTGTATCTGTAACTTTGGGGATTTTTTCAGATTCTATATATAAGCGAGATCATACGGTATTTGTCTTTCTCTGTTTCACTTATTTCCCTCAGCGTAATGCCCTCAAGGTCCATCCATGTTGTCTCAAACGGCAGGACTTCCTTCCTTTTCATAGCTAAATAATATTTCATTGCACACGCATGTGTGTGTGTGTGGAGTATGTGTCAAATTTTGATCCATCCCTCTTGGCTATTGTGAATAATGCTGCAGTGGACATGGGGGTGCAGGGAACTCTTCAAGATAGCGATTTCGTTTTGAGCAGCTAAACACCCATCTTCTTCCTTTCCACTCACCCCACCGCCAACGGGGAAGTTGACGAGCCTCGGATTTCTAGAACCTCCGCACCAGATTTTTAAAACATCAAGTCTTTTACGTTTTCACATTATATCTTTTCTATCTTTGTGATTCTTTGTAACGGTTGCACAGACTTTCACAAATATTGAGGACCAGCGGTTAGGACTTAACCACATGTTCTGGTTTCCTTTTCCCACCATTGTTCCTTGTTTATTGTGTTTCACCATTAATTGTGTTCTAAATTTCGACTCGTGTTTATGTAGTGGGGCTGTAAATCTCCACGCTCAGATGTGCCTACGACAGAGGCATTCCGTGGCCCACGGATCCTTTCTTCCTTCCTTCCTCATCGGTGGAGACAGGAGAAAATACACTCACTGGATAGGTCATGGAATCTGTCTCCTCCAGATGAGACGTTCTCTCTGGAATCAATATACAGTCGTTTCCAAGTTTACCTTCTCCCCAAGGCTGTCCTTCCCCCCCCCCCCGCCCCTTGTCTTTCCCAGGGAGGCGTCTGGGCGCGGCGGCGCAGGGATGGCTGTCTCGGTGCTGTCCTGGGCTGGGTCCCCGTCAGCAATAGGTCCCACCTGGCCTTGGCCATGAGGTCCACCTGGCCTTGGCCTTGCCAGACCCTCCAGGCCCCTGGCCAGTGAGGTCTCCTCTCTTCAACCCCAGGTCTCAGCTGGGCTTGAGGGCTTCTCAGCAGATTGGCATCCATCCCCTCACGGTGTTGAGCTGGGAGCCCCGGGACCCCCCCCCCCACATCACAACCACACCCTGAGGCTCTTCTCTGCCTCCTGCTCCTCTCCGAGCTCTTGCTCAGATCCCTGTTGGGACAGCGCCCTGAGGGGTTTCTCCTGGCGTGAAGCATGTCCCCGGTGCATGTCCACGAGCTCCCCCACACCCCTCTGGATGGTTCCACCATGTCAGGACCCCCACTGTTCCAAAGCAGGAAGGGAAAACAAGAACATGCAGGTCTGAGTTCTTTCGCACGCCTTTCTCTATCCTCCAGCGCCCCAAGAGTTGGGCTTTGTCCCCTTAAGATGAAAAGCTAAGCTCTGTCTCTTAGCGGAGTTGCCCCTATGGTTCCCCTCTCTCCTCACAGGGACCCTCAGGCTAGCTTCTCAGTCCTGAGGGGGGGGGTTCAAGAGATGCCTTCTTTGCAGTACGGAATGAGCCCTATGCCTTGGCCTTGGTAGGCCTGATTTTTTATATTGGAACCCCAGACTTGTCTGGAAGGAGGACTTACTAAGGATGGGATAATTATAAACCCAAAGAGGGTCCTCAGAAATGTTCTAAGAGAGTTCCTTGGCTGGTCTTATAAATCACAAGGTTTTTAAAATAGTGTCTATTTTATTCAGTTTTTCACTTCTGCCATTATATTCTGAATTTATTTTAAGATTTTATTTATTTGAGAGAGAGAGAGAGCAAGCACAAGCGGGCAGAGGGGCAGGGGGAGAAGCAGGCTCTCCACTGAACAGGGAACCCGATGTGGGACTCGATCCCAGGACCCTGGGATCATGACCTGAGCCGAAGGCAGCTGCTTAACCGACTGAGTCACCCAGGTGTCCCTAGATTCTAAATTCCTAAGAATCCTTTTTCTACAAGAGGCTGGTTTGAGAGACGGGAGGTTTTTTATTGTAGTAAAATACATAACCTAAAACTCACTATTTTAACCATTTTTAAGTGTGCCGTTTCGGGGCACCTGGCTGGCTCAGTCAGCGGAGTATGTGACTCTTGATCTCGGGGTCGTGAGTTCGAACCCCGCATTGGGTGTGGAGCCTACTTTAAAAGAAAAGTGTAAAGTTTACTCACATCAAGTACGTCGTGTAAACATCACCCAGAATATCTATACCCCCAACCTTTCCATCATCCCTAACAAAAACTCTATGCCCATGAAGCAGTAACTTCCCCACCTCCCCTCCCTCTAGCCCCTGGTAACTCGTCATTCTATTTTCTGTCTCTAAACGTTTGCCTATTCTAGGTACATCATGCAGGTGGTATCTATCCCTCCGTCTCTGGCTTACTTCACTTACTATAATATTTTCAGGGCTGGGGCGCCTGGGTGGCTCAGTCGGTGAAGCGTCTGCCTTCAGCCCAGGTCATGACCCCAGAGTCCCGGGGGTGGAGCCCCGGGTCGGGCTCCCTGCTCAGTGGGGAGTCTCCCTCTCCCTCTGACCCCCACCCCTCTCTCACTCTCTCAAATAGATAAAATCTTCAAAAATTAATCTTCAGGGACTATTCATGGTATAGCTTCTATCAAAATTTTATTCCTTCTTATGGCTGAATAATTTCTCATCGTGTGTGTGTATGCCCCAAACCAGGTCGGTTTTTTAGGAGTGCGGCATTCTGTTAGAAACATTTTCGAGGCGTTCATTTGAGTATCTTAAGTGCATTTGTTTTCCCTCCATCCCACTGGGGACCATTCCTTTCCAGCTTGTCCTTCTCGATCCACCTTTTTCAGGACTCGGACTGTCCTTCCTCGTGAGGGGACTCTCTGATCACGCTGCAGTGTGGTTGCTGGTAAACTTGGAGGAGGCACGCAAGCTGGTGTGAACACCCTGGGCCTTTGCACAAATCATGTCTTGCTTCTTCCATCGGGCCACGTCCCCTCGCTTCGCAGAGCGAGGGCTGTCAGCCCTTGGGTGCTATGTGAGCGGAGACAAGGCAATGGGCACATGTCCCTGCAGGGACCCGACCAGCCACCAGGCCCCCCCTCCAAGGGTAAGACCAAGGGCTGCAGGGGCTGGAGCCGATCACACCCAAGGGCACCTGGGGGCTGCTCTGCCCTCCACTCTGTGGAGCCAAGGCGAGGCAAGGCCACTCTCTCCCCAGCTCCCCCTCCTCTGGCTGCGCCCTTAACCTCTCTGGTTAACCTCTCCCACCCACTTCAACGGAGGCCTTGGCAAGTCCCCCGCCGGCTTAGTGAGGGAGGAAGGACAGCATGCTGGGCCACAAGGCACCAGCACAGTTCGCAGACCCTCTTGCCTGGGCGTGCTGGCCCCACTCTGAGGCCGTGCGCTCAGCACGGGGGGTGT
Organism: Callorhinus ursinus; assembly: GCF_003265705.2. NCBI lineage: Eukaryota > Metazoa > Chordata > Mammalia > Carnivora > Otariidae > Callorhinus > Callorhinus ursinus. The sequence continues at coordinate 2,835,388 of NW_027397105.1, read as the reverse complement.
GCAAGGGGTGCACTGAGAACAGAGAGGTGAACGCTGGGGCGCCGGTCTTTGAAACCAGAAGCCAATGAGGTCACACTTGCTGGATTATAACATTCTACCACATTACAGTTTTCTGTTTCTCTTCTCTCCTCCTCCTTAGTTGCCTCTTTTCTGATAGTTACAAAAATGGGTTCCTAATGGTCTAGCATGTTCTAAATTCACTTCGTGGTTTTGGGAAAGCCCCGCGAACGGGTCTTGTTGGGGATTATAGTTCTGAACTACAAAGTGTGATGGGAAAGGACCGTAATCGAGATTATAAACAGCTGAAATGACAGATTTTGTGAACTAGGAAATTTGTTCTAAAGTAACCCAGGCTTATTATGCACAGGCTAAGGGGACCCGGGGTGGATTGCAATTCCCGCCTTACATCGGGCTCTGAAAAAACGATGTTTGCCACCAGGGGGCGCTACAGGCTACGTCTGCAGATTTTGAGAGGCATTGTTTCTTTGTGTCTTTCTTGTGCCACTTTTGAACATGATTCTCCTGACAGACGCAGCGAGGGCCAGGAGACCAAACAGGCTCAGTCGGAAAGCCTGGATGCGCTCTTGTTACTGAACACTTTGAGGGACGGGGCTCATCTCAGGCACAGCTAGCTAGATTCAGGCACAGATAATCCACGTCAGACTTGGCTCTCCTCTGGGATCAGCTTTATTGTCCCAAAGGCTCTCCTCTCGTCATGGCCAAGTGATTGTGGGAGCTCTGCCCCCCCCCAGCCTCCCACGCTTAGGTCCAGCAAGCAAAGACCCCACTCACCCGACGGTGTTAAGAAAAGTCCAAGAATTGGGTTTTTGGGCTCTGATGGGCCTGACCTTGGTCAGGAGTCCGCTCCTGAGCCCGTCTCGGTTGCAGACAGCATGGTAGACTGACTAGGACTTGGTCACAGGGGGCTGAGGGTGGGCCCAGCCCAACGCAGAGGACATGGGCAGAGGGTGATGGTGAGGGGTCTGCACACAAGATCGGGCTTTGCTACTGGGAGCTGGGTGAACGCGTGCTGGGTGGTCCCCAGAAAACCTGGTGAAGATGCGAAAAATGGTATCGTGCAGAGGTAGGGGTGAGGGTTGTGAGCACAGCTTGTCAGGATCAGCTTCAGACCGGAGGAGAGACTCCCTGGCCATCGTGACGGGCAGGCAGTGCTGAACTCGAGACTTCAGAGGTGGGGCGGCACAGGGGGAGGATGCAGCCCAGCCCGAGTTTGGTCCTGTGGAGGGGGTGGCTGAAGCAGGTGTTTTTTGCCTGACACGAGGAGGCCTGGGAACTAAGGGGCCAGGGCGATGGATGGATCCATGGCAGGGGCTGGGGCGGGGGGGGGGGGGGGGGGGGGGGAAGGGGGCGGAAGGGGGGGGGGGGGTTGCGCGGGAGTGGCTGTTGAAGTCTCCAGAATGAGAAGAGCTCTTTCCTCCTCTGGGATGTCCTCACCAGGTATAGGCATGAAAGAAGAGTGTGCTCCTGAAAAAAGCATTGGCAGCAAGGAAGACACTGACCCCAAACCTCCCAACGCTGGGGGATGCAGAGGCTGGGAGGACCCCCTGAGCAGAGGAACCCGAGGGTAAAAAAGGAAGTGGAGGGGTAAGTCCGTGCATGAGGGAAGAATGCAGGAGAAACAATGAACCCACAGATTAAACACCTATTTATCTCCCCTCCATTCCAAAGCCTCATAGAAATAACTCTAAAGGAATCAAAAGGGCGTGAACCCACAAGGGCAAGAAGAATGAGGGAGGTTGAGAGCGGACGAGAGAAGCCAGCCTTATGGAAACTGGGGAGAGTCTGGACGATCCCTGCTTGACTCGGCAGAGAGGAGACAGCTCAGGCCAAGGACTGGAGGGGACACACATCAGAGAGGCAGAATCCTGGAAGCCTCGGGAATTGGAAATTTCAGGTGTTGTGTCTATTAATTGCTAGGTAATAAAATGCCCCAGTAGTTAGTGGCTTGTCCGTTGAGTTCGAATAGCCATTAATAATTTCATGATTCTGTGGATTGCCCTGGGGAGCTCTCCTGCTCCACATGATGCTGGCTGGGCACCCGAGATGGTCTGGTAGCCCGCTGGGCTGTCGGGTGAGGACCTCAGTCCTTCTCCAGGTACTATCTCCCTGTGGCCTGGGCTTCTAGCTCGGTGGCGCAGAAACCAGCTGATGGTTAGCTAAATCCAGTTCTTCCTCAGGCCATTTTCCCAATACGTTTGCATATTGGTATCAGTATTATCATAAGACCTGTTTATGTAAAGCGGTTGAATCTTAGCAACGGGGTCAGTGCTTACGCCATATCACGGCGTGGCGGGGGCTGTGAGCTGAAACATCAGAGCCAAACGATACTTGGCCTGTTTATAAGGTCCCATTCAGTCATTAGCAGTTAGTCCAGCCCATCACTGAGGTGTAAACAGTGTCTCTCAGGGAGATACCAGTCAGGATTGCAGGCTTTGACGTTGTTAGGTTCCGGAAGTAGGACTGGTCTCGGGGACATCTGGCTCCGCGCCTTCAGGCATCCTCTGTCACTGTCCCAAGAGGCAAAGTCATCCCTTGCTCTGAGCTTCTCTCAGAGCATCGATTTAGAATTGGATTTCTTTCACTGTCCAGACTATTTGTTCATTTACACCCAGCTACCTTTCCACCTTCTTCCCATTTATATGCCAACGTTCCCACCTTTGGAAGGGACATTAAGGTTGGCCACTGTGCTGGTCCAGAGTGTCCTCGGCAACGCTGTTCTGGCAAACGCCTCCCCCTCAGTCCCTCCTATTCATCTAGGGTAGGGTCGCCCAGGTACAGAACTAGTGGGCACTATCTGGACCTCTAGGCAACACGCTGTACTCACCGTTAACCCCAATGTTGCCAGATGAGGTGAAGACATGGTGCAGGAGTGGTGCCTGGGTGGCTCAGTGGGTTAAGTGTTGTCTGCCTTCCGCTCAGGTCATGATCCCGGAGTCCCGGGATCGAGTCCTGCATCGGGCTCCCTGCTCAGCGGGGAGTCTGCTTCTCCTTCTGCCTCTGCCCCTTCCCCCCACCCAGCTTGTGCCCTCTCTTGCTCACTCTCTCTCAAATAAATAAATAAAATCTTGAAAGAAAGAAAAACATAGCGCACCCGTGAGGCCCTTAGGAATTCTCATACAAAGGTTTAAAGTGTCTTGCTTTGAAGTCACAGCCCTGCTTCTGGTACCCACCGTTGCAGCTCTGGTCCTGGGACCCCTGCATCAGGAAGGAAAAAAAGAAAATAGGGGCGCCTGGCTGGCTCAGCCGGTGGAGCATGCGACTCCCGATCCTGGGCTTGTGAGTTCGAGCCCCACGTTGGGTGTAGAGATTACTTAAAAATAAAATCTTTTTTTAAAAAAAGAAAGTAAGTAAGTAAGGTGATGTGGGAAAGAATCATATGACTGTGTCAGCTTCTTTTCCCCGGATCGCCCGGAAACGTGGAGGAAAATGCATAGTGGCCGCCCTCAGATGGATGTGGCCCCACACTCGGGAAGGTGGTAAGCCAGTTCTTCATGCCTTTGTGTCCCCCTGTTTGGGACGACAAACGTTCCCATTGTGTGCTCTGATTCCTATCCAACCATTACTCTGAAGATGAAAATGTTTTCCTTGGGCTGAAAATATGACTCAGAACCACGGAGCAGTATAGTGTTTTCTGTTTTCACCCTTCTGTAGAGTTTTGGGCATTGGCACCTGCCACTGAATGTGTAAAGCCCCGCCCACAGGAAGCCTTTTAGGGCCCACCGGCAGCCACCTACAGTCCCTGTCACTTGCTGCCAGATAGAAAGCTTCTGGCTGGTACTCGGCACCCCTCAGGTCATGAAGGGTGCAAGGGCAATATGATTCAGCCCATCTCTGCTTTGCCGCAGGACACCCATCTGTGTCCACTCGCTTTATGGAAGCAGGGGGGCCTCTTCAAGCAAGCACACCAGGATATGCACGGGCACCTTGCAGTCACCTTCCAGCCCTGGAAGGGATTTCTTGGGGTGGGCATTGGCACATCCTACTTTAATGCACCCCTTAAATCCTCAGTGATTTCCACGGAGCCGTGCTGCACAGGGGCATCCTTTTAATAGTCTGGTCTTCTCTTGCCCCTCTGAGGGACCCCACGGCTGGCCATCAGCCAGCACCCTCGAGGGGGTAAGAACTCAAACAGTGGGTCCAACTGCATGCCACTCAGCCTACTGAGCTGAATTGACGTTACCTTCTTCAGTCAGAGTGGTGGTGGTCTTCTAAACAAGATGCTGCCTGTTCATCTTGGAACTCCCATCCATAAACCAAGAAGCTCTTAGTTGGTCTATAAAGAGCTGTTCATAGGGCACCACCATAGGACCAGCAGTTCTTCGGGTGGTTCTGGAGTTGGTCCTGGGGGAAAAGACGTTGCTGTCTCCTGAAGAGCTCCTGCCATCCCCCTGGCAGCATGTTCCTGCATAAACCATTTCTGTTTTGTCACGGAACTGTTTCAGTTACTGCCCTCCCCATTGGGCAGTTTCTCCAACATCTCTCAAGGCATCGCGGGCATTCAGGTTCAAGATCCTTCTCTATCCTTCAGCCACGGAGGCAGTTTTTGTGAACACCCAATAGCAAGCTAGTAATTGTCTCTCAGATGGAAATTCTGTGGCCCCGGATCCCAGTGGTCACAGTTGGGTGGCGCTTTTGCCACACCCCAAGCCCACACGGTTGTCATACAGACAACCCGTGGACACCGACGCTCTAACTGCTAATAGGGCACGACTTCGGGACGTAATCTCCTGTGCACCGGCTCGTCCATGCTCTGACGAATGAAACACCTGTGTGGGCACAGGCAAGCATATGGCTTCCGATTTAGCGTGACCAATCAGGGTTGGCAGAAGGGAAGATTTCCGCGCGTTGGGTGTGAGCGCGCTAGACAGGGGAGGCTGTCTCTAGGCTGACACAGGAACCTTCCCCGGAGCCCGCTCAGGTAAAGGGAGTCCAGACCACTGCCCACCAAGTCTGTTCACACATTACGATTTGCATCTGAAGTTCCACTTTCATCCCACGAGCTGCGTTCCCAAATCCTCGCAAGCTAACCGTAGCCCCCATGAGGCCTCACCACGGATCAGGAACCATGGTGTTTGGGGGCTTCGATGCCGACAAGTCCCAGAAACGTCCCTCCTCGGTCCTCTGACAGGTTTACCCACTCTTGAGCGGATGGCCTTGAGTCCCCAGCCAGGGATGGGGCCCAGGGACACAGGCCCTTTCGAAGGTCCTTATTGGATTAGACTGTGGGACCCCAGTCTCAGGCAGTTTGAAGGGAGGTTTTTCATCTTTCTCCAAACCATGGCAAATCAAGCAGATTTGTTTAGGGTCCCCAGGTGCTGATGGACCAGCAGGAGTCCCCGTGCGCCTACCGATGCATGAGGACTTCCTGCATGAAGACCTCTGTATTGACCTCACCAATGAATGTCCTCCTCAGTCATCCCATTTCTTTTCTTTTAAAGAATATATTTATGTATGTATTTATTTATTTGAGAAAGAAAGAGAGCGATCGGGGGGAGGGACAGGGAGAAAATCTCCAGCCGACTCCTCGCCGATTGCGGAGTCAGACTCGGGGCTTGATCTCACGACCTCAAGATCACGACCTGAGCTGAAACCAAGAGTCAGAAGCTTAACCAACTGAGCCACCCAGGCGCCCCCGTCCCAGTCCTTAATTGTCCTTTAAAGATCTCCACCTTGCCGAGGGGCGCCTGGGGGGCTCAGTCACTTAAGCGGCTGCCTTCGGCTCAGGTCGTGATCCCGGGGTCCTGGGATGGAGCCCCACATCGGGCTCCCTGCTCCGCGGAGAGCCTGCTCCTCCCTGTCCCTCTGCCCACTTGTGCTCTCTCTCTATCTCCCTGTCAAATAAATAAATAAAATCTTAAAAAAAAAAAAAAAAGGATCTCCACCTTGCTGGGATGAATCCTTGAACTCTCCACTCTTTTCCCCATTCCCTTACAAACCAGGCCAACTGTCTTTGCTCTGGGTCCCTTCCGCATAAGGTTGACCTTTGGCAGTGACCCTGAGGCTGGCGGCTACAACTCGGCCTGGCTGGAGTGCAAGGTGACCCAGTGAGATCCACCCCAACACTCTCCCTTTCACTTCGGCTGTTGTGGAAAACAATACCCAAGAGAATGTTTCTTGGAACTTTGCACTTCCTTATGCATCCAGTGAGCCAGCTCCTCGGGAGTTAGAGCCACCGTTTCTAAATCTCACGGGTGAGTTTGATCTCCCTTAATGAATTACCATGCAGCTGCAGTGTCAAACCATGGGTGACCCATACTCGGCCTGCCAGAGTCCCCGGGGGCCGTCTTGTGTCACCGCAATTCAGGGTCATTTTCTTTTCTTTTTTTTTCTTTTTTAAGATTTTTATTTATTTGACGGAGAGAGACACAGCGAGAGAGGGAACACAAGCAGGGGGAGCGGGAGAGGGAGAAGCAGGCTTCCCGCCGAGCAGGGAGCCCGATGCGGGGCTCCATCCCAGGACCCTGGGACCATGACCTGAGCTGAAGGCAGACGCTTAATGACTGAGCCACCCAGGTGGCCCTCAGGGTCATTTTCTATTGAACCTTGTTTTCTTCACTTCAATAAACCAGACAAGACCTTCCTCTTCTTTCTGACCGCTCATATGCTGTTATGTAGCTGGCTAGTAATTTATCCACCAATTACCATTACTGGACACTTTGTTTCCAGTCTTTTGCTATGAGAGTGTCCCATTGAATATCCTGCGCTCATGGCATCACATTTTTATGCAGGGATCTCTATCTTGTGCACACCTTTTATATGTGTCCCAGATGTACCATTGCTGGGTCAAAGAGCAAATGCAGAGTCCTGTTTCCAGCCAACAAAGAGTTTGCCCACCTTTCGATATGCGGATTTTTGTCAATCTATGAGGTAGAAAAAAATGGTTGTCTCGCTACAGTTCTAATTTGAATTTCTCTTATGAGGAAGTTGGAGCTTCTTTTCATGGACTTAAACACTTATTTTACCCTTTTGGGTGAACTACCTCTTCTTGTCCTTTGCTCATTTTTTTTTTTCCTATCGGACTGGTGGCCTTTTTTCTCTCAATTTGTAGAAGCTCTTTGGATATTCGAGTTAGCCCTCAGTCTGTGATATAACTGCAAATATTTACCATGGCTTGTTGTGGGCCTTTTGACTTTATCTACCATTTTTTAGTTACACTTTTTATTTTGAGGCACGTGTAGATTCACATACAGTAGTAAAAAATAATACAGAGACATCTTGTATACACTGTCCCTAGCTCTCCCAGTGGTAAATACTCCTGCAAAATTACAGTGCAGTATAGTTCTGATTTTTTTGTTGTTGTTGTTTGCTGCACAAAGTTTGCGGGGTTTTTGTGTTTTCTGTTTTGTTTTGTTTTGTTTATTGGGCTTCGACGTGATGGAATCTATCCACCTATTTACGGCTCCTGGGTTTTGCTGGAGCCACGAATCTCCTCTTAGCAATCCTTGTGTCACCACTAGAGGAAGCAAGAGCCTCCGTGAATATCCTACTTCCTTGGGCAGGGTAAAGGGGTTCCTAGAGAGCTGCTTTTCTGCTCGCCCCGAAAAGCCCACTTCCCACAGCCTCCTCCTCTGACCCCAGCCTGGGCCGTTGGGTTCTGACCACCTGTGAGCGCACCCTGCAGCCCCATGAGTCTCCGCACTCAGGTCAGCAGCTGGGGGGGGCACGCACAAGGAGCAGGGCATTGTCAGGACCCCCTCTGTCCGGTGGCCCCTGGGCTTGGAGCAAACCTCTCCATGGCTGGTTTTTCAACTGCGGAGGCTCTTCGGCTCTCCACTCTCCTGCCTTTCCTGCCCAGTAGAGATTCAGGGGCTTTGAAGTCAAACTCATCCCCAGGCTGCTATCGATCACCTGTCATTTCTGCTGCTTAAGCCACAATTACCACGCTTCCTACACTTGACCTATAATTGAATTTCCTTGGGAACTCAATGACAAGATTGATTCAGCCTAATTGAGTCAAAGATCAACTCTCCATGCCATTCATCTAGTCCCTGTCTTTGCCTGGGGCTCTCGCCACCGAGGCTCTATGACTCGCACAGCCTTGGTCTTAAAAGTCAAAAACAAACTGATAACCTTTTAAGTACCATCCTTTCAAATGATCCTAGGGGATGTTACCATTCTTTGCCTTCCCCTGTCTTGGCTAGCCGAGAGCAGAGGAAACCTATTTTTAAACTTGCTTGTGTTCCCTTCCCATGAATGCTAAAATGCAACTTTAAGGGAAAAAAAGGTCTGGTCTGGCTCAAAAGCAGGTCGGGAAATGTGTAAGGAGTCAGCGTCTGGACAATTGAGGAAATTAGCAATTTGTCCTTTCTAAATTCTCGTGATAGGACTCAATGATAAAAAGAAAAATCGCCCCATATTAAGATGGGTAAAGGATCAGGGCGCCTGGGTGGCTCAGTCGGTTAAGCGGCTGCCTTCGGCTCAGGTCATGATCCTGGGGTCCTGGGATCGAGCCCTGCGTCGGGCTCCCTGCTCAGCAGAGAGTCTGCTTCTCCCTCTCTGCCTGCCTCTCTGCTTTTACTTGTGCTCTCTCTCTATCTCTCTGTCAAATAAATAAAATAAAATCTTTAAAAAAAAGAAGATGGGTAAAGGATCTGAATAGACATTTCTCTAAAGAAGATACACAAATGACCAACAAGCACGTGGAAGGATGCGTAACATCACTGGTCATCAGGGAACCGAAAGTCAAAACCCCAGCGAGCAATCACTTCACACCCACCAGGATGGCTGGAATCAGAGAGAGGACAGTGTTGGTGAGGTTTTTGGGCAACTGGACCCCTCACCGGGCTGCGGGGGGGGGTGGGGAATGTCAATGTTGCAACTGCTCTGGAAACAGTCTAGCAATCCATCAAAAGGTTAACCACAGCCTTACTCTATGACCCAGCAATTTCAACTCTAAGGATATCCCGGAGAAATGGAAAACACAGGTCTAGGGAAAAACGTATACATAAGTATCCAATCCGTATCATTCACCGTTACTGTTGAGTGGATAAACAGAATGTGATGTGTCCATGCAGAGGAGTATTACTTGGCCATAAACAGAAAAGAAGTAGGGGCGCCTGAGTGGCTCAGTCAGTTAAGTGTCTGCCTTCGGCTCAGGTCATGGTCCCAGGGTCTTGGGATTGAGTCCCGCATTGGGCTCCCCGCTCAGCGGGGAGTCTGCTTCTCCCTCTGCCTCTCCCCCCCAACTCGGCTCCTCTCGATCTCTGAAATAAATAAAAAAAATTTTTTTAAGATTTTATTTATTTATGTGAGAGAGAGAATGAGAGAGAGAGAAAGAGAGCACATGAGAGGGGGGAGGGTCAGAGGGAGAAGCAGACTCCCTGCTGAGCAGGGAGCCCCATGTGGAACTCGATCCCAGGACTCCAGGATCATGACCTGAGCCGAAGGCAGTTGCTTAACCAACTGAGCCACCCAGGCGCCCTGAAATAAATAAAATCTTAAAAAAAAAAAAAAAGGAACAAAGCATGGATACCTGCTTCAACATGGATGAGCCTTGAACACATTACACTCAATGAAAGAAGCTAGTCACAAAAGAGCGCAGGGTGTATAACTCCATTTGTATGAAGTGTCCAGAACAGAGAAAGCAGATGAGTGCTTTTAGAGCAGAGAGGGCTGGGGAGGTTGGGGGGTGATAGTGTCTTTCTGGGGTGATGAAAATGTCCTCAAATTGATTGTGGCTGTGTTTGTGAATAGAACAGAAAAAAAAAAAAACCCTTGAATTGTATACTTCAAATGGGTAAATCATATGGCATATGAATATCTCAGTAAGACTGTGAGGAAAAAGAAGTTAGCTCCAGGAAGGGACCCTCTCGAGGCAGAGTGTCCCCAGCTCTAAAAACAAAAATACAAACCTCCCTAAACCCCCAAAATCTTGTTGGTTGAGAAACACACGGGGGAGGGAGCAGAACATTTGTCTTCTACCTTCCTCTAGCTTGAACTTTCATGCAAAAGACACACGGGTCTCTTGGATTCGCTTGCTCTTGGCAGGCTCCCTCCCAGAAGCCAGGCACAGAGGGGAGCTGGAGCCCCGCCTTGCGCCCAGCCAGCCGCCATGTAGGGGTGCCTGGCCCCCCAGGGTCTGGGCGGCTGGAGATTTGCTGCCACTCTTCTGCAGGTCCTGGGCAGGAACCGCACCACTCGGGAAGTCCCGTCAGCCCCCAGCACAACACCACGAGGGACAGGGACGTTGTGGTTTGTTCCATAGCCATATATAACCGGGACGATGTACGACCCAGATACTAGGCACCTGACAACTGCCTGGAACTGTGGGGGTCACGGTAGCAAACATTCTGTCACCAGATCGTAACTGGTCTAGTACTGCGGACCAGGGACCAGTGATTGGCTTTATGACCTACATTTCAAACTCCTTCATGGGCCCTTCAGGCGGTTCCCTGGTTCAAAAGAGCACAAAAGAAAATGAGGAGTGGGAAAGAACCTTAGAAAATTGGGAGCAGCTTAACAACAGGAGAGCCAGAAAAATGAATGTCTAACTTTTCTTTTTTGTTATTTTATTATTTATCTTATTGTTTTTATTTTTATTTAATTTTTATTATTTTTATTTATTCTTATTTTTAAAGCTTCTAACCTTTCTTAAACAAGACTTTATCACGATATCCATGTGACACATGTCTGGCATGTGTGATTGTGAACTGATGTGTGGAAATGACAGAAAGGCAGAAATGGAAGACAATTCCAAGTAAGTTCAAATGAGGGGTGCTTGGGTGGCTCCGTTGGTTTGGCTCAGGTCATGATTTCAGGGTCCTGGGATCCAGCCCCACATGGGGCTCCCTGCTCAGGGAGGAGCCTTCTTCTCCCTCTCCCTCTGCCCCTCCCCCTACTCTATGCGCGCTCTCTCTCTCTCAAAATCTTTTTTAAAAAGTTCAAATGGTATGTTACAGTAAGCACATATCATAAACGCCTTTTTTTTTAAAGATTTTATTTATTTATTTGAGAGAGAGAATGAGAGACAGAGAGCATGAGAGGGAAGAGGGTCAGAGGGAGAAGCAGACTCCCCGCTGAGCAGGGAGCCCGATGCGGGACTCGATCCCGGGACTCCAGGATCATGACCTGAGCCGAAGGCAGTCGCTTAACCAACTGAGCCACCCAGGCACCCCCATAAACACCTTTTTAAAAAGATTTTATTTATTTGAGACAGAGAGAGCGAGAGAGCACGAGTGGGGTGAGGGGCAAAGGGAGAAGCAGACCCCTGCAGAGCAGGGAGCCCTATGCAGGGCTTGATTCCCAGACTCCAGGATCATGACCTGAGCCGAAGGCAGACGCTTAACCCACTGAGCCATCCAGGCACCCCTAAAAAAATTTTATTGCTATTTCACTTTTTTGTACATTGTCTTATTTCCTTTGATGAAAGAGATTTTTGATCATCACACACATCTAAAGAATAATGTAAAAAAAGCTTAGATGGTAATCTCATGAATTAATGGAGATAGATAAAATTTTAGCAATCAGAATATAATATAACTTTAAAAAGAACACTTTACCCATTTCTGGGTTATTTTTCTCTCACTAAAGCTCAAGTCGTCAATATAATCAATAATATTATTGGAAAAAAATTGTAAGAATACATATAATGATTTCTATAAATGCCAAAAGGGAATTCTTCACTGAAACTCTTCCTGAAAGCAATAAAAGGTTGCCTCTTTAGCATGACAAAAGGCTCTATTGAAAATCAAAAATCAAAATTACACTTAATGGAGAAACAAGAATTATTCCTCTTTGAAACAGGAACAAGACAAGGGCAAATTATCAGCACTATTTAACTTAGCTCTAAAAAATCTGACAAAGCTCTTTGAGGAGAGAAAAAAAGATACACATAAAGAAAGGGGGAATAAAACTATCATGTTTTGTAAATGAAATGAAAAGCTCTTCAGAATTATGAGAGCTAATACTTGAAGGGCATCAAAGCAACAAGATTTAACACAAATTAATTTAGGAGAATTTCCATCTTTACCACAGTGCATCTCTTATCTTTGTGATTTTTCCCATTTATCTGTTTCTTTGTTTAGTCTTCAGTAAAGCTTTACAATTTTATTCCTATAGGTCCTGCACATTTTATTAATTTTTCACAGGTAGGTTAGTTTCCATCGCTATTGTGACTGGCATCTTTTCTCACCACTGCATTTACTTTCTCCGTGAATATTTGATTTTTTAAAGATTTTATTTATTTGTTTGTTTATTTGACAGAGAGAGAGAGAGAGAGAGAGAGAGAGCACAAGCAGGGGGAGTGGCAGGCAGAGGCAGAGGGAGAAACAGGCTCCCTGCCGATCCCTGGATCGTGACCTGAGCCAAAGGCAGTCGCTTAACCAACTGAGCCACCCAGGTGCCCGCTCTGCAAATATTTTAAAGAAGGCATTTATGCGGTGCCTGGGTACCAAGTGCTGATAAGGATAGGTAGTAAATGGGACTCTCATACATTACTAGTAGGTGTAGAAGTTGTTTCAGCTGCTTTGGGAAACCACCTGACACTCATCTACCAGAGCTCAACAGACCTGCCAGCAATTCTATCCCTGGGTGTATATTCAACAGAAATAAGTGTGCATGCCCACTGAAAAAGCGCACAAGAACGTTCACCACAGCTTTATTTCTCATGTTCCCAAACTGGAAACAACTGGCAGGTGTTGATAATAAGGATGGATCTTACAGACATTGTGCTGGGACAAAGAAGTCAGATGCCAGAGAGTGAGTATTGATGATTAATATGAAGTTCAAGGAGAGGCAAGAATATTCACCGGTGATGGGGCATAGTGGGCCATTGCTGGGGAGTGGGTGGGCATTGACTGGGCGGGGCTCGGGAGGCTTTCTGGGTGCGGGACATGGAAACGCCCTATTTCGGTCTGGACAGCATCTACCTGGGTGTTTATAAATGTAAGATTTCATCAAGCTTGAGATGTATGTATCTTATTTGTAAGTTACATCTCAATAAAAAGAAAAGAGAAAAAGGTGCATGTATACCCTTTAACCTACTTTAATCCTGATTCTGGGAAATCACCCTAAAGAAATAAACTGGGGGGGTGCCTGAGTGGCTCAGTCAGTGAAGCGTCTGCCTTTGGCTCATGTCAAGATCGCAGGGTCCTGGGATGGAGCCCCATATGGGGCACCGTGCTCAGCGGGGAGTCTGCTTCTCCCTCTGCCTCTGCCCCTCCCCACACTCATGCTCTCTCTCTCTCTGAAATAAATATTAAAAAAAAATGATAAAAAGAAATAACCTGGGGTCCTAGCACAAAGATTTCTATACAGAGATGTTCAAAGCAACAATGTATCACTTCAAAGCCTGCAGAGGAACCCTTACTGTCCAACACCAGGGGATCGATGACCCACAGTTACAGGACATAAAATCTTTAAAAAAAAAAAAAAAGGGCGCCTGGGTGACTCAGTCTTTGGGCGACTGCCTTCGGCTCGGGGCGTGGTCCCGGGGTCCTGGGATCGAGTCCCACTTCGGGCTCTCCGCTCCGCGGGAGGTCTGCTTCTCCCTCTCCCAGCTTGTGTTCCCTCTCTCGCTGTGTCTCTCTCTGTCAAATAAATAAATAAAATCTTTAAAAAAAAATAAAATAAAAAGGACATCTAAGTGATGTAATAGTCTGCAGTCATCAGAATTTAGGATGTATGAGAATGTTTCATGGTCTGAAAAAAAAAGTTCATATTCACAGTATGAACTTATATTTAACTAATAAATAAGTTAAACGTGCAAAACAGTATGCACAAGTATGAGTCCAATTGTGTAGAAAACAAAAGTAGATAAGCATAGGAAAAAACTGGGAAAAGCAGACATATTACTGCATTGTCTTCAGTGCCTGGAAATACAGGTATGCGTGCAAATGTTTCCCACTAGTGACCCCTTTTTCTAGGATTGAGACCTGCACTGAGGTGGCCTCAGTGGTCCCCAAAACTGCAGTCCTCCTTTGTGACTCTTCTCATCTCCTAAAGCAAGTGAAAATTATTAAGGGGTTTGATAGAAACCACTCCACTGTGGTGGGTTGTCTAAGACTAGAATCTCTCTGTGGAAGCTGGAGTCCCTAAATTCTACCTAAAACTCTAAAATTACTTGTGTTGAGGGGGGGAAAAAAAAAAACACCTTTCCTCTACCCTCTTAGGTTCAGTGTTGGAGTCCTGTGAATTAAATTGACAAGAGATAAATTTGCAAGACAAAAGACAAAGTTCATTCACGTGTGCATGCAGGAATTCACACACAAAGTAATTTGGCTCAATAACTAAGGACAGGGGTTTATATATACCTACTAGTAGGGGAAAGGGAGTGGGAAGGAAAAAGCTTCCATGGGAAGAACAAATGGGTTTCTTTAGGAAAGATGAATGGGCTTTTTTGGGAATAAAGCGGGAGATAAAATGGTTTGTGATAATGCTTCTGGTCTTCTTTATCTTCTTCAAGGCCAGGAAACTCCTCCAGAGAGGGGATTTCTGATAGTTTCATCCTTGATCTCTTTCTCAGGAAGGAAGCCACCCCAAAGGGGATTTATGGCAGTCTCACTCCCAGAACTTCTACTTTTAGTCAGATAAGGGAGGGTTCAGACAAAGCTTCTTCTTGCATCTGTTAAATCTCAGATGTCTTTGGCTCAAGATAATTGTTACGCCACTGTGATATAATTGGGACCCCTTCACTTGCACAGAAGGATAACATTTTGAAATATTATTCACCTTTTCCCCATTTTTCCTGTTAAACTCTCACCCTTTCCTCCCTCACTCTTCCGAGTAATTATTCTGCATTTTACTGCCTCAGAGAAAGGGTGGCACTCTCTGAACATGGAAGGGCCCTGTGGGAAACAGGGAGGATTCTGGCGAACGGGGTACAGTTAGATTCTTCTCTCCCAAGAAAGGAAGGCTGAGAGGGGAAAGAGGAGGGAATGTGTGCTGAATGCACTTCACTCTCACCCCGACACGGGGCTCAACCCCAAGGTGGGGGGACAGAATCAGAAATCCCAGATAAGGGGCACCTGGCTGGCTCAGTCAGTTAAGCAGCTCTTGATTTTGGCTCAGGTCATGATCTCAGGGTCCTGGCATTGAGCCCCACATCAGGCTCTGCACTCAGCAGGGAGTCTGCTTAAGATTCTCCCTTTCCCTCTGCCCCCTCCCCCTGCTCTCTCTCTCTCTCAAATAAATAAAAGGAATGCATCTTTTAGTCCAGAATCTCTGTATGGTTAATTTCATGGATCAGCCTGGCTAGACCATAGTACGGAGGTAGTTGGTCAAACATTCTTCTAGATGTTGCTGTGAAGGCATTTTTGAGATTAATATTTAAGTCTGTAGACTTTTTTTTAAGATTTTATTTATTTGAGAGAGAGAGCGATAGAGCACAAGCAGGGGGAGTGGCAGAGGGAGAAGCAGACTCCCCGTGGAGCAGGGAGCCCGATGCGGGGCTCCATCCCAGGACCCTGAGACCATGACCTGAGCCGAAGGTAGATGCTTCACCAACTGAGCCAGCCAGGCACCTAAGTCTGTGTGGCCTTTGAGTAAAGCAGACGGCTCTGCACACAGGAGGTGGGCTCATCCCAACAGCTGGAGGCCTGAACAGGGAGGCTGGCCTCCCCCCATGCACCCAGGAGCTCTGGCCGTGGCCCGCAGCCTTAGCTCTGACATAGCAACTCTTGCCCCAGTCCCCAGCCTGCGGCCCTACCCTGCAGATTTGGGGCCTGCCAAGCCCCTGCAATTGATGAGCCAATTCCTTAAAATAAATCTCTCTCTCTCTCAATATATGTACATATTTATTTATATATACACACTCATCCTGTGGGCTCTATTTCTCTTGAGAGCCCTAATACAACCTATAAATATTCATGTGCCATATTTACCCTCATCAAAGACTTCCCAGTGCAAAAAAAAAAAAAAGAAAAAGAAAGCCTTAATATCATGCTGCACACAAACACTTAATTTGTGGCTGTTGGTCGTTCTTCCTCAGTCAACCAGAAGGCAGGGGTGATAAATTATTATCAGCATCAGCAGCACCGACTTCCCGCCCCGATGTGGCGGAGCCCTGGGCACTGGGTCCACGCCGTGTGGTTAAACCGCGCGGTTAGCAATCCTGGCTTTAGAGCCCGGAGCCAGCCTTAAATCATGTCTGCGCAGATACAAGGAGACGTTTTGTTCACTAATTCCTGACTATGAGACATTATATTAGAATTTTAAAAGAGAACCCACATACGCGGTAAAAACAAAATTCAAACGGTAACAAGTGATACCGAATGAAAAAGTCTCCTAATGAGAGCAGTTCAGAAGACAAGGGGGTGCCCAGGACACCTCCTTTTTCTTTTCTTTTCTTTTTTTTTTTTGGTTGGTCTCGGCCCCCCAGGTCCTGACACAGGGGTCTTGAAACCCTCGCCATCTCCCCAGGGGGCACGAGTAGCTTTCCTTCAACTGAGGTGGCTCTGGGTGGGCTCCCGGGTCACTCCTGGTGGGGACTGAGCCGTGATTGGAAGCTTGGAGTTTGCAGCCCACCCCTCCTTCCCCCCCATTCTCTCTCGAGAAAGTCTGAAAACAGACTTAGGGATCTACCATGTGGACATGATGGGGCCCCCATCAAAATCCCAGTAGTATGGGGTTTGGGGAGCTCCTAGCTGGGTGACACATGACACACGCCCCCGTCCCCCAGGGCAGAAGATCCCATACATCTTCACTGGCAAGTCATCTGCATCCATCCTTTATGATATCCTTTAATAAAAGGGTAAGGGTACGTGTTTCTCTGAGCTGCTCTAGCAGATTAATCGCAGCCGAGGAAGGGGGCGGTGGGAACCTCCCGTTTGCTGTATCAGATAGCAGCTGTGGGTGACCTGGGGACCCACTCACTTGCCATGGGTTCTGGAGTCGGGGGCAGTCTGGTGGGACCGGGTCCTTAACCTGTGGGCTCTGACAGTGTCTCCAGACAGATCGTGTCGGATTTACCTCGATCCTGGGGAAATCCTGGAATCAGCCACTTCCCCAGGGAGCCCTCCTTCCTTTTTCGTACAGCATGGCATTTAAAAGGCAAGAGCCAGATGCTAGGAGTGTTGTTAACGGGGTTATTATGGGTTGATCTGTATCCCTCCCAAAAGATATGTTTACATCCTAGGCCCCAATACCTCTGAATGTGACCTTATTTGGAGGTAGGGCCTTTGCAGATGTGATCAGTTACAACGAGGTCGTGCGGGATCAGGGTGGGTCCCAAACCAACAATCCGTGTCCTTGTAAGGCCAGGTGAACACGCAGCACACACCAACTGGACGTCTACTCGTATTTCCGTAAGATCTGTATGTATGGCAGACTGGGAGTCCACACTGACACATTCAGTTTCAATCCAACACCACAGAATTCTAATTGCCTCCCTTTCCGTGTTTGTAAACCCTTTCTCCAAGAGTGAAAATGCCAGCTCCCACTATCCACGATGCCACCCCACACTCGATCCCCCCACCCCCCGTATGTGACAGTCCGCCCCCCCATCCTCCCTCGCCCTGCGTCTGCCAGCCCTGCTCGGACACCCGCCCGGCTGTCCGGCCAGCCCCTCGCCTGCAGCGCCAAGCCAGGCCGCCCCGTCGGGGCCCCTTCTCAGCCCGTTGGGCTCCAACAGCAACCCACGCGGGATCGGACTGCTTGTTTTCAAACTTTGCATAAATAGTGTGCTGTGTCTCTTCTTCTGCAATCTGCTCTTTCCGCTAGACATTATGTGTGCAAGATTCCTACTGACGCATTTCCCTTTAGGTCCTGCACCGGCGCCGCTGTACGGCGTTTCGTAGGTGAGCCCGCCTCCGTTTACAGGCCTTGGTCGTTCGCAGGCTTCTGCTAGGACCTTCTCGTCCTGGTCTCCTGGCGTGCGCCCCGGCAGGGGTGTTTCTAGAGCCCATCTTTAGGGATGGAGTCGTCTCGTCCTAGAGCGTGGGCATCATCCCCTTCACTAGATAAAGCCAAAACGTTTCCCAAAGGGGCCTGCTGGTTCTCTCCTGGGACCCCACCAGCGGAGTGCGAGTGGAGTTTCTGCTGCTTCACCTCCTCGGTGACCCTGGGGCACTTGACCATTTACGTGTGCCTGCCGAGTGGTTTCACTGTCTGCACACTCCGGGCTGATGACTGGCATGGGCCGTCTCAGCCACTGTCCCCACCGCCTCCGAGGCGGGCGCCCCTCGCCACAGGGTGGACTGCTAGTGGCCCACCCCGAATCCATCTTTCCTTCTTCCCCGGTTCCTGCATCGTAACAGAGGTTAGGGCTGCAAGCACGGCAGCCAGCCCGGCCCCGCTTCCGACTCTCCTGTGACTCAGGTCTTGGCAACGAAACATAAGCAATGCTGATGTGTGGCATTTCCAAGTATGGGTCTCAAAACATCGGGCCTGGCTCTTCCCCCTTCTTGCCAGCCCAGAGTCCCACGTGACCACGATCTGGCTTCTAAAGCCACACAAATAATGCCGCCGATCTGCAGGGAGCCGAGCAGCGGGACCGAAGAGCCCGAGACCCTAGGTGACTGTAAGGAGCAGGGCCACCCGCTGCTCTGGACTGTTACCAGGGAAGCACACTTTACCCCAGAGCCAGTGCACCTCTGGGTTTTTTGGATGTGGAGTGTAGTCTTCACCCCAATATTTTCCACCGCCCGAACCCCCGACCCCCACCCCCAAGGGGCTGTGGGAATTCTCGGGGGACAAAGTCCCACGTGTCACCCTGTCCACACCAAGTGAAACGTGAAAGCCTGCACCCACATCCTCCCTGTGTGGGCATTTCTAGAACTCACAAATTCTTTCATTTTTCCCCCTTGGAATATTCCCAAGATGATTATGGAAGGAAAAAGGGGGGGGCTGTTTCTTTGTGGCCTTTCTCCTTCTCCCCAGCCCCTCCTTGCTTTTCATGTACACTATATTTTCTAAAAAAACTGACACTGCCTTTCTATAATTAGCTCACCAAATGGTTAAACCAACACTGCGCCCCCTTCTGATTTCGTTCTGGAGAGTTGGGCAACGCTCTCCAGACCGTCCTTCACATCAAGAAAAATGTAGGCCATGTTGACGGACGGTGGCAGGTTGGAACCCAGGAGATGACAAGGTAGGACTCGCTGTTCATCCGGCTGGCTTTGTAAAAATGGCATAAAACGATCTCGTAGCACTGGTGACCGCATGCCACCAAATCACAGAGTTTGGTCAAATTGGTTTTATGCACTTGAGGTAAAAAAGAGCAAGGTGAACGTGTTCCTAGGTGGGCAGAGAGACAGACAGGGCTTGGAGAGTGTCTCTCCGCCAGAGAGCGTAGCCCTGAGCGTGGGCACCGAGGGCCAGAGCTGGTCCCAGGCGTTCATCTCCTCTCCCTTTCCCGCCCCTGGGGGCTCCAAAGTTTCTCTGTGGTGGCAGCACACAACACCCATGCGTTTGCTAAAATGAAACACTGAAGTATGTGCTACCGCGTCTATGCTGGGCCTAACCAAGTAACGGGGGGGCAGAGAGACGGGCCCCTGTCACAGAAGACACCCTGGGACGGCCAGGCCCCTCAGAGCCGTACCTGGTGTCCTCGCCACCTGCGCTGGGCTCCGAGCTGGAGCGGACGCGGGGCCCAGGGTGTCGTCCTGTAGCTGGACCTCAGCAGGACTCCTGGCTCTCCGTGTTTGTGCAGGGACACTGGCGCCGTCCTCAGCTTCGCACACGGGCCGGTTCTTTCTTGTTCATTCTGGTGAGTAGGAGGATGGCAGGTTTTGTAATGATGGCTGTTTTTCTTCCCTCCGGCCAGCAGTCTGGTCTTTAACCTGTGTCTCACCACCGCCGCGTGTCTGCCGGGCACTCAGCGCCCTGCCGATGCAATCCGCAAGCTTTACTTGCCCTTAAGAACCGATAATCTCGGGGCGCCTGGGCGGCTCAGTCGGTTAAGCGTCTGCCTTCGGCTCAGGTCACGATCCCGGGGTCCCGCATCGGGCTCCCTGCTCAGCGGGGAGTCGGCTTCTCCCTCCGCCTCTCCCCCTGGCTTGTGTTTTCTCTCTCGCTCACTCTCCCTCTCTCTCTCAAAAAAAAAGAACCAATAATCTCCCCAACAACCAAATTTTTACTCAAACTCTTTATACGATAATTTACTTTTATTACAAGTTTGTTTTTTCTGATTATTAACTAATACATGCTTGTTTTGGAAAATGCAGAAATACAGAAACGTATAAAGAAAATTAGAATCTCCCATAATTCCACCGCCAACCACGGCTAATTGCTCTGCACGTTCTACTCTTGAAACACTGAACCTTAGCGCACTGGAACTTCTCAAACCTAGCCAGAGGCGGTCTTTCTTCAAAGCCTTCGCGTCTTTTCCACAGAATAGAAAATGGGAACATATAACATAAAAAACATACTCAACCCGAATGAGGTTTCTTTACAAAGTCGTTTCCTATAAAATCTCCATTTTCTCAGATACCTAGGAGTCAGAGACTTGAATACAGACCCTCGAGCATTTAGTAAAAGAAGAAGAGTAGAAAGGGCAAGGGGCTCATCTCCAGATGCCCCCCCGGCTCCTCGTGCTGCTGGGGGCAGGGTGCCCGCCTTTCCTGCGAACTGGAGGTTTTTCAGTCTTCGGGGCTGGAGCGAGGCGGCGAGGGAGCACCTGGGAGGGGATCTGGGGTGAGGAGGAGGAGGGAGAGTTGGCCTCCCGGCCACCGCAGAAAGGCACCGAGCACGAGGGGGCCACAGGCAGCCAGCAGAGGGGAGAGACCGCGCCGCCAAAGACGCACAGGAAGCAGGGGTCGGGCAGCAGAGAACAGAGCCGGCCGGGGGCCAGTCAGCAGGGGCCCTTCCACGCCCCACCCCTGCCCTGCTATCCCTCACCTCTTTCCGGGGGATCTCACCCGAGCGGGAGTCTGTGTTCCTTCTGGGGACAGTATCCCCTCGGCTGTCCGTCCTGCCACACCAATGGAGGGATGAGGATGGGGAGCTGCCCCCGCCCCGCCCCACTCCCCAATCCGTCTCTTGGGAGGACGAACAAACGAGACGGACCTGGGGATCAAACAGGAAGAGACACTGGCAGACTCGCTAGTGAGTTATACCAGGAGGTCACAGTCCTAGATTCGGAGGCCTGAGCCGCAGGGTAAAGAGGAGAAAACTAAGGCAGGAGGACATGAAGACACGGGGCTGGGGTTTACAGGTGAGATGGACACTAGAAAGGAAGAGACCAGAGAGGCGGGAGCAGCGAGGGACCGAGGAAGTGGAGACCATGGGCCCACTGCTCCCCGTGCTTCCGTCCCGGGGCAAGAACAACGGGTGCTTCCCGGCGGACCCGTGGGCCACACCCAGCCCGCTCCTCCCTGCCTGAGCCGGGCCGCCCGACCCCCGCCCTTCCGCCCATCCTCCCTGCCCTCCAGGCTGGTACCTGCCCTGTTCCTGCCTCTTCAGGTAGAGCAGCAGGTCCTCGGCAGGCAGCGCCCCCCAGCCCCGAGCCTGGTACAGTTTTAAGAGCTGAGACACATCCATCAGCTGCCCCGCGGGAGCCAGCCCGTCTCCACCTGAGAGGCGCGTCGGGAATGCCGGTCACCCTGGGGCCCCGGCGCCACCTCGCTGGGAACCCAGAAGGGCCTTCAGTCCCAGGTACCGGCTCCACACCCAAGACCTCCCCTGTCTACATTCTGGGAAGCCAGGGCCCACGTACCCCTCTCTGGGGAGCCACCGCTGGGAGCACTGCTCTGGGAGTGGCTTGAGAGAGGCTCGTGCACCCGGAAAAGACTGGACGCCATGGCTAGGGGCACTTTGGTTTTATGAACGGGGGGTGGGAGGTGTGGCACGTGCGGGGCTGCTTCCTCCCAAGACGGGCCAACCAGCGGACCTAGCAAGAGGAAAGAGGTGCGAGAATCAGGAAACAGGGCCAGAGCCAAGGACACCCCATCACCCAGCCCTTGTTAGGCTTTACGACCTTTGCCAGCTCCCCGAGGTCTGCTCTGGACAACCAGCTCCCACCTTCCCCACGCCCGGCCCCAACCTTCTTCAGAGTTGGCCCTCACCAGACTTCGGGGGCAACAGATCAACAGAGGGGGCCTCGCTGTTCTGGGGTGCCGTCTCCAGCAGCTGCGGGGACAAGACAGTAAGGTTCCCGGAGGACCGGTCAGGAAAGAGACCTGGGTCTGGGAGGGAGGCAGAGGCCGGGGAAGTTCCAGAAGGGGCTTACGAGACAGGAATCAGACAGACTGGGACAGAAACTCCAGTCCTGAGAGGGGGTGCAGCCGCAGGAGGAGAAAATGAAGACGGGGAGAAGGAGGTGAGGAGGGACGGGTGGGCCCTCTCTTACCTGGTGCAAAAAATGCTTGAGGCCCTCGAGCTGGGAGGGGGCCGGCAGCCCCTGCTTGAGGAAGCTGTCCCCGTCGGACCCAGGATCTTCCTCAGGGAACGGCCGCTCCGGCCTGTGGTCAGGGTGGAAGTCCCCGGCTGGAAAGTGAAACGGGGCCGCGTGTGTGTCGTAGGGGAGGGGAGTTCTCCCCAAATCAAGCCCCCAGATGCCAGGGAAAGAGGCCTATTAAATACAGCAGGGGCATCCCAGCTGGGAGAAGTTTACAGCAGCTGGAGAGAGAAGGCACAGCTGAGTCTTGAGAAGTCTGCGCAGGAGGGGAAGGCTGTGCTACTGGGACTCTAAGCAAAGAAATCCCACCACAAACTCCCTAAAGAACAGAAAGCAACGTTCAGAATGGCTTGGGACTAAGAGACATGTTCGGGCCCTCGTTCTCTTTAACTGTAACTACATGATTTTTACAGTGAGAGTCGTGATGTAATCCGTCCCTCATTCTTCCCTGGCCCCGGGCTGTGAGGTCTGCACCACACAGAGCGCCGCCGTCCACCCAAGTCCCCGCTGACCGAGCCAGGAAACAGCCCTGCACCCAAGGAGCGCTCACCGACCCATCAGAGCGCCTCTCCTCGAACCGGACACCAATGTCTCTCTAGGGCTGTCCACACCACCGGCTGGAGCCAGTGTCCCAGCTGGCCAAACCCACGTGCCAGCCGAGGTGAGGACAGCAAGCACCTGAGAGCGCGCGCTGGGCTACCAGGGAAAGGAGCTGCGCAGGGAGGGGCGGTGGTAAGAGCCCGCACGGCCCCGAGGCCGGTTCTCATCACCCCAGTGACATCAGACTCCCATGAGCTCCCACTCCCTTTATTTGAACCCTGCTCCTTGGACCTTCTGGTCACTGACACGTCTGGGAAACTAACTGCTTGAGCCCCACACAGAGAGGAGGTAACAGGGAGCCCAGGAGCGCGTACGCGGGGAACCCCAGTGACGTGCGTCCCCGGTTACCCGAGGATGAGGTGAGGCCCAGCTTCGGCTCCAGGGGCTGGAAGGAGTGCTGGCTCTGGAAAGGGGGCCCCAGCAGGAGGCTGAGGTCTGGGGAGGGGCTGCAGAGGACAGGTGGGGCTCCAAGCGCCTCATCCCCCGCTTCCCGGCTCTGCTGCAGGACGGGCTTCAGGGCCACGGCCATGGGAGGCAGAGTCCACAGCCTCCGCTCCCCCTTCTCTGGCTCCTGAGGCCCAGGGCTGGAGGGCCTGGAGGTAGGAACCTGGGCACACGAGAGGCAGAGAGAGGATCATGCTCTGTGCACGTAAAGACCCGAGACAGGACGCAGACGCCTTGATGCCAAGTTTAAGGTGACAAGTGAGTAGAAAGTCCCAAGGAGGGGATCTGGTAACATCTACCATCTTCCATCCCACTTTATAATGCTTATTTTTGACCTCACGATTCCATCTCCAGAAGCTTGACAGATAGGCTTGCACAAGAACATCTGTGAATGATGTTTACGTCGGCTCTGTGCGTGGAAGCCGGACACAGAGGACGACTCTGATGTCCACGAATAAACACGGGGCCAAACGAGAAGCTGTGCGGCCACGCACGGGAGGCCACCCCTGGGGCCCAGAGCAAGCGGGGCAGGGGAGGACGGTGAGCACTTCCCACTGCACCCCTTTTCGAACCGTTGGGATTTCCTTTTTTACCACGTGCACGTTATTGTCTTTTCCAAAAAAGATTTTAGCTTAAAATAAAAACTGAAGAATCACGAGGAGGAAGTGGAAGGTGCCACCAGAATAAGGCAAGGGTGAGACTCCTCTAGGGCTGGGGGAGGAGAGCTGGGCCCCGCGGCCGGGGCCGGCCTGGGTGAGCACGGTGACCACGGCAGAAAGACTTCCTTCGATGAGGCGGTTCTTCAAGGAAGCACACGGGGTTGCGTCCCCCTAACGCGGGTGCTAGGACCGACCTCAGGACCAGCCGCGTTCGAGGGGTGATGCCTACCGGGGGGTTCGGAGGCAAGGTGGGGGCGCTGAGCAGCCGGTTGGCCTCCTCCCAGTGGGCGTGCAGCATGGCCTGGAGTCGCTCCACCAGCTCGGCCCGCTGCTCCTCCAGCTGCTGGTGGCCGCTCTGCAGGTCACGCACGCGCGCCTGCTCCCGGGCCAGTCTGCGGAGGGCGGGAGGGGGAGACAGCAGAGGGGAGGGCGGCCTCTGAGGCAGCAGGCCTCTGCGACTATGCAAGGGGCGGGGGCCACTGCGGACGCGGACAGGCCCCCAGGCCCGGGTTGGGCTCCACGCGCGGGAAACGGACGGAGGCCTGAAAGGGCCGCCGCAGGGAGCTGCACCTGAGCTCGTAGTCCTGAGCCACCTGCTGCTGCCTTTCCTCTCGCTCTGCCAGTTCCACCTTGAACTGAGCCAGCTGAGTGGACAGTTCCTGCTGGTGTTGTCCATTCAGGTCCTGCAGCTGCTTCCTAGGAGGAGAGGGGTGAGGAAGGAGGGCTGAGTCTGGAGACCAAAGTCATCAAATGGTGAAGGGCCAGAAGGTGCCCCTGGCAGCGGGGCGAGAGCGCCCGGCCAAGGCACAGCGGGGTTCGGGAAGCAGGGAGGGCACAGAGCGGGTGTCTCGGAACCGGGTCCCCAGGGGCGGAGACCGAGGTGAGGACGTATGGGATCGTGGTTCACTGAAGCAGCATTTCCAGAAAACTACTGGTAGGGAAGAGGGGTTGCGGGCAGTGGGCCTGGGAGGGGCAGGAGAGGGGCAGCTCTGTGCCGTCCCCATCAAGGCAAGGGCGCTGGGGACTTGGACCTGAGGGCAGCCAGGAGGGAGCCCGTGGGCTGGAGGGACCCGAGAGGATCCGGAAAGTGCCGGGTACCTGTGATGCTCCCGCAGGGAGGCCGCCTGCTGCAGGCTGCTCTCCTGGGCCTGCGCCAGGCGCTCGCTCACCCGCTGCTCCAGCTGCAGGGCCATCTCTGACTGCAGCTGGATCCGCTGGCTCTCACACCGCGCCTGGGGGTGAAGGAGGGCGAGAGCTAACAGCTCCGTCTGCGCCTGATGCCTGCCCCAAGGACAGACGGAGGCTCCCATGCGGGACTCGGCGGGACTCGGCGCGACTCGGCGCTTCACAGGCGCACGAAAGGAAAGGTGGCGCTGAACCAAAGAAATACATTTAGCCAACAGCAGTGGTAGACAGGAGGAGCCCATCTCTAGGACACGCAGCGGGCGTCCCCTGTCCCCTCCTCCCAAAGCAGGATGGGGCTGCGTCCGGCCTCTTCTTTCTCACCTCACAGGCCTTCTGCAGCTCACCGAAACCTGATTTCCCCCTCCTAGGCCTCCAAGACAAAGAGCTGAACTTCCAAGTCCCACAGTGGTGATTTCTCTTTGTCTTCTGAGGCCCCCTGCAACACCTGCCGCCCGCGTCGATCTCCTCCGGAAAAGCGCGCCTCCCTCACCCCTGCCTCGCCAGCCGCCAGCCCCGTGACCTCGTGCCCCCTGCTCCCTGGCCGCAGCCACTGCTCCTGCTCCAAGTGCCCGGAGGGGCTGAACGCTTTCCTGGGTTCTGTCCTCATTCTACTCTCTGACCGCGTACTAACTAGCATTCCAGGTCCGGGGAACGGGTGCTTTGACACGTGTTTAATAAACACGGAGCATTTAGGCTATATTTTTTCTTACCGTTTATACCTTAAAGCACTTTTTTAAAAAATATTTTATTTATTTATTTGAGAGAGAGAATGAGATAGAGAGCATGAGGGGGGAAGGGTCCGAGGGAGAAGCAGACTCCCTGCTGAGCAGGGAGCCCGACGTGGGCCTCGATCCCGGGACTCCAGGATCATGACTCTTAACCAACTGAGCCACCCAGGCGCCCCTTAAAGCACTTTCCAAATCTCTCTCTTTAGCTGGACTTTAAGCCCACACACCCAGAAGCCTCCTGAGTAAGTGCACTTGGCTACCCCTCAAATAAAACACATTCAAAACTGAGCTCATTTGGTGTTTTACGCTCGAACGTTCTCCTGTTCTGTTTCTTGCCTTAGCTAATGGCACCAGTCCCCACTGGAACGCCCACGCTACCTGAAACCCTGAGTCACCCCTGACCCCTCCTGCCTCCTTCCACCACCTTCCTTGGGGTCCTTCCTTCTACTTCCTTAACACCTCCCGATCTTACTCCTCCTACTCACGACTAGGGTACTTCAGTATTATCTCACGTCTACCTGATCCCCTGGTCCCTATTCTACCCGCCACCCTCTCTCACGTTGGCCACAGTAGATCCTCCACTTTGTGCCTGAGTGAGTATTCTAAAATACAAATGTGCTCAATTTTTTCCCTTGTTTGAAACCATCTGAATGCCCCCATTGCCTGAAGAACGAAGTTCTGGCTGCTTGAAATGGCCTACACGGCTACCCACCCACCCCTCTCTCCCATCATACTAAACTCTTCGTTATTACACCAATGCTTTTGTTTTTTAATTTTTAAAAATTGCGGTAAAAGAGACCACATAATGTAAAATTTACCTCCTTAACTACTTTTAAGAGTACAGTTGAATAGTTGTTAACCCTATTCACATTCCTGTGCAGGTCTCTAGGACTTTTCATCTTATAAAATTAAAACTCTATACCCACTGAACAGTCGCTCCCCATTTCCTCCCACTCCGGCCCCATTCTAACTTCTGCTTCCTGACATTGACTACTCTAGATAGCTCATTACTTAAATTCTTCTAGTGTGAAAGTTAATATATACTCCCTCTGAGCCGGCGACAGCACTTTAAGGAATCTATCCTATAGATTTATGTATAATGATGCTCACTGCAGCGCTACTTTTAATAGTGAAAAAACTGGCATCAGTGCACATTGCTCATCAGAAGGAAAATGCTTAAGAAAACTACGATTCACCCATTCACTGCGACATTATACAATTCTTCAAAATCACGGCGTACATCTGTCTACACGTAGTGGGAATACGGGACGTGGAAAGGTATTTATATTAAGAGGTAACAGTAACAAGTTGCAGCAAGTGTGTATGTTTTTTTTAAAGCAGCCACCCACGGGGGCACCTGGGCGGCTCAGTCGGTTGAGTGTCCGACTCTTGGTTTCACCTCAGGTCATGATCTCAGGGTCCTGGGATCGAGTCCCACGACTGGCTCCATGCTCAGCCAGGAGTCTGCTTGAGATTTTCTCTCCCTCTGCCTTTCCCACTGCTCCCACCAGCTCGTTCACCCTCTCTCTCAAGGAAACAAATACATCTTTTTTTTTTTTAAGATTTTATTTATTTATTTGACAGAGAGACAGTGAGAGAGGGAACACAAGCAGGGGGAGTGGGAGAGGGAGAAGCAGGCTTCCCGCTGAGCAGGGAGCCCGACGCGGGGCTTGATCCCAGGACCCTGGGATCCTGACCTGAGCCGAAGGCAGACGCTTAACGACTGAGCCACCCAGGTGCCCCGGAAACAAATACATCTTAAATAATAAAGCAGTAACCCACAAACTCAAATGAAAAGATCCTGAAAGGACATACACAAAGGGGTGTGGTAAGGAAAGGTAACCAAGACTTTCTACTTCTGTATTATTCAAACTTGCCTTACAGATAACTTTTATAAAGTATTTTTAAACTTCTTTGGGAACCACCCAACCATGTTGATGTTGGCTCCCTTCTTTGTCCATGATATTTACCTCCAATAAATTCACTTTGATTGAAATATGCATGTTATAATTTCTGAAGTAACCCCAAAACAAACAGAAACTTTAAAACTAGCTGACAAAAGAAAATGAGAAAAAAGTAATGAATCTAAAAGATGACAAGAAAGGAGAGAAAAATAAAGATTAAGTAGGTAAGACAAAATAAAATCTAAAGTTGAAACATAGATCCAACCATAAATAAATAAACTGAATATAAAAGAATTTGATGCTCCAATTAAGAGACAAATATATAAAGGCTGAAAGTAAAGATTACAAAAATATTTGCCAGGCAAGCTCTACTTTAAGGAAAAAGCTTAAAAGAATATTTTTAAAAAGGTTGGTGTAAATGCAGTAACATTATATTACTAAGCAACAAGAGATTCTAAGGTAAAAAGCCTGAAGAGATAAAGAGAGTCACCTCATATGGATAAAACATCCAATTTACCAGGAAAGATGTTATCAATTTTTAAATTTATATGCTCTTAACAACGGCCTTAAAATGTGTAAAGCAAAAATTGACAGACTACAGGAGAAATAGAAAAATCCAGTCAGTGAGATTTTAACAGAAAAAAAATCATTAAGGAAACAATGATTTAAATAGCACAATTACCAAACTAGACACACATACAAACAGACACATGAAAAACAACAATTCACCCAACAACTCACCCAATTCACCCAACAACTATAAGACACATATTTTCAAGCACACATGAGACACTTAGAAAAATGGACCATATATTAGAACAGAAACTAAGTATCAAAAAATTTCGGGCACGTGGGTGGCTCAGTTGGTTAAGCGACTGCCTTCGGCTCAGGTCATGATCCTGGAGTCCCGGGATCGAGTCCCACATCGGGCTCCCTGCTCGGCAGGGAGTCTGCTTCTCCCTCTGACCCTCTGCCCTCTCGTGCTCTTTGTCTCTCATTCTCTCTCTCTCAAATAAATAAATAAAATCTTAAAAAAAGAATTTCAAAGAATTTAAGTAACAAAAATACTATATTCTCTCATATTTACCAGAAACTCAGGAGTGATGGGGGCAGGGGCAGGGAGAGAGGAGCAGGGAGGTCCAGTCCAACAGACAAAATGTCAGCTGGTGAATCCAAGCATCATTCATTACACTATTCAAGCAACGCTTTGTTAAGATAGAAATATTTCAAAACAAAAAGTTGTGTGGAATACACATAAGCAATTTTTTAAAAGACCATGCTCTCTAATCACAAAATTAAGCTGTAAATCAATAATAATAAAAACAGAAGTAGAGGGGCGCATGGGTGGCTCAGCAGTGAAGCATCTGCCTTCAGTTCAGGTCATGATCCCAGGATCCTGTGATCAAGGCCCGCACTGGGCTCCCTGCTCAGCGGGAGTCGGCTTCTCTCTTTGCCCCTCCCCCGGCTTTCTCTCTCTCTCTCTCTCTCTCTCTCTCTCTCTCGTACTCTCTTAAATCTCTAAAATCTCTTCTAATATCTAAAATCTTAAAAAAAAAATAAGTAGAGGGGCACCTGGGTGGCTCAGTTGGTTAAGTGGCTGACTCTTGATTTTGGCTCAGGTCATAGTCTCAGGGTCGTTTCAAACTAAACTAATTAAATAACCAAACACATACATATATATACATACATACACACACATGAGAGATTTTTCCACCAAGAAAAAGATCTCACATGGGAGGTCTGAGTTCAAAGAAAGCTAGAACAACAAAGAAAATAGTAAATTATGTGGATACCTCTAAATGAATATTGGCTTTACAGAACAATATTAATAAGGTCCTATGGTGGTTTTTTATTTAAAACAGAATTTAAAAACTGATGTCATGGAAAATGGCAGGGTAGAAAACTGCAAGAGTCAGTCCTTCTGCCAAAACATCCATTGAGATGGGGGAAAAATATCAAAAGCCACTATTTGGGAACTCTGGAACCTGAGCAGATACTTAAGCGAGCAGGAGAGCGCTTGATGAAGGCGGAGGCTGCTGGACTTTGGTACAAGAGCTGGGGATGTGAGCCTGCTTCCATCCCCCAGCCCTTGGCCCTCTGCAGCCACAGGAATGGTAGCCCGGGAAACTAGAGAGACTGGCTGAAGTGAGCGTGGGCAGTAAGGACCTTATCCTCCAAAAACATGGGACTGGGCGTTTTGGAGTTTGGCAATTCCCTGAGGAACCAGAGCAAACAACCACCTTTGTTTTGGGCCCCTGCAGATGCTTCCCTGGTAGCATCAATCATAAGATTTAAAGACAGGGTGCCTGGGTGGCTCAGTTGGTTGAGCAACTGCCTTCGGCTCAGGTCATGATCCTGGAGTCTCTGGATCGAGTCCCGCATCGGGCTCCCTGCTCAGCGGGGAGTCTGCTTCTCCCTCTGACCCTAACCCCTCTCATGTGCTCTCTCCCATTCTCTCTCTCTCAAATAAATAAATAAAATCTTAAAAAAAAAGATTTAAAGAGACATATATACTCATTTGAGAGAAGAATTCAGACACTTAAGAAAATCTCTGTCAACTCACAGGCTAATCAAAGAGATAACAGAACAGAAATGTCAGTCACCACACACAACAAGAAACAGAGACTTTGCAAAAACAGTTTGAAAAAGTCACTATACAAATGGATGGCTGCAGGTATCAAAAAAAAAAAAAATCATAGCACATACCCTCCCCAGTGTCTATCACCCAGCCACCCCATCCCTCCCACCCCCCACCACTCCAGCAAAAAAAAAAAATCTAAGGAGAGAGAGAATATGATTTCCAGAATTACTACATTATAATAGTTAAGACGTCTAGTTCTCAACGACAAATTACAAAACACAGAAACAGGAAAATATGACTCATTCAAAGGAAAAAGAGAATTAGAGGCGCCTGGCTTGCTCAGTTGGTACAGCATGCAACTCTTGATCTCAAGGTTATGAGTTCAAGACCCACGTTGGGTGTGGAGAGTACTGAAAAATAAAATCTTTAAAACAAAACAAAAAAAGGAAAAAGATTTGACAGAAATATTTCCTGTGGAAACCCAGACATTGGGATTCCTAATCAAAGACCTTAAATCAACAGTCTTAAATATGCTCAATGAACTATTTGGACAATAAACTAAATGAAATCAGAATAATGTATGAACAAATAGAAAACATCAATAGAGACAAGAGAGACATAAATTATAAAAAAGAACCAAATAGAAATTCTGAAGCTATAAAGTACAATCGATGATATGAAAATTTCACTAGATACCACTACATACCCCTATTTCACTATATACCCCTATTGAAATAACCAAAATCCAGAACATTGACCACAACAAGTGTTGGAGAGAATGTGGAGCGACAGAAATGCTCATTCATTGCTGATGGGAAGGCAAAATGGTGCTACGACTCTGGAAGACACTGTGGTGGTTTCTGACAAAACAAAATGTACTCTTCCCATACAATGTAGCAACCACACTCCTTGGGTGTTTACCGGAAGGAGTTAAAAACTCAGGTCCATACCAAAACCTGCACATGGCTGTTTACAAGCTTTATTCTCAACCGCCAGAAATTAGAAGCAACCAAGATGTCCTTCAGTCGGCACACAGATATATAAACTGTGGCACTCCAGACAGTGGAATATTATTCAGCACTAAAAAGAAACCAGCTAACAAGCCAAGAAAAGACGCAGAGAAACTTAAATGCATATTACCAAGTGAAAGAAGTGAGTCTAAAAAGGCTACATATTGTAGGATTCCAACTATATGACATTCTGGAAAAGGCAAAACTGTGGAGACAGTAAAAAGATCAGTGGTTGCCAGGGGTTAGAGGGGGGAAGGGATGAACAGGCCGTGCACAAAGGATTTTTAAGGCAGTAAAACTGAGTGTGACACTATAAAGGTGGATACATGTCATCATAAATTTGTCCAAACCCATAAAATGTACAACAGCAAGAGGGAACCCTAATGTAATCTATGGACTCTAGGTGATAATGACGTGTCGATATAGGTTCATCAATTGCAATGAACGTTCTACTCTGGTGGGAGATGTTGGTAATGGGGGCAGCTACGTATCTGTGGAGGTAGGGGGTATATGGGAAATCTCTGTACCTTCTGCTCACTTTTGCTCTGAACATAAGACTGCTCTAAATAATAAAGACTATTCTAAAAGTTTCACCAAAGGGGCTCAATGGCAGAGTTCGGCAGGAAGAAGAAAGGGCCAATGAACTTGGCAACAAGCAACAGAAATTATCCAATCCAATGAGCAACAGGAAAAAACAATCAAGAAAAATGAACAGGGGGCGCCTGGGTGGCTCAGTCGGTTAAGCGGCTGCCTTCAGCTCAGGTCATGATCCCAGGGTCCTGGGATCGAGCCCCAGGTCCGGCTCCCTGCTCAGCGGAGAGCCTGCTTCTCCCTCTCCCTCTGCCTGCCACTCTGCCTACTTGTGCTCTCTATCTCTCTGTCAAATAAATAAATAAAATCTTTAAAAAAAAAAAAAAGAAAAAAAGAAAAATGAACAGAACCTGAGGGGCCTGTGGGACATCATACCAACGGATGCATTAGCAAAGTCCCAGAATGACAAGAGAGAAATAACAGGGAAAAAAAAAAATCCCAAAAAACAGCCAAAAACTTCCCAAATTTGATAAAAGACATAAATCTACCCATCCCCAAAACTCAAGAATCTCTAAACAGAATAAACTCAAGGAGATCTACACTACGACACATCATAGTCATATTGTCAAAAGCCAAACACAGAGTGGGGTGCCTCGGTGGTTCAGTTGGTTAAGCGGCCTACTTTGATTTTGGCTCAGGTCATGATCTCAGGGGTCATGGGATTGAGCTTGCACTGGGCTCCAGCTCTGCGTCAGCTCCATGCTCAGCACAGAGTCTGCTTGTCTCTCTTCACCTGCTCCTCCCCTGGCTCATGTGCACACTCTCTCTCTCTCTCTCTCTCAAATGAATAAATAAAATCTTAAAAAAAAAAAAAAGCCAAACACAGAGAA
This sequence comes from Callorhinus ursinus, assembly GCF_003265705.2. Classification (NCBI taxonomy): domain Eukaryota; kingdom Metazoa; phylum Chordata; class Mammalia; order Carnivora; family Otariidae; genus Callorhinus; species Callorhinus ursinus. The sequence continues at coordinate 2,802,565 of NW_027397105.1, read as the reverse complement.
AGGAGCAAGAGAGAAGCACCTGGTCACTTAGAGCGCCTACGTAAGAATAACTGCCAATTTCTCATCAGAAGTCAGAGAGGCCAGAAGGTGGTGGAATGACATATTTCAAGTGCTGAAAGAAAATCACCTGTCAAGTGAAACAAAAAACAAAAACCCTCAAGAATGAAAAAGAGGGCGCCTGGGTGGCTCAGTTGGTTAGGCGGCTGCCTTCGGCTCGGGTCATGATCCTGGAGTCCCTGGATCAAGTCCTGCATCGGGCTCCCTGCTCGGTGGGGAGTCTGCTTCTCTCTCTGACCTTCCCCCCTCTCATGTGCTCTCTCTCTCAAATAAATAAAAAAAATCTTTAAAAAAAAAAAAGAATGAAAAAGAAATTAAGCCATTCTCAGAAAAACAAAAGCTAAGAGCATTCATTTCTAGTAGACCTGACCTACCAAAAAATGCTGAAGGGAGTCCTGTAGGCCGAAATGAAATGAGATGAGACAGTAACCTGAAGCCATATGAAGAAATAAAGAACCCCAACAAAGGTTCCTCTGTAGGTAAATACAGAAGCCTGTGTTACCGTACTTTCAGTTTGTAACTCCTTTTTTCCTGTAGGATATAAAAGGCAGATGCACAAAACAGTACCAATAAATCTGCGTCAATAACACCATGAAAGTGGAGACACACAGATGTACAGGGACAGGGGCTACACGCTATTGAAACTAAAGTTAGTATTATTCAAACTAGGTGACCATTACTTTAAGACATTAATTGTAATCTCAAGGGGAATCCTTCAGAAAATACCTTTAAACATGTACAGAAAAGGAAAAATGAAGAGAATCAAAAATGGTGCATAAAATATTGATGAAATACCCCCCAAAAGGCAGTAATGGAGCAACTGAAAACCAGAAACAAGTAAGATGTATGGAAAACAAATAGTTAAATGGCAGAAATCAGTCCTTCGCCAGTAATTACTTTAAATGTAAATGGATTAAACTCTCCAGTTAAGAGGCAAGAATTGGCAGAATGGATTAAACAACGAAACAAAACATGATCCACTATATGTGGTCGACAAGAAACTCACTTCAGAGACAAAGACACAAAAGCCTCTTAAGTGAAAGGATGAAAAGAGCCCATGCAAATAGCACCCAGGAGAGCTAGGGTGGGGGCTAGATTATCATTAGACAAAATAGACTTTAAGCCAAAAAAAGGTTATATCAAGAAGACATAACAATATAAACATCTGTGTACCTAACAGAGCCCCAAAATATATGAAGACAAAATGGACAGACTTCTTGAAGGGAGGCATGGACAGTCCTACAGTAATAGCTGGAAACAGTAATAGCTGGAAACATCAACGCCTCCCTTTCAATAATGGATAGAACAATAAGGAAATCGACGACCTGAATAACACTAAAGTCAGGCACTGGCTCCAACAACGAAATGAACAGACAAAAATCCTTGCCTTCAAAAAACGCACAAGATTTTTAAAAGGTGCAGAATGTAGTATATCGGGAGAAAAATTCAAACAGGGAAGGGGAGCGGGGATTGTCAGAGGTTGCAGATCTCACTCAGTGGGGTTGGGAAAGACCTCACTGAGTCAAGAGTAGTTCTGTCCCTCAACTACCACCCATCACACTACTTGAAGAATGTGTGCGCTAGACAAACTCCCCTCTAGCTGGTGGCTCCTCGTTGGCCAGGACAATTCCCCGCTCCCAGCACGGAGCTCCCACAGTGGGGCTGCTGAGTAGACTCCGTGAACCAACGCACACCCAGCAAGCACCAGTCCGGGGGGCTAAGGCAGCTTACGTGCCGATACGGAACTGTACTAACATCTCTACCCTCGGTCCTCCGCAAGAAGTTAGTTTCCATGTGGACAGTCCGCCGATTCCGCGGGTGAGGTGAAAAGAAAAAGGAGGGTGTTCTTCCCAACACTGGCCTCGCTAAACCAGAAACGGGGTGCGTCTCCTCACGTCCATCATTAATAAGGAAAGTCTCTCGGGCTGACTTGCTCTGGGAACCTCAACAACGTGCGCTTAACACACAATTCACACACACAGTAGTCCCCCCTCCACGGTTTTGCTTTGCGCAGGTTCAGCTATCCGTGGTCAACCGCGGCCCGGAGGCAGGCGAGCCCCCTTCTGATGTGCTGGTGGAGGGTCGGCAGCCTAACGCCGTGTGCTCACCTCCTTCATCGCCCCCCGCGGGCACCGCCCCATCTCTCATCCTCACCAGAAGACGGGTGGGCACATGACAGTAAGATGTGCTGTGCGAGAGACCGCATTCACGTAACTTTTATGACAGTCTGTTGCTCGAAGTGTTCAAGTTTAATACGAGTTATTGTTCATCTCCTACTGTGGCTATTTCATAAATTCACCTTCACTGTAGGCGCAGACGTACAGAAAACACGCAATACATACAGGGTTTAGTACTACGCGCGGTTTTGGGCACTGTATCCCCCGTGGATGAGGCAGAAGCCTTTAGGGGTAAAAATTCTGGGAAAAAATGGCAGTGTTGGCATGACTCCCAAAAGGTCCCCGGGTCTCAGACCTACTTGTCCTAACGAGGAGGGCAGCCTCGGGCACCTGCCGCCACCTGACCTGCACCAAGCTCATCTCCAGCTGCAGGGCGTCTCGCTCTCTCCGAGCCGTGTCCAGCTCCCCTTCCAGCCGCCGCACCTCCGACTGCACCAGCGTGAGCTGCTGCTGGGCCTCCCGCGCCACCTGCGCCTCCCTCTGGGTGTTCCCCTGGGAAAGGAAACCAAACTCAAGTGTGTGCCTCCGTTCCTGCCTCCTGGTCACCTCCGTCCCCCAAGCCATCGTCCCGCACCCGGAAACCCAAGCCGTTACTCTCCCTCTTCACAGCTGACTATCTGCTCGGCTCTGGGGAATCTCTCTTTCTGCCTTCCGGGTACTGGCTGCCCCCGGCCCTGCCTGCTGGCCCCACAGCCTCCACCTTGTCCCCCCCAGACGGGTCTTCACTCTGCAGCCCAGCGCCACCCCCCGCCACCCCATATTCTGACCTCCCATCTCATTCCGTCATTCTGCCCTTCAGCTGTTGCCCATTCCCCAACGGGACAGCCGCTCTCACCTTCTCCTTTTCCAGCTGAGCGTGCACCTCCTCCTGCAGGGCCCCGTGGCGCTCCTGCAGCTCGCGCTCTTGCTGGGCCCAGGCCTGCCGCTCTTCCTCCAGGGCCAGCTTCAGCGCCTCCAGCTGTCGATGTTCACTCAGCTGCCCGGCCCGAGCGTCATCCCGCTCTTCCTGTAGGGCCCGGCACCGCTGCTGCTCCAGCTCCAGGCTCAGGGTCAGAGCCTGCCTCTCCTCCTCCTGGAGCCCCAGGGAAAGCCAAGATCCTGAGCAAGCCCTCAAGAGAGCAGCAAGCTGCCCCCTTACCCCCATACGCTGCACCCGCTGAGAATTCTGCCCGCTAAAAAACAAGAGTCGACAAGCCCACAGGACTGTGACATGGTAAACAGGAGCGTCTGTTCCAGAATTCGGTACATCGGGGCTCAAATCGGTTTGCATCCCAGCTGTCACTCACTATGTGTTCATGTCTAGGGCCTACCTTGTGAGGATTCCAGTAAAAAGCGCACAGAAAGCAACTAGCACAGTGTCTAGCACATAGTAAGCACTCAATACACAACACCTGTCACTATCATCCTCAAAAGAAGCTTCAAAGAGTAGAAAATCCAGCCTCTGATCATGAACCAGCCGGCCAGCAACCATGACCGGCGCTGTTGGATCAAGTCTGTGAAGGGGCGCCTGGGTGGCTCAGTCGGTTAAGCGGCTGCCTTCGGCTTGGGTCGTGATCCCGGGGTCTTGGGATCAAGTCCCGCATCGGGCTCCTTGCTCGGCAGGGAGCCTGCTTCTCCCTCTCCCTCTGCCTGCCTGCCGCTCCCCCTGCTTGTGCTCTCTCTCTCTCTCTCTCTTCTGTGTCAAATAAATAAATAAAATTAAAAAAAAAAAAAAAAGCCTGTGAAGATGACAAGTAACAGCGTGCATGTCGCAAGCATGCATCATGCACACAACTGAGTTCCAGGCCTGGCTGCTAATTCATATGAGTAATCATCTTACCATTTCAGCAATAAGAAACCCGATTAAGTCTCACCCCATATACCTTTTCTGGCTCTGCCCTAGACCAGAGATCCCAAACCTGGCCCGATGCGGGGCTCGATCCCAGGACTCTGGATCATGACCTTAATGACTGAGCCACGCAGGCGCCCCTGCCCCCCCCCCCCCCCATGACCCATGATTCTAATGAGGCAATGATTTGCAGAGTCTCTCGAGCCAACTTGGCGGCTGAGCCTGGTCTGCAGAGGATCTAGTAGAACGAGTGTTCTAAGGGACACATTTGGGGAAACACTCCCCTAGGGCGGCTCCCACAACGCACCGATGGCCCACAGCCCCTGAATTAGTTAGCAGCCTCTAACGGAATGGACCGAGCCCGGCATTCTCACCAGCGTCTCTCTTTCCCGTTGCTGCAGTCTGGCACTTTCCTGCTCACGATTCAGGGCCTCCATGGCCTCGGAAAGGCTTTGCTCCAGGTGGGTCACTGTCTTTCAGGGACAGGGGAACACGGGACAGAGAAACAGAGGGGAATCCCTGCAGGTTATACTTCAGAAAGCTTCAGCGATAATAGACTAAAAGTGAAACCTAACTCAGTGACTTGGGGGCCTAAGAGAAGACTACGTGGTGTGGGGAAATCTGGGAAAACATGGATGATGCAAGTCTGGCAGCAAAAACAGTGAAGTGGGGGGGAAATGCGGAGAAGAACAGCCAGGCCGGTGACTCCTCGAGACTGAGCTCAATCTGTTAGGGACCCGGATTCGGAGCTATCTGGACTCCCTTCCCTCTATTGATCTGCGTGCCCTAGGCGCTCATGCCGTCCGATTCAGGTTGCCCACCTCCTGCTGCTTGCTTCTGGTGAGCTCGGCTGCCTGGCGTTCCTCCTGGAGCCCCCGAAGCACCTCTGCCCGCTCGGCCTCGTGACGGTTCCAGCCCTCCACCACTCGGGCCAGGGTCTCAGGAGAGGAAAGTCAAATGGAATTTCAAAGTAATTTTTTTGCCCTCTTTCTGCCCGCAGGGGTGGGGTCAACAGCCACCTTCTCCCAGGAGTCAGGAACCCCCCCCCCCGCAAGCTCCTAGCGTGAACAAAGAAACGCTGGTAAGCCATCTCATTTTTACTATTCCTTGGTGCCCCCCACAAGGGACCCACCCGCATTCTGCTACCCTGGCACCTTGTCCAACTGTTCGATCATGGTATCTTTCTTGCGGTCAGCAGTCACAGCCACAACTAACTGCTGCTGAAGCTCTAGCACCCGGGTCTGTAGGGTCTGAATATGGCGCTCACAATGCTGGGAAGGAGGAGAAGAAGTCTGGGTGTTACTATCCCTAATTTGACCAAAGCATCAAACTTCCCAGCACCTCTTGGCGAAAATGGGCTGGAGACAGGGTGTGCAGGTCCCAGGAACAGAAGAGGTTTGGAGAAGAAGGATCAGGAACTCGGGAGCAGGAATCTTGAGGCCCAAGACCTCTACCAGCTCAGGAGACACGGGCTTAGCTTCCAGGCTATTCCATTTCCTGGATCTCTGGGGAGAAATTTCCACGGAACCTTCTGGCAGGAGACCAACAGCCCACACTTCACAGAGTGGGAGGTGACTCGTGCCTAAGCAGCTCACTGGGCACAGTGAAGGTTGGCAAGGAGAACACGGCAAGGAGAAAGGAGAAAGCCTTTCATTCAGGCCCAGGCAGCTTCAAACAGACGAAGAGGTGGTTCCGAAAACGACAACACAACCAATGACTGTAACCTCTCCCCTGCCTAGTCCGCCTCTCTGCCCCTTTCAGATAAGCTGAGGTTTGCAGAAATAAAGTCCGTCGTATCACCAGTAGCTATAAAGCCTTCACACAAGCCAGCAAGGTGTGCTGTTCATTCACCGCACGCTTCTGGAACGTTTCCGTGTGCCAGGCACATTCCAGACAGTGCTGAACAAGATAAGGTCTGACCCTCATAGAGCTTAGATTTTAGAGGGGAGAAGCAGACAAGATATATCAGACTATGATAAGCTATTACCCGAGGGACCTGAATGCCCACCCGGAGGAGAGGTGTGCATCGCAGACAGGATGGTCAAAGTCGACCTCCCTGAAGAGCCATCTGAGCAAAGTCTCAGCTTACAGGCCCTCAACCCTCAGCCCTTCCCAGTACCCAGCCTATTTCTAATCTTTGCTGCTTTCAAAAGGAAGCCTTGGTGACTCACCTTGCGACGGGTGTGTTCGGAATCCAGTGCATCTCTCAGGCCCTGGAAATCCGGGGGATTGAGGGGGGGCCCCGGCCGAAGACTGGCATAGCGGGGAAACAACTCCTCCAGGGCTTGGGCTGAGCTAGATGGAGATAAGCCTTGCAGGGGCCGGGTGCTGAACAAAGCAGGCAGAGAATATCAGGGTGCGGAAAGCTTTCGAGAGCCCCTAGTCCAACTGTGACATTCTACAAACGAGGAAACAGGAACTCAGAAGGAGCAAGAGACTTGGCCAAAGTCACAGAGCTAGACAGCACTCAGGTTCTGTGATTCACTCCACAGTGCTCCTTCTTGTCTACCACACTCCCAGCAGTAAAAGTCTTAGCAGAAACAAGCCAACTCTTCTGGGGGAAGAAGGACTTCCTCTTCTCAAGGAAGAGGTGGGGAGAAAGCCAGGTACTAGCCAGCAGATGCCCACGGTCCTGAAGGAGTAAAGGGGACAGAAGCCAGGGAATAAGGATGAAAACTGAAAGCTAAGGAACAAGCACCTTAGGTCCCTGGGAGACAGAAAAGCAGGAAAGACAGAGCTCAGTCAGAGAACACTGCCTCTCCGAGAAGACAAGCCAGCCAGCTAGAAGAACCCCAAGGGGAACTCACTGAAGCAAGGTGGCTGTGCTGTCACTGTCAAAGGAGTCGTCTTCTCGTCTCTCTGAGCCAGGACCCGGAGTGAGGGGATCCCCTGCAGGCAGCCAGAGGGACCCCCACAGCCAGGGTCAGGTAAGGATAGGAACCCTGTCTCTTTGAAGACGAAGAGAGGAGAGGGCCTTTCCTTTCAACTTCACCCACTCCTCCAGCCCCTCTCCCAAAGAACTGGAGCCTTTCCTCCTGAACTCTCTTATCTTGGACGCCTTCCTTTCTCCGCCTTCTCCCACCCCTTAAATCTGGGTTTAACTCACGATAGGCCGTATCCCGGGAGTTTTGGAGCATGCTCTGGAGTTGACCCCGAACACTTTCCATCTCAAAGATATGCTTGGAACCATCCTAGAAAAAAGCAGCATGGAAATCAGATGCAACCTGAATGATCTTATGTTCTACACACTGCCAGGGTATGTGGCATCTGGTACCCCCTAAAACCCAAGAGTTTTTACTCCAGCACCTGGGACAGCCAAGAAAACTGGAACTGACCCAATGAGGGTTGAAACTCAAACGTCTACAGAAGCCAGGCACATAGTGTAAATAAATTAATTGGGCACATTAAGACAAGGCTGGTGAGGATCCTTTGCCAGCTAGAGAGGAAATACCTCAGCTAAAGACTGTAGAGTCCGTGGCTATCAGTTTTTCAAACTCTGGAAGACCTAACCAGTCTGCAACGCTAATAACCAACCTCTCTGTGACATGTGTAATCGCTTAGACCGCGTCTGAATGATTGACATGGCAAAGTGTAAACCATACAATCAAACTAGCTTTGGGCTGGAAGGAGCTTAGCAAATTTTGCTATCCTTAAGTGCCTAGTTCTCTCTTGAACTGAAGAAACCTTATCCTCGCTTAGTGCCCAAGTCCCAGTCAAAGCACAGCAACCTGTCCCTTGGTGCAGGTATCGCCACATTAGGAGTTCAGTCCAACAACAGGAGTTCAAATCTCAGCAATCTCTCTTTATTTTTTACGACCTCCCATTCCAAGACCCTAGAGGTACCCAAGACACTCCTCTCTCACCTTTTTCTTCAAGTTGTTCTCCAAGCCAACCGACAAGCTGTGACTCAGCTCTTGGGCCAAGCCATCTAACATCTCGTGGGGAGGGAGGGAGGTGGTGGGCAGATACAGCTGGGCTCGGGCGGTGGCCTCCGCCTGACGACTGAGATGCAAAGAAGCATAGAGCTGGGAGGTCACCTCAGAGGATACTTGGTTCAGCCCAGGGGCTTCTGATGTTTCACTCAGGAGATCCTCAGTCCGGAGAGGTGAACTGGGGCTGGTAGCTGATGTCGCCATGAGTACAAGCACCAGACAACTGCAGACAGCAGAAGTGGGAACTCCTGGTCCTGCTTTAGGAGATTCCAGGGGGGGAGGTGCACCGAGAAAGAAGATTTGGGGGAAAGGAGGAAGACTCCAAGCCAAGGATCCTTGGTGAGTGACGGTAGGGAGGCTTTCCGGTTAGAGGAAAGGTTTCCAGTGGTCCCAGAGGCCATGGGAGAGGGCAAAAGCATTTCCTTCCACGGCGCCTGCGACCGGTGGAAAAGGAGGGTACAGCAAGGAGGGGGTGGGGACAGAAGACCGAGGGGCGACAGTTTCCCTGGAGTGCTGAAGACCAACTTCTGGCACAGGCTTTTAAATTCTCGCACCCAGAACCTGCAAACTGAATCGTACCCAATCCAAGAGCGGCCTGGTTTCCCTCCAGCAGCCTTATTTGGCCCTCACGGGGCCCGGGTCTCAGGACCCTCACGCTCCCCACCTCCTCACGCCCGTCGCCATGCACCTGTTCCACCCACCGTCAACCCTCCTGGGTATCCCCTCCGACCGCTCCTGGCAAGAAAGCCATCGCAAGGCTCCTCAGGATCCCCCCCCCCCCCCGCTCCGTGCTATCCCAAGAGAAACTCTGTGAACCCTCGGCCACCCCCTCAAAGTCGGCCGCCCTCCAGCCTAGCCCGAGATCCTCTACCCGGACCACCCCTGGCAACTCCTCGCCACACCGCCAGACCTCCGCCCCGCTCAGTTTGCCAAGGTGTGGCCCAGGGATTGTCCCCCTCCCCCGAGCCCCGGTCCGGGAGACCAAGGACCCGTGCCCACCCACCCTCGCCGCCTTCCCCACACTCAAAAACCGTTGGCAGCCTCCCGCCCCCCGTCCGCAGCCCCGCCTCGCTCGCCTGGATGACGTCACCAGCCCAGCGCTCTCCCTCGCAGGCGCCCAGGCAGCTTCTGGAGCCCGGGAGCCCTAGACGCGCGTGCGCGGCGCCGGCGGCACGGACTGGCTGAGGGAGGCAGGGGGCGGAGTTATTGTCCCACCGCCGCAGTTTGAGGAGCCGGTGGGGCGGGGCTCCGAGGAAACCGGAAGTATCTAGTGACGGGCACCAGGAGCAGTTCCGGTGAGTCCGGGGGAGGGGTTCCTGCCGGGCTTGGGGAGTCAGGGACCGGGAACTGGAGCCCCCGGAGTGTGGGCGGTCGGGGAGCGAGGCTTAACGCTCTCTGCCCTGCAGATGACTGTTCACAACCTGTACCTGTTTGACCGGAATGGAGTGTGCCTTCATTACAGCGAGTGGCACCGCAAGAAGCAAGCGGGGATCCCCAAAGAAGAGGTGACGAGAGGGCCCCGCGCAGTCCGGGTGACCTCGCATCTCAAACGCACATGGTCCCAGCCCAGCCCTTCCTAGCCAAACCCCGTCTGGTTCCCACCCCTATCCCGTCTCCTTCAACAACCAAGAGCTAACTCTGTCCCTCTCCCTCCAGGAGTACAAGCTGATGTACGGGATGCTCTTCTCTATCCGCTCCTTTGTCAGCAAGATGTCCCCGCTAGACATGTACGCTGAGTCAGAGGGGATGCCGAGGGAAGGAGGGCTGGCCTTGGGAATTTGGGGGGCGGGGGAGACTTTGTGGAGTGGAAGAGACATTGCCCCCAACAGAGGGGAAGGAGACAGACAAAGAGAGGCTGAGTCTGGAGGGAGAGTGCTGGAGCTGGCCTGAGCGGCGAAGGGGAAGATCTGAAGGGGGAGAGGTTGGGTGCAGGGGCTAAACTGAGGAGTGGAGGTGGGAGGTGTCTTACTAAATCAGGCTCCTGTGAACGATGTTTAGGGAGTCGACCTAGACAGGATCAGAAGTATCTCAATGGAAGAGATTATGCTCCCATTACTTTTTTAAGATTTTAATTTATTTATTTAACAGAGAGAGAGACACAGCGAGAGAGGGAACACAAGCAGGGGGAGTGAGAGAGGGAGAAGCAGGCTTCCCATGGAGCAGGGAGCCCGATGCGGGGCTCGATCTCAGGACCCGGGGATCATGACGTGAGCCGAAGGCAGACGCTTAACGACTGAGCCACCCAGGTGCCCCTATGCTCCCATTCCTTAATGTCCTCCTCATCTCTGCAGGAAGGACGGCTTCCTGGCCTTCCAAACTAGCCGTTACAAACTCCATTACTACGAGACGCCCACTGGGATCAAGGTTGTCATGAACACCGACTTGGGCGTCGGACCCATCCGAGACGTGCTGCATCATATCTACAGTGCGGTCAGTGCCAGCTCCCGGGACCCTTCCCTCCCCAAAAGCTCCTCCACAGCCATGGCCACTTAGAGCCTCAAGACTCCTTGAGCTTCCCTGCCCTAATTGTACTGTACCGTAGCCCTGTTGAAGTCAGGAGTTTTCTCAGGACTCTTTAGGTCCTGAAACACCACCACTTTCTCCTCAGGGAGGCTTGCCTCCCAGCCCTTGATCCTTGTGCATTCGCACACCCCTGAGGTCGCACTAGGTTTGGGGTTGAAAACAAGAAGTGTCCAAAGCCTGGCTCTAACACCCTTCCCCTCCATAGCTGTATGTGGAGCTGGTGGTGAAGAATCCCTTGTGCCCACTGGGCCAAACTGTGCAAAGTGAGCTCTTCCGCTCCCGGCTGGACTCCTACGTCCGCTCTCTGCCTTTCTTCTCTGCCCGGGCTGGCTGAAGGAAGCACCCTACCTCACTCCTCAGCAGAATCCCTGTCTGCCTGGGGCCCTTCCTAACCTGTTTCATATGAAGGCCCCCGCTGCATGCCCCTCTGCCCCCTCCTGTTGCCCAGCAGCCCTCCCAGGGCAGCAGCCTAAAGCCCACCCTGGTGCCCTCCCTGTCCGAGGAAGGAAGCCTCCAGGAATCTGTACACCTCCAAACCAGGCCGTTTGCAGTTTTATACCCTACCTGATGCTGCAAAAGTACAGAATAAACTTTTTGTCACCCTCTGCAGCCTAAGCGTGTTAGTTTGTCAGTTTGGGTGGTCCGTCGGGGTCCTACCCCACTCACAAAGGCATGAACCAGGGTGGCCACGTCCCGTGAGCCTGTAAAGAGGCTTTGTCCATTGGCTTCTCAACAGTGACAGATCTTACTCCACTCACAATGGGGTTACGTCCAGATAAACCCATCGTGAGTTGAAAATATAAGTCGAAAATGCATTTAATTCACCTGATCTACCAACCGTCATAGCTTAGCCTAGCCTACCTTAAATGTGCTCAGAATACTATATTAGTCCATGGTTGGGCAAAGTCATCTAACACGAAGCCTATTTTATAATAAAGTGTTGAATATGTCATGTGAATACTGTACTGAGAGTAAAAAAAATAAGTGTATCGGTGGTTTACACTCCGGATCCAGGGGCTTACTGGGGGCTGAGACTCCCTGCCACTGCCCAACATCAGGAGGTATCATACAGTATATTGCTAGACCAGGACAAAATTCAAAGTACGGTTTCTACTGAATGTCTATTGCTTTTGCACCATCAAAAAGATGAAAAAAAAATTGTAAGTCAAACCATAACTAGGGACCGTCTGCAATGACATTTTGGGGGCAGGGGGAGCTGTCCTGCATTTTGTCCTGGCGGCCACTCACGAGCTGCTGATAGCACATCTGCATCCCCAATCCCGGTTGTGACAGTCAAAAATGTCGCCAGACCTTGCCACATGACCCCCCAGGGGACAAAATAATCCCCCATTGAAAACCACGTTGCTGGAAGAAGGCCGAAGTGCTGCGGGTCCCAGGGGGTATGATAATCACCCTCCCAGGTTCTGCCCTCCCGGCTTCTCCAAACGCACAGACTATTCAAGCTGCGGAGCCTTCGGAGGCGGGGCTTATGCAGATGAGCGGCGTGTTTGGCTGGGAGGCGGGCGGTTTTATGCAGATGAGGGGGCGGTGCTTGCATGTTGATGATCTGGGCCCGCTGCCGACGCTGCTGGGAGCCTAGCTGTCCCGCTGCGGTTTGGGCTGAGGTGGCATCTCTCTTTCACCACCAGCCCTCGTCCCTAGGTCCCTATCCTCCGAGGACCGCCCTCGACCTTTGCCCTCACCCATTTCCCCCTCCTCCTCCCCGCGCCAGGGACCCCGTCTCCGAATATCTGCCCTCGTGCCGCCCCCCGCATTTCTCCCCTCCCGCCGCAAACCCCGCGACCTCCAGCAGCCCGCCCCCGCGGGCCCGATCCTGCCTGGCGGCTCCCGCCGCAGCCTGCTCAGCCTTCCCGCTCTCCCAGGGCTCGCGCCACTACACCCCCCCCACCCCCGCCGTCCGCGCCGGGGCTTCCCTGTTCCCAACTCCTCCCGCCCCCTCGAAGCCCCCTCTCCCGCCCTGGCCAGTTGGCATGCAGGTGTCTATCGCGTGTACCGAGCAGAACCTTCGCAGCCGGAGCAGTGAGGACCGTCTGTGTGGACCCCGGCCGGGCCCCGGGGGCGGTAATGGCGGGCCGGTCGGCGGGGGGCATGGAAATCCTCCGAGGGAAGGAGGGTCCGGCCCCAAGGCCCGGGCCGCACTGGTCCCCCGACCCCCAGCGCCCGCTGGGTCCCTCCGAGAGAGCACCGGCAGAGGCACTGGCATGAAATACAGGTATGGGGGTGGCCAGGCAGCCCACCCCATCGGCTCCCCTTTCCTGACCCCTGAGGCTTCCTGGGATGCCGCCAGGACCCCCTCAATCTTCGCTAAGAAGGTCCTAGCTCATCCCATCTCTTCTTCCCATCACCGGGGTACTCTCTTACTTGGTCCCTCTCTTTGTCTCCGTCCATACCCCTGACTAGGGGAAAATCAACTTTACCAAGGTTGACCGGTCGGGTCAGAGCCAGGTGGTGCTCCTGAGCTTCCCTCCTTATCCCCAGGGGGGACAGGGATGCACGGATCTCCAGGCTGGGGGCCCCCTCTGGGATGGAGTGTCCTTGGGTCTGTGTCCTGGGAAGGGGGGGAGGGGCAGGTGGGAAGGAAACGGCTTCTCACTCTGGCCAACTCAGGATGCCTGACCCAGATACTGCCCTCACCTGCCCCAAGGGCCAGGTCCCCTGCAACCTTTCTTGGTGGGGAGGGGAGTGGGGCTCTTGGAAGCATGGACCACATCTCTCAACCCCATGCTGAGGGACAGACAGGGGCCTGGTGGAGAAAGTAGACTGAATTGTAACCGACTTTCTCAGAGAAGTGCTGGGCTCTCAGAACTTGCATAAGAGAGGGAGGGAGGGGCTCCTACTTGGGAGTGAGCCGAGGTTACTGATTGGACCTGACTCTTGTCACTTGAGAAATTTGATCTCTCCATGTGTTGCGCCTGATTGAGAAGCAGAGCCAACTACCTGGGTGAGGAGACTTCGGGAGGAGGGGGCTCTCTGGGTCAGAGACAGACTCCACAAGCCCACAGAAGTGGAGGGAGCCTACGGGGGAAGAGGGAAAACTGGCCTTTCCTGTCATACTCCCCACTCAGGTGTCCTACCTGCGTTTTGAGGGCCCATCTGCCTCCCCTGTCCAAGGACCCCTGCCTGCCTGAGTGCCTAAACCTGACTTGGTTTACCCACTCCCACCGCGGTGTCTGCCCTTCAGTAGAGCATTCTTTATCTGCGGGTCTGTTTCCACAAACTCATCACCATCGACCTGTCACATTCCTCCCTACCCCAAACTCCACGCATCCCAGCGATGACTCAAACACAGATGAGACCCCACCAGGAGAAACACAAACCAGGCAGCCAGCCACAGAGGCTCTGGATGTTGTCTCCAGAGTCACTTAGGCTCGGGGCGTAGTACTGCCCAACTCAGTAGGCCCACTGGATCTAGTTCCTTTGGACTGAACTACCCGAGGGCTTCCGATTCTGGAAGGAGAGGAGCTGGGGGCTGATAATCTCTGTCCTTAATGGAGGCTCCACCCTTTCCTGCTGCTTCTGTATCCTGCAGGAACCTAGGAAAGTCTGGCCTTCGGGTCTCCTGTCTTGGCCTAGGTGAGTTAGAAAGCAGAGGACTTAAGGGAGGGGGCATTCGCGGCTTGCCGCCCCCCCCCCCCCCCCGCCCCATGGTGGTCACATGCCTGGCTTCTCTCTCGCAGGCACCTGGGTCACGTTTGGTTCTCAAATCTCGGACGAGGTATACGTGATGGGCCCTAGAAGCAGGGTGAGGGGGTGTGAGGGAACCAGAGAAGAGGGGAGTAGACACGGCGAGGGGTTTGGACAACAAGCACGGGGAATGGCGGGCCTGAGGCTGGAGGGTGGGGCCGGGGCCAAGGTGCAGGGGGGCTGCAGTGCAGACGGAGGTCGCTGGGGGCCAGTGCTTGATCTTCATCTCTGTCACCTCCCTAGACAGCAGAGGACGTGCTGACAGTGGCCTATGAGCACGGTGTAAACCTATTTGACACGGCTGAAGTCTACGCAGCGGGGAAGTAAGGACTGGGGTGAAAGAACCAAGTTTCATCTGGAAGGCTAAGAGAACATCGGGGCTTATTTTCCCTCTAGAGAACCCCGGGAACTCTGTGAACACGAAGTTCCAACCTTTCAGCCAATGGGCCCCCGACGCACTAGGGGAATTGAAGTCCCAACATCAGTCCCTCTTCAGTGTAGAGCCCAAAGGGCATTCTAGGCAGTCCAAATAAAATAAAGCCAACAAATCTATCCTGGGCATCAGTTATGTGTCGCAATGTGGGGATTACAAGGCTGAATTTTCACAGATCGCATACCCATGGCTTCACGCTGGGTCTTCCCAAACCTAGCCAAAACCTAGGATGACCTTCCCCCACCTCTTCTCCCATCTGGCAAACTCTCCCACTCATCTTCAAGACTTGGCCCAATGTCAGCTCCTCCAAGAAGACTTTGCCCAGCTCCCCAAGTTGGTCATCACCCACCTCAGCTCCCAAAGCACTTTGTACCGCCCTCCGACCCACCATCTGTCAATTACGGGTTTATATAGCCATGTTTGCTGCTCAACTGGGAGGCTCCTCCTTCCACGGAACTTGTCCATGTCACCTAAGTACCTACACAGAGCCTAGCCCAGAGCAGACACTGCTCGTAGGATGACAACACGCCCCCCCCCCCCCCACAGCTCACGGTCAAAGCGGTTAAACCGAAAACACAGGGAGATATGAAAAGGAACAGGGAAACTTCGGTAACCATCCGCCATAACAATTTAAGACCTGTCACAGGTTAGCGCGTAATTAAGTGCCAAAGAATTGAGCCAGCAGGAGCTAAGGAAGGTGACAAGAAGGGCTGACCACAGACTGTGGCAACCAGAGAACATTTTCAATAAAATGAAGCAGAATCCAAGTGAAGCTTTGGAAGATGGGTGGGATTTTGCAGAGACTCAACGAAGGGGGACGGTTATGCAGATGGTTGGAACCAGAGCAGACAACGGGTGTCCTCCCAACCTCACTAGTCTGTCCCTGTCCCCTCATATTCTATCCCTTTGACACCCTGAACAAAGCTTGGTACGCAGTTGATGTACAATTGATATTTGCCCGATGAATGAAAAGTGTATGATCACACCCCAAGTTCTGGGAGTCTTTCTTAATTTTGTCCAGGATGAGGCTGACAGCCTAATGGGCTCCTGGTCTATGGTCTGCTTTACTAGAGAGGGAATGGGTTGAAGGGAAAGGTGGGGAGGAGGGGAAGGAACTGATCCACCTTGGAAGGGCCAGTGTTTCCGACATCATCTTTCTTCCCAGGGCTGAAAGAACCCTAGGCAACATACTCAAGAGCAAAGGATGGAGGTGAGACTGTGTTTGGAGGGGTTGCTGGGGAAATGGTCATCCCAAATCCCTTTTCTTGCTTCTCTCTCTTTTTTTCCAGGAGATCAAGCTATGTCATCACCACCAAGATTTTTGGGGGAGGACAGTAAGTGGCTGCCACACTCTATTTGGGGAGAGCTACAGAGAGCGTGTGAAGGTGCATGAGGGAGAGGTGTGGGTACGGCTGCCACCCCGGGTCTGCAGCCTGCCCCTGAGGACCCGTGCAATCCCAGTCCCTCGTGGCGCCAGGCCAGCCCTGTTCCCCTGTCTTTGTCACACCTCATCTTTGACTTCCCTTTTCCTGCAGGGCAGAAACCGAGCGAGGCCTGAGCCGCAAACACATCATCGAGGGTGAGAGTTAGGGGCTGGGAACAGTGGCTGGGTAGAGAAGCCAGAAGAGTTGGGAACGTCCTCTGAACCTTTGAGTTGGAGGCTCTGCATAGGGGAGCTGGGAGTTAGGCGGCCATGGCAAGGGGGTAATGTCTGAATCCTGAGCAAAGGGAAGCTGAAATACTTACCTTCCTCTCCCCCACCCCTCCCCCAGGCTTGCAAGGATCCCTGGAGCGCCTCCAGTTGGGATACGTGGACATCGTCTTCGCCAATCGCTCCGACCCCAATAGTCCCATGGAGGGTAAAAGCAGCACCCCCACCCTGGCCATCCTTCAAAACGGCACTTCCTCAAATCTCAGCAGGAAGCCAGTCCCTGCTCATGAGGCCTCCCAACCTCCACAGTGGAGGCTCAGATCCCAGGTCCTGGATGGGGGGGGGGGGAGGTGAAGAGCAGATACCAATCTCTCTGATTACACAGAGATGATGCCCGGGGTTCTTGGTGGGGCAGGCCGAGGCCCACAGATCTAGAGCCCTGGATGTCAGGGGTCTGACAGGGAGGTTCTCTCTCTCTCCCGTGTGCCTAGAGATTGTGCGAGCCATGACCTATGTCATTAACCAGGGCCTGGCCCTCTACTGGGGGACATCCCGGTGGGGAGCTGCAGAAATCATGGTGAGTGTGCCACCCCACTTCCTCCCGCTGTCCCACGACCGGTCCCCCCTTTTCACATGGCCACCCCAAAACCCACTCTACTGGAGGAGGGGGAGTGGAAGAAAGTGGGAAGAGTGCTCTGATTTCCGCCCCCCCCCCCCCCGTCTCTCCCCGCCCCAACCCAGGAGGCCTACTCCATGGCCAGACAGTTCAATCTGATTCCTCCAGTGTGTGAGCAAGCCGAGCACCATCTGTTTCAGAGAGAGAAGGGGGAGATGCAGCTGCCAGAGCTCTACCACAAGATTGGTTCGCAGCCCCCATCCCTACCTTTCCCTTGGCCAGTCCGTCACCTAGATCCCCATCCCCACATCCAATCCTCTTGCCCTTAGGTGTTGGCTCGGTCACCTGGTCCCCTCTGGCCTGTGGCCTCATCACTAGCAAGTATGAGGGGCGAGTCCCAGAGACCTGCAGGGCCACCATCAAGGTGAGATCTGGGGGCTCAGGATGGCAGCACTGGGCCATCTGGGCAGATCCGGGTGGTGCTGATTCTCCTTGGCCTCCAGGGCTACCAGTGGCTCAAGGACAAAGTGCAGAGTGAGGGTGGCAAGAAGCAGCCACAAGCCAAAGTCATGGACCTTCTTCCCATGGCTCACCAGCTGGGCTGCACTGTGGCGCAGCTTGCTATTGGTGAGACACCGCCAGCCCTGGACCCTGCGGGGGTGGGGCTCACCTCCTGCCCAGACACCCCCAAACCCAAGACTGGTTTGTCCCTAGGGAGGACCCTCTTCCTCAGAGACACTCCTCAAGTGTGGGTGCTGAACTGTGGGTGTTCCCCTCAGTTCTCATTCTTCTCTCCTCTGGCCCCAGCGTGGTGTCTCCGCAGCGAGGGTGTCAGCTCGGTCTTGCTGGGGGTGTCAAGTGCAGCGCAGCTGCTGGAACATCTGGGAGCCCTGCAGGTGAGCTGGGGACTCAGAGGCAGAGCCCATCTCTGCCCCCTTCCCCAGCTGTCCGACCCGGAATGGGCTTGGGAGGTCAGCCACTACAAAGTCCGCTCACTCCGCAGAGAGGTCCCGGGGCGACAGGGGGAGGCTCTTTTCCCGCCACCTGGCCCCGCTGCGCTGCTCCCCTCCCTGGCCCCCGAACCCCATGCCCTTCTTCGGCGAGCCAGCACGTACTGTCCCCTCCACCACCGCCTTCCCCTCCAGGTGCTGAGCCAGCTGACGCCGCAGACGGTGATGGAGATAGACGGGCTTCTGGGGAACAAGCCGCCTTCCAAGAAATAGTCCGTCGGGAGCGCAGGCACCCACACCCGGGCCGCCGCCGCCGCCGCCGCCGCCTCCCTCCCGCCCCGGATCCCTCCACGCCGCGGCCGCAGCCAGGGGGGCCCCGCCCCCTAACGAGTCCCGGCTTCGAGTAGCGATGCGCATGAACAAAGCCATATTCCCCGCAGTGGGGCTCGAGAGGGAAAGTAGTGCGCCGTCCGCCTCCCTGCGCTCGCTCCTCCAGGCCTTCTTGCTAATCCCGGGCATGAACCACCGGGCCGGCTCCCCTCTGCCCCTTGGGCTCCCTCCCTTCTCTTCTTCCCCTAATCGCCGAGGCCCAGAGGAAGACAAAAAACAAAAACAAAAAACAGGGCAGATACAGGAAACTTGCACATTACCTCAAAAGTGGCCCTTGAGATGTCATCAAGGGATAATAACCTAATAAGGGAGTAGTGACGTCATCTGGGACAAAGGCACGGGGGCTCTTATTCTGTACAAAGGAAGCCAGGCTGGTCCTGGCAGGAAGTAAACGGTACCCTTTGAGGACCCTGCCTCCCAGCAGAAGGTGGAGGGGCGCTTAAATTAAAAAGTGTCAATACTTTGTTCTTGCAGAGAAGGGGGTGGGGGGCGGGGAATGCAGTGACACAGCACTGACGCAGGTAAAGGGAAGTGTGCTGGCAAAGCGATTGGGGCGGGCTTGGGGAAAAGCTGGGCTGTGCTTTGCAGGACACGGTGACAGCCTTTAGGTCATGGTGGAGACCTGGGGCTGGACTGAAAATGTCTGGGGATAGACTTTTGAGCCTGGAGCAGGATTTCCTACCTAGCAGTGGAGGGCTGCAGTCTTCCTCCTGGCAATAATCTTAAAGCAATAATGCCGGCCCCTCATCTGTAAGACTTCTCCCAGGGAACTGTAAATAAAATCTCAGCTTGATCCTCACTCCCGGTGTCTGAAATTGCAGGGGTTGGGAGGGTAGGACCTCAGTCTCAGATACCTGGCCCTCGTCTAGCTCCCTGCCATTAGAAAACTCCAGCGCTAGCTCTCTCTCCACTGACCAAGGCATCGTGCTGCCAATCACTGCCAGTCACCGCCCTCACTGAGGACCCAGGTCCCCGGATACCCCAGTCCCCGGTTTTCTTCCTTCCTTCCGTCACGGCATTCCCTCAGAGCCCAGAGATCTGGCTTCATAGTTTTGTTATTCCTCCCTCTGACCCTCTTGCCTTTGTTTTGCTTAAAGTTACACTAGCCACAGTTCTCGTTCCTGTGCTTCTCATTTCCCTTTTCCTGATACCCACATGTAGACCAAGGCACTCTCCGGGTGGTTTTGTTGTGGCTGCGTGGGAGGGGCTGATGCGAGGTTGAGGCGTTGGGATTTGGGGAAGGAGAGGTAAGATGAAAACTGGCCTATGGTGGAGATGATGCAGGGGTGGGGGGGGAGGGAAAGGGGTTATCATAAAGGAAAAAAGGGAAGCAGAAAAGCCGACTCAAATGTGATTATGTCGGATACGATCCCTAACCTTCCCCCAAAGGACTCTGATTTCCCTGAGACACAAAGTGGATGGAAAGTTACAACCTCTAAAGATCACAAGACAGGGGAGGATGCACGCTGCCTTCCTTAAAATACAACCCCCCCATCTCCCTTCGACTCATCCTCGCCCTTCCTCGATCCTGAAGCCGAGAAAGCAGCGAAAAACCAATTTCCAAAAAGAGAAAAGCCAGCAGCCTGCCATTTGCTGGCTAGCAACCAACCCGGATCAACTAATGAATAGTTACATCCACTCCTAACATCTCCCACTCGTTTTGCAAGACTGCGGAGGAAACAAGGAGGTAAAATATATGACTAAACGGTGGTTAGTTAGTCTGCAACAAACATACACGAATTCATAAATTCAAAATAGTATTCTCTTTAAATGGTTCTTTTGGAAGACTCCTCCTTTATTTTAATAGAAATGTCTCCCCCCTTGCTCAAAACGCTAAAAAGAAAAAAGTCCTCTTAGGAATTACCTTCAGAGGCTGTTTGTAAAGCCCTCGTAAGAAACCTTCGTTCATTGCCACACCTCGTTTACCGTATTTATCACCCACCTCATTCATTAACTTAACAAGTATTTATTTATCGAGTCCCACTATGGTACGGGGATACAGTGGTGAACAAAACCAGACTCAGAACAACCTTTGTGGAGTTTCCGGATGAAAAAAAGAAACAAACAACCAGCAAACAAACACAAGTTGCAGGTGTCCAAAGTCCAGAGACAAGCACGGGCTGCTACCAGAGTCCACAGTGGTACCTGAAAGGTGAGGCTGCACTCTGCGGTGAAGGATCAGCAGGTGTTAATAAGGTGAAAGCAAGAGGGCTAGGGGAAGCGTGCAGAAGGGAACATGCGCGCCACCCAAGTTCTCCAAAGCTAGAGGGTCCAAAGAGAGCATGGAAGCAGAATGGGAGACATGAGTAGTTCAGAACACACAAGACCTTATCGGGCACTTCGGAATATTATCTTTATCCTAAGGGCAATAGGAAACCGTCCATATCTGTTGTTACAACCCCCCCCCCAAATTTGGTGGCTCGAAACAACTTTTTAAAATTTTATTTTTACCCCCATTATTCTGTGGTTTGGCTGGTTCCCCTGCTCTTTCCACCTGGGCTCACACGTGTGGCTGGACTGAGCGGGCAGGTCAGCTGAGCGGGAGCATCAGCGGCCTCACTGCTACATTTGGCCATTGGCTGGGACTCCTCAGTTCTCCATGTAGCCTCATCTCCTGGTAAGTTCCCTTACATAATAGACTCAGGGCAGGGATCCCAAGGGATGAAGGCAGAAGCTGCAAGGCCTCTGACAGACTGTGCCCCAGAACTCACACAATGTCACTTCTGCCACTTTCTATTAGTCACAGGAAGTCACGAGGTGAGCCCAGATTCCAGGAATAGGGAAACAGACCCCAATTTTTGACGGGAGAAGCAGCAAAGTCCCATGGCATAGGAATTCGGGGCTACTAAACTAAACTATCACCACATTAAAAGATTTTATTTTTGGGGGGGGCGCCTGGGTGGCTCAGTTGGTTAAGCGACTGCCTTCGGCTCAGGTCACGATCCTGGAGTCCCAGGATCGAGTCCCGCATCGGGCTCCCTGCTCAGCGGGGAGTCTGCTTCTCCCTCTGACCCTCTTCCCTCTCGTGCTCTCTATCTCTCATTCTCTCTGTCTCAAATAAATAAAGTCTTTCAAAAAATTTAAAAAAAGATTTTATTTTTTTAAGATTTTATTTATTTATTTGACAGAGAGATACACAGCGAGAGAGGGAACACAAGCAGGGGGAATGGGAGAGAGAGAAGCAGGCTTCCCGCCGAGCAGGGAGCCTGATGCGGGGCTCGATCCCAGGACCCTGGAACCATGGCCTGAGCCGAAGGCAGACACCCAACGACTGAGCCACCCAGGCGCCCCTCGCATTAAATGATTTTAAACAGGAATGGAAATGGTTGTGGTAGGACGTGGCTGGGCTTGAGATCTGGAAAGATCACTGGTGATCTGGTGAAAAGGCTCCTACCAGGGTCTAAGCAAGAGATGGTGGCAGCCTAGACTGGGGTGGTGTACTGAAGATGGAGAAAAGTAGGTGGATCAGGGAGACATTTATTTAGGAGGCAAAATGAACAGGGCTTGCTGAGAAGTTGGTAAAGGAAGGTAACAATGGCGGGGGAAGAGGGGGTCAAGGATGACTGCTTTGGTTTCTGGAGGTGGGTAAAGAAAGAGGTGGGAGGGGCGCCTGGGGGGCTCAGTTGTTATGTGTCTGCCTTCGGCTCAGGTCATGGTCCCAGGGTCCTGGGATGGAGCCCCGCATCGGGCTCCCTGCTCCGCGGGGAGCCTGCTTCTCCCTCTCCCACTCCCCCTGCTGGTGTTCCCTCTCTCGCTGTGTCTCTCTCTGTCAAGTAAATAAATAAAATCTTAAAAAAAAAAAAAAAAAAGAAGGAAAGAAAGGGGTGGGAAACGCTGGAGGAGGTGCAGACTTGGGACAAGGGAGATCATCAGTTTGGGTTCCTGAAGACGAACAAGAGAGGAAGGTCTGGAGCTCAGAGAGGCTTTGGCTGTCAAACACTTTGGAAGCATTTATATAATCATATCTACCCTAAAAGTTTAAGATGTAATCACCAACCGAAGATATTAAAAGATGTGAGGATAGGGCGCCTGGGTGGCTCCGTCCGTTAAGTGTCTGCCTTCGGCTCGTGTCACGGTCTCATGGTCTCAGTGTCTCAGGGTCGTGGGATTGAGCCCTGAGTCAGGCTCCCTGCTCAGCGGGGAGTCTGCTTCTCCCTCTCCCTCTGCCCCTCCCTCTGCTCATTCTCTCTCTCAAATAAATAAATAAATAAATAATCTTAAAGTAAGTAAATAAAAGAAGATTTGAGGAGACCTCGGAGCAACATTCCAAAGAGAAGTTGCCAAAAAGTTTTGAATTATGACAGCATCGTTGGCATAAGTGGATAACTTCCCCCACGGGACCGTGAAGACAAAACAACTCAGAAGTTCTGAACTATCTGTTTCCGAACAACGGTATACCTCCTCACTAAAGATTATCCTTAAGGGTTGTAGCAATCTAGTTAAAAAACAAAACCAGCTCTACATTGCCTGTGAAAGCCAGCAAACGCCACGTGAGTAGAGAAGCCCACCTTGTATTGATCAAAAGAGACGGGTGTTGCAAATGTTGGGTATTGGGAAGTCAACAGAACATAGGCTGGGGGCACAGGATAAAAGCAGCTAACACGGCCTGTTTTCTGCGGGCCAGGCCCTATGCTAAACCCCTTGCATATATAAGCTCATTCAGTACTATATTACCCACATTGTATAAATGAGGAAACCAACCGGCCCCGTGAGGTTAGGTAACTTGCTCGGGGTGTCACAACTCCTGAGTGCTGGAGGCTAGGATCTGGTGGTCGAGTCTGCGCAGAACCTGGGCGACAGGTCCAGGAGCGGAGGGTGAGGAGGCAGCTGGAGGTGGGTGTGGTACCACGAGGTGGTACCACGTGGGCTGTGTGTTATGTCCTGTTTACCTGTGGGGCAAATCAGACCCCTGAGTCAGAGCTCAAGCTGGGCATGATTTGCTGAAACCATCATGGTGTGTGGGTGTCCAGGCCTGGCTACTCCGGAAGAAAAGGATTCCCAGCATTCCTGGGAGGAGGGCCATCCATGGCCCTGGCATCTAGGGGTCTCCATAAGGCTGAGATGTCAGCTGGGAGGTGAGCAGTTTGAGAATGAGTTTGGGAAGCTGGCCTTACCAGAACCCGGGGAGGGAGGGTATAATAATGCGAGTTAAGGGCTGCATCCGCGCCAGTGTCCAGAAGGCCACTGAAGATTGGGCAGAACGGGCAGTGCCATCGGCTTAGGCGGTCTGTCTGGGTGCGGCTGTGAACGGAGGGTGCACAATTAAACCAACAGCCCCGGCGGGCTGCGCAGTCCCGGGTCAGCGGGCGGCCGAGGGCTGGGGCGCTGCACGGGCCTGGAGATTTGCACACAGACGCAAGGAGCGCCAGCTCGGTGTTCGGGGAGGGGGGATGAAGGAAGGCGCGGAGAGCGCGAGCGGCGGCGCGCCTCCCACCGGCCTCGGCCGCGCGGCCCCGGGGCCGCCCACCCCGCCCGGCCGGCGCTGGCATCCCCGGCTTCGCGCCTCCACCGCCCCCACGCGTGCCGCGGCGGGGAGCGGCCTGACGGCGGCGTGACGCCTCGAGGGGCGGGCCCTCGCTATTAAAAGGGGCCAGAGGCCGCGGCGCCCGCCCCAGGAGCCGAGCCAGGCACGAGGAGGGCCGGCCCGTTGCATCCACCGAGTCCGCGGCGGGAACCATGCAGCTCCTGGTGAGGGTGCCGTCTGTCCCGGAGCGGGGCGAGCTGGACTGCAGCATCTGCTACCGGCCCTTCAACCTCGCGGGCCGCGCGCCCCGCCGCCTGCCCGGGACGGCGCGCGCCCGCTGCGGCCACACGCTCTGCACCAAGTGCCTGCGCGAGCTGGCGGCGCGCGGCGACGGCGGCGGGGCGGCCGCGCGCGTGGTGCGCCTGCGCCGCGTCGTCACGTGCCCCTTCTGCCGCGCGCTCACGCCGCTCCCGCGCGGCGGGGTCATGGAGGTCTCCGTGGACCCGGACTTGTGGTCGCGGCTGGAGGAGAGGGCGCGGGCCGAGCGCAAGCCGGAGGAGGCCGGCGGCCCGGTGGCGGGAGGCGGCGATGCCGACGACGAAGAGGAGAGAGAGGAGGGGGCGGGACCCAGGAGCGCGGGCTGGCGCGCGCTCCGGCGGCTGTGGGAGCGGGTGCTGGCGCCCGCGCACCGCTGGCGGCGGCCGCTGCCTAGCAACGGTGAGGGGCCGCGGGGGGAGGCGGCGGGGTGGGGAAGGGTGCCCGGGATCGTGGCGGGGGGGGGCGGCCCGGGGGCGCCGGCCCGGCCCGGCCGCACCCTCCCGCTGACACTGATCCTCCCGGTTTCGCCCAGTGCTGTACTGTCCGGAGATAAAGGACCTGGCCCGCATGAGCCGCTGCACGCTGTGACCGCGGAGGCCAAAGCCGCGGCGGAAGGAAGGTGGGCGCTGCATTCTCGGGGCGCGCTGGAGTGCAGGGGTGAGGCCCAGGACACCCCGCACCCGTTCGGGGATTGGCGCTGCTGCGGGAGTTGAGCCTAGGGCAGGAGGGGCCGCCCTAGCGAATGGCCCCCGCACCCCGTGTACCGCCTGGGCCAACCTCGCGTCCTCGGGGGAGAGGCCCCGGGATGGTGGCGACGGGTCCGCATTCCCGTGGGAAGGACAGAGAGTGTGTCCTTAGCTGTGACTTTGGCTTTTGTCCAGGGCAGCTCTGGCCAGTGGGAACAATAGGGCCCATTCTAGCAATTCTGTGTCAGTGGTTTGAAATTTCTTTAAAAGCTAGAGCGGAAGGGAAGAGGCTGATTTTGGTGTCACGTTACTGTCACTTCTGCGGCGTCTTAAGAGAGCTGAGAAAAATAAACGTGTTTTTCTTTTTTTTTCCAGTGCTGGTATGCCCGTCTCCCCAGACCGGTAGTGTGTTCCTAAAATTACTGAGATGCCTCCGTGCCTTACTTCCTTTCACAGTCTCCCCGTGAGGGCAGGTATCACAGGGTCCAGAGGGCATTCTTCTGAGCCACCTACTTAGGGCCCTCAGGGCTAGCAAAGCCATTTGGTAAAGGCATCGCTTTTTAATCCTTTTGATATTATTTGTCAT
The DNA here is from genome assembly GCF_003265705.2 of Callorhinus ursinus. Taxonomy (NCBI): domain Eukaryota; kingdom Metazoa; phylum Chordata; class Mammalia; order Carnivora; family Otariidae; genus Callorhinus; species Callorhinus ursinus. The sequence continues at coordinate 2,777,249 of NW_027397105.1, read as the reverse complement.
CTTTACAATCACAGGGAGAACACCGTCCCTACTGAAAAAAAGATGCGTATCATACAATTAGAATTACTTTTTTAAGAGCGAGCACTTGAGGGGTTGGGAGGGACGGGAGAGGGAGGAGGAGGAGCTCAGGCAGGCTCTCTGCTGAGCCCGGAGCCTGACTTGGGGCTCGCTCTCATGATCCTGACTGACATCATGACCAGAGGCTGAAACCAAGAGTCAGAAGCTTAACGCACTCAGGCGCCCCTTCTCATGCAGTTTTAAACTCGTGCCCCCTAATTGGACATCGCCTGGTGTATGCCGTGGATTGTTTTAAAATCCTGTGACTACCTGAGGATACGGTTACAGTCAGGAGCCGCAGCATCACTGGAATTACAAAATCTCAGGATCCCACTTCAGACTCTTGAGTTTTAGCAAGAACCCCAGGTGATCCGTAGGCACGTAAACGTCGAAGCAGCACTGATGGAGGTCCCAGACTTGCTAGGATGTCACCTTCCGTGGGGGGAATATTGAAAAGTTGGTACAAAGGATATACATTTTGTTGGAAGTTGTAAAGGGACATTCTGTTGCTGAAGCAATCTTTGTGTGGTTTAATTATTATGTGACGTTTCCCTGAGTTACAAATGTGAATTTATGAAATAGAAACCTGTTTTTATGACCGTATTTTGGCATTTTCCTGTGCTTGTCTCAGCTTAAATGTTTCCTCTTGCGGGAGGCCTTTCTCAGTGTTCCTCTGAGTGTAGCCCCCTCCCCCACAGGTGCTGTTCCAGAATGCCTTTGTTTTCCGAGAGGATGTGTTTTGTGAGTGTGAGGGAGGCAAGAACAGCGACTGCCTTGTGCGTGTTGTGTGTCCAGGCTGAACAGTAGTGGTTAACATGTACTGTGTACTCAATAAACGTTTGTTGGATTTAGCTTTTCTTTTTTGTTACGATCGCCTCAACAACGAAGCGTCTGGTCCCAACCCCTGACGTGTCAAGGAAGTATTGAGCAGTTCAAATCGTCAGCAAGCATGACTCCCCTCCCCCCTCCAACTTTAAAAAAAGCGGGGGGGGGGGCGGAGCTCCGCTGCCTACTCGGGACTGCACCTGCGGAGCTGTACTGACCTCGGCTGACTCTTGGGGGGAACTAGGCAACTTGAAGGTGGGAAAGATGATCCAAAACGGATGAACGGGAGGCAGTTCAGAATCCTGCCGGGCACCCTCCCGCTTCACCTCTGTCCAGGAAGCCCTACCGGGTCTCTGATCTCAACCTGAGGACTGTGTGGGTATCCTGTGGCTCACCCTCCGTCTCTACACTGGGTTCCTCATGTGGGGGTTGGGGCTGGAGAAAGAGCCTGGGAGTTTTAGTTGATGATCCAAGAAAAAAAATAGGAAGTCACGAGTTTAAAAAAGAGAAAGATGGATGACGTGGAACGTCAGAAAGCAATACCCCTTGCCTTACCCCTCCCCCCCACCAGAGAACTCCCACTCAAAAATAACAGAGCACACAGAAAGGAAAGTATAATTTATATGTACAACCAATACACCTGATACAGAAGAGGGGGTTGGGACAGCCCAGGAGTGGGTGTGAAGAGCCTGGGAAAGGGGCAGCAAGAAAGTGAAGGGGCAGCGAAGAGGAAGTGGGGGGTTCGCCATGCAAACTGCCACTCTCCCCGGCCCTTCCTGGGGAGGAGGACATGCCCGTGTCTCCCCAGGCTGCCCTCCACTTTTTTGTTCTGGTCCCAAAGGCAAGGCAGCCCCCCGACTACACCCCCTGCCTGATCCACTCAAATTCAGTCCGTATCTAGGCCTTCAGGAGGGAGGGTAGAAGTACTCCAAGAACCTGAGCCCCGGGTCTGGGGGCTCCCCCACTTCTGGCCTGTAGCATTTTCTCCCACCCTTTCTAGGTGACCCGGGTCCCTAGAACAGATTGGGGAGCTCCTCTTTGGCTTGAGGGAGTATCGCCCAACCATCACTCTCTTTGTGTGTGTGTGTGGGGGGGGGTCCCTGGTCCCTAGGGAGAGGAGAAGACCCCCCCCAACACAAGATGCCGGTACGCAGGAGGTAACTGAGCCAGTGAGCGGCGCCTTTATTCTGAGGCTGAACAGCAATCGACTCCCTCCCTTGTAACTGCTCCACCCTCCTTTTGGGGAGAGGTAGGGGAAAGAAACATGCAGCCCCCCCTCCTCTTCCCTTCCTCCCTCTCTGAAGTCCCCCTCCTCTCTTGCAAGCTCTTCTCCCCACCACAGTTCCTAAAGGCCAGGTGAGGCTAATCCCCCCACTTCTGTGGATGGAGCTTGTATTGCAGGAGTGAAGACAGGGGAGGCTCCACCTCTTTCCGCCCCCCCAACCACTTCTTGGGAAGCTGTGTACGTTCGGTGGGGGATGAAGATACTTGGAAGACCCTGCTTCACCGCCTCCCACCCAGACCTCTTCTCGCCAGCACGGTCTTCAAAGCGCGGTGGGAAAGGTGCACGGGAGTGGAGACAGACAAAGGGCCCTTCCTGAAGAGAGGAGTCGCAGAGAGGGGCAGAGTGGCTCCTAGCCCAGAGGCGGCCCAAGGGGTGGGGAAGGTGGAGGATTGGCAGCCGGTCCCAGAGCCTGAGCTGGGGGTCGGCCTCGGGCACGGGACCTGGGTGATGCGCAGGCCTGCGATCCGGTCAGTCGTCTATACAGATCACCTCCCCGGCTCGGGGCTCCTTCCGATCCAGCCCGTCTGACACCAGTGCCCCCACCATTTCCTTCTCCTTCTTCACCAGCACTGGAGGGCCGTTGGTGGTGGCTGTTTGGGAAGGGAGTGAGGAAGTGAACCCCGGCCTCACTCCCAAACGTGGCCTCCTGACTGGAGCGTGTTACTGCTAGGTTACCTCCTGCCGCTGCTAGTCAGTTCCCAGGGCAGCAGGGGTGGGAGCGGGGCGAACCCCTGTCCCCGAGAGACCCTGGTGCCCGCGACAGACCCCCCTGTGCCAACTCTCACCATACCCCCCCTTCTGATCTCCCGATTCTCTTTCCCGGAGGTAACCCAGATCGGGGAGGCTGGGGAAAGAGCTACCTGGCCCCAGAGCCACTAATGCCCTTGGTAAAGGGGGGTGGGGGTGGGGGTGGCGGTGGGCAGGGCCGAAGCTCGGAAGAGCAGGGGCGGGCCGTCACCAGCTGACCTGTGACGAAGGAGCCTGCTGGCATCTGGCTGTAGTTGGCGCCTGCGGCGGCCAGGGCCCCGGCGGGGGCGGCGCTGAAGGCCGCCCCGTACCCCGGAGGCGTAGCGTAGGGCCCCGGAGGGAAGGCCTGGAAGAGAGAGCGAGCCCCCGTGAGCGGCCCCACAGTCTGTGACAGCAGCTGTAGGGGCAACGGCGGCCACGCTCCAGAACGCCCAAGGGGGGGTCACATACAGGCAGGGAGACTCGAGGGTGAGGAGTGCGTCCCAGCAAGTCGTTTCTCCACACCGTCTAGAGCTGCCGGAAGCGTGTGTGTGGGGGCCGGAGAAGGGCCAGCAGGGACAACTGGAGTTAGCGGGAAAGAGGGTTACCGGTGTGGGGTGAGGCTCCGTGCCCTTGCTGGCCAGCCGGCTGAGGATGCTGCGCTCGGACATCTGCAGGCGGGCTGCGATGGGGGGTATTCGGGACAGCGTGGCCGGCAGGCGGGTCACGTCCGCCTTCATGTCGCTCAGCAACTCCTCCAGCTGGTTCAGAACTGGGGCCCGGGCCACGGAGAAAGAAGGGCAAGAGAAAGACAGGGAAAGGGAGAGATGGAGCCAGGAAACGACGAGGAGACAGAGGACCAGACACAGTCAGAAAGAGAGAGAGAGAGAGAGAGAGAGAGGGAGGGAGAGAGGGAGGGAGATGTCAAAGAACCAGAGGCCAAGAAAACGACAGAAGGAGACAGAAAAAGTGACTCGGGGAGGGGGAGGAAGAAGAGGAAGAAGAGTCAGAGACCAGATGGGCAGAGGACAGATGGAAGGAGAGAACAGCACACGGGAGGCGGGGGGACATTGGGAGACACGGGGCGGAGGGTTGTCAGAACATCCCATACTCCAAGGGGGACGTTTTGGGGGTGGGGATGGTGGGGAGGAAATAGGAGACGTGGGAGGCGGTAAGTGGTGTCACAGATTTCAGGAGTCAAGGTTTGCCTATGTGAGGGGGAGGGAGGTTAGAGGGTCAGCAACACAGACTCAGGGAATTCGAACAGGGATCCAAGGGGCCAGGAATCAGTCACCAGTCAGACAGGATTAGATGGTTAGAGGGCTCTGGAGTCGAATCTATCATCATCAGGCGAAGAGGGTTTGGGAGAAAGGGTTGGCGGTCAAAGGGAAGTCTCAGGGGGCAGGGTCACGGGGTGGGATGGGGGTGGGTAGTCTCTGCCTGGTGGGGCAAGCGAGACGGGGAGGGGGGGGCGGCGGACGGGATTCGTGGGATCGGGGGTAGGGATTCTGGGGGACTATACGCAGGCCACGGCCCCGGAGAGGGTGCTATTAGCAGTATGGCAGGCGTGTGGGTCAACGAAGAAGTTCCGCCCTGTGGAGGGGACGCGGCACAGTCTCACGGAGTCTGGGCAAGGGGGGCAGGGCCCTCTACTGGGCGCCGGTGTGAACGCTCTCAGGCACAGACGAGGGCCGGCTTGCACAAACCCAAGAGGCTAAAAACCACGGGGCGGCCGGGAGGGTCGGGGTAGGGGCAGAGGTCAGAGGGGGGTGGTTCACAGGGTAAAGGGGTCAGAGGGGTGGGAAGATTTTGAGGGGTGCGGGGTGAAGACTTACGCAGCGTTGTGGGCCCTCCCCCGCGCGGGGCCGCCGCGGCCCTTACCCTTGTGCAGGACGGCGTTGGCCGGCTTGTTCCCCGCCAGCGACTCCTTGGAGAGGTGCTGGTGGCTCTCGGCCAGGCACTCGGCCTCGGCGAAGCGGGCGTGGAGGGCCATGGCGGGGTGCGCCGGCTCCTGCGATAGGTTCAGGTAGGCCGCCCGCCGAAGCTGCTCCTCGATCACCAGCGCCTGCTCCAGGAGCTGAGGGCCCGGGCGGAGGGGGAGTGTGGGCATCTGCCAGCAGCGGGGCTAGCGGATGGGGGGCCGGGGGCAGCGCTGGAGACCCGCACCGCGCTCCCTGCCCGCCCAGAGCACCCCAGCCTCACACCCTACCGAGGGTGGGCCCGGCCCGGCCCCCGACGCACACCAGTCCCGGACACAAGGCCGCCCCCTGCTCTTGGCCTCAAGCACCGCTGTCACCCTCAAGGCGTCAGCCTTCCCCACATCCCGACCGCACCTGGTCCCCTCTCTGACCCAAGCCCCTCTTCAATGCTGTCCCTTCTCTCTCGGATCCCCACCTTGAATCTCCGGGCCAGGAACTTATTTTTCATCTCCAGAAAGTTCCCCTTATTGGCTTCAGTTTTAAACGGCTCATTGATGATGGCAAACTGAGCGTCATTCTGGATGTCCTGCCACCGGGCGTAGCCATGGCTGCAACGCAGGAAGGGGCCGTCAAGGAATTTAACGGGGAGGCGCTGCGTTACCCACACACACTTCCTCTTGGCCCCATCTCCCCAGAGTGGGGTACGACCCCCCCACTTCCCTGGGTGTGGACTCGTCCCCTCTCCAGGTTGAGAAAACCACTTTTTTCTTGCATTTGTATCTAAGGATACAGGACAATCCCGGCCAGAAGCCAATAGTCATGTCTTCGGTGCCAGATCTCATTGAGTTTCCCCGAGGAAATGGCTGCCCGTTCCTCATTCTGCCACAGCGTGTGAAGCTCTGAAAAGCGGGCCGGAGAGAGAGATGGGGCATCAGGAGTTTGGGAACCGTGGCCAACTCAACAGATGGGGCAGAGACGAGGGACCCGAGAGCGGGGAGAGGACCAAGGGCTCTTTAGGAGGAAGAGAGAAAGGTAGGTTCGCAGTGAGGAGCAAAAGCAGTTACAAACAAGGCTCAAGTTCGGACCAGGAATAAAGGGGAATTAAAGAGGGCTCTGGAGGGGCGCCTGGGGGGCTCAGTCGTTAAGCGTCTGCCTTGGGCTCGGGTCATGATCCCAGGGTCCTGGGATCGAGCCCCGCATCGGGCTCCCTGCTCAGCGGGGAGCCTGCTTCTCCCTCTCCCTCTGCTGCTCCCCCTGCTTGTGTTCCCTCTCTGTGCGTCTCTGTCAAATAAATAAATGAAATCTTAGAAATAAATAGATAAATAGAGCTCTGGAATTAGGAGCGCAGCCAAGGAGGACCGTGGGCGGGGACGCATGCCCGCCCCGCTGGGAGCGACTTGGCACGAAAGGCACCACACCACGAGAAGGCCCGGGAGGCTGAGCATATCCTAGTGAGGGGGCCCCCCACCTGTGAAGCCTCCGTCTGCGATATTGAACATGAACCGCGGCTTCTCCGCCTTCTCCTCGCGCCGCCCGTTGGGCCGCGGCTCGTCCCGAGGAGGCCCCGGCCGCAGCTCCCGCTCCCCTCTCGTGTCTTCTGCTAGGGGCAGATGGGGCAGAGGTCACCCCCATGTCCTGCACTGGCCTGGCCGGGAGCAAGGACCCCCCAGGACCCAGGCGTTGGCGTCCCCGGACTCCACCCCCCGATTCCCTCGGACCCGGGGCCCCCGTGTGTCCACCCATTACCTCTCTTGCCCAAATCCCCTGTTTCCCCCTCCGGCCTCTCCCTGTGCTCCTGTCCATCCAACGGCTTCTCCTCCCCCCTCTCTCCTGGCGTCGACTCTGTGGCTGTGGGAGGGGGTAGGGGACAGGAAGGGAGGATGTCACCCTCATCCCCTGACCCCGGAAGAGGGAGCCCCCAGAGTCTAAGCCCCCTTGTCACCCCTAAGCCCATGCACCCACCTGACTTCTCTCTGTCCCCCCGGTACCCAGGTTCAGGGTCCATTTCTCCAGGGACTCCTGGCACCTCCTCCTCTAGAGGAATCTTCCTTGGCTCCAGCCGCTCCCCAAGCGATGGGGCTGGGCTAGGGACATCGGCCTAGGAGGCAGGATGGAGTCAGGATGAAGCAGAGAGATCCCAGGCGCCCGGCCTTCACGCGCTCCCCTCTGCGGGAGCCCGGCAGCCACGTACCTCGGTCTCCGCCTTCTCCCCGGTTTTGCTGTTCTTCTCAGGCTTCTCCTCCTGGTTTTCCGCTTCATCCTTTTCAAGAGGTGTCCTCACACCATCTCCTTTCTCACTTGGAGCTGGAGTAGCTGCAGGGGGGAGGCAGAGTGAGGAGGCGGACACCCCCTCCCTGACTCCGATCCCTGCTTGCGGGGCACCGGCCCCCCATCCCCACCTCTCCTCGCGTCCTGACCCCCGTTACCAGGCTTAGAAGTACAAGGACTATTCGTAGCAGAAGCCTCCGGGGTGGTGGGAGACGTTTTGGTAGGAGAGGAGGCTCTGGAGGAGCGCTTAGAGTCGGCACTGGGGTCGGGCATCAGCTCGGGCATCGACCAGCGCCCATTGATGTGCTCAAATTCCTGTACCTGAGAGGAGCAAGGAGCGGTAGGGACGGGTCAGCTGCAGGCGCTGGACACGCAGGAAGTTCTCCTGCCAGTGTGAGTCCGGAACTCGGGGATGCCAGGCACAGGGGGGACGGGGCCTATGTGACCAGCTCGACTCTGCGTGAGGGACAGGCCGCTACCTTCTTCTTGACGAGAGACATCACTCCAATTCGGGTCAGCACTTGCTGGCGACTCAGGCCCTCCCGAGGGACACCGTCAGCAAAGGTTTCCGAGCCATCCGCCCCAGGCTCACAGAGGTGGCGCATGAACAGAGACACATAGGCCCTGAGAAGCGTGGGGTGGGATGCAGGTTAGGGGGCTCTTGGCGGGGAGGCAAGGTGGTGAGTGGGCGCACAGGGCTTACTGAAGTCCCGAAACCCTATACTGCCCGGAGGCCCCCCCCCCCCCGTCTCACCATGACCAGCCCTCCACATCCCCCCTCCCACCTCTGCCCCCCGTCTCTCCCCGGTCTCCTTGGCCTTGGTCCTTCCTTCCTTGGCCCCATCAGTCAGCTCGTCATCCCTTCCACCAGCTCCCCTGCTAGTAAATGTGAGGCGAGGCCAGCCCGGGGCCAGGCGCCTGTCTCAGGCGCCTCTCCCATGGTGGGGTGGGGAGCCAGGCCTCTGTGCTCTAGGCTTGGCTGAGGGGAGGTGGAGCAGGCTGAGCCCACGCCCCAGGAAACCAAGCCGGAAAAGGCCGGGAGCGTGGTGGTCAGTTGAGTAAGGTCACATCATGTGGCGGCCGAGCGGAGGACGTGAACACCCCGGAGCTCCCACCCTTCCAGCCAGCTGGGTCAGGGGCACCACCCGCGCTCACTTGAACTCCTTCTCTGTCTTGCCCCTCAGGTCGCGCACCAGCCACTGAGTGGTGAAGGCGTCCTGCGGCGGCATCCCCCAGCGCATCACGGCGTTGAGGAAGGCCTTCCGCTGCCGGGTGTTGAATCCTAGCACCTGGGGGCCGGAGGGGAGGTAGGGGGCCATCAACATCCGGGGGGGGGGTCTCACTGCTGGGACCCCCCTCAGTGACTCAGCCCCGAGGCCCCACCCCCGAGGGGACACATGGGGACCTGGGGCCAGCTCCCACCTCAATGTTGCCTCCAACTCGAGCCAGCAGCGGAGGCAGCGGCTTATCCTTCTCGTTCCGGAGCTGCCTCTTTGACTGTCGACGCCCTGGGTGTGGGTGGGTGGTCTGGTTGGCGGGGGTGGGGGGGGGCCCACCTCCTCCACCCCACAGGCCTTCTCTACACCCCAGCCCCCGAGACGCAGAACCCAGGGAAGGCCTGGGTCACGTCTGAGGCACATCATCTAATTTTCTTTCGAGTGCTTTTCGACCTACCCACCGAGCAGGTCTAGAAGAAACAGGTCCCATTAAAGAACTAGCAGCCGGACCACCGGTGAGAACGTAAACGGTAACCTGCCTCGATTTTCCTTCTAGGCACCTCAGCCTCTACGATCCTATACCCCCGATTTTAACAGTGCAGAAATTACGAGCGTTTTGACCTTTTTATGCGCGACCTTTACTTAGTCAACGGAAAAGCACTCGTTTGTAGAAAAGCGAGATTTAAAGGACGCCAGGGGGTGAGCTGGGAAAAGCTACGGTAGGAAATCAGGGAAACAGGTGCCACCTTCTGGACGCTCATCAAAGTCTTCGTCTTCCTCCTCTGATCCCACTGAGTATTCAGACTGGTTGTCTGCAGGGAGAGGGCACCGGATCAGGGACGGCTCCCGGGATGAGCCCACGCTGGGCCCTTTCTGCCTGGAGGCCCCCCGCCCCCCGGATGCTGTCAGACTCTCGGGCCACATATCCTGAACGGGGTCCACGTGCCACGCCCCTGGTCCCCGGGCACCTCCCCACCCCTGCGCATCCCGCGCCAGGCGGGGACCCTGGGGGTCCTGCGGGCCCCTGCGGCCACCAGCTGGCTGAGACCGCCCGCAAGCCCACCTGGCCCCCGGGGCAGCTCGCGCAGACCCTTCCTAACCCCCTGCGCCTCCAGCAGGGGAGGCCCTGACTCCGACGCCTCCCTCTCTCCCTCAAAATGCGCCCCCCCCCCCCCCCCCCCGGGGCCTCCAGGCTCCTCTTCAGCACGCCTCCCTCCCCAGCCCCTCCCCCTGGGGCAGTCCTCACCCTGGTCCTCCTGAGCAGCATCGTTGTAGTTGACCTGCTTGCGAACCCGCTTGCCCTTGCCCAGATTGCGGGCCAGGTCTTCCTGCTGCTGCTCGTAGTGGTGCCTCAGGAGCTTCTCCCAGTAGTCGGGGTCCACGTTCTCCTCCTGCTTGATGATCTCCCGCTCGATCTCCTCGATCTGCGGGGCAGCACAACGCAAGCTCGCAGCCTCCCTCGCCGCCGCCCGGCGCTCACACCGCGACCACGTCCCTACCCTCCTGCCGCCCCGGGCCCCCCAACTCCGCGTGAACCCGTCTGGAAGCCGCATGTCTCCCTTGCCTCTCACCAGCAGCGAGCTTCTCCGCTCTGCTCCGTGCAGCTCTCCCGAAACCTGTCCCCTAGCACCCTCTGTGTCCCTCCCGCCCTGACGCACTGGCACCCTGCTTGTCAGTACTCCCTCCGCCTAGGTTCTCCCCAGAGTCTGGCCTCACCCCTCGGACCGAGGAGCTGGGTCGCCTTTCGCTGGGCGCCCCGGTAAGAGCTCCGGTGAAAAACGAGAGCGAAGGGGGATGCTTCCCCTTCAGGGCCACGGGCGCTGCCCTGCGGAGGTGGCCTGGGACAGCCCGCGTCCGGCCCCCGGCCTCTCACCTTGTCTTCCTCCCGCACCACGTACTGGGCCACCTTGAAGGAGCTGAGGTACTCGTTCATGTTCTGTACGTCCGTGTCCTCCGTCGCGTCCTGGTTCCGGTCCAACAGCCGCGCGATGGCCTCGTTGTCGTAGTGAATCACGCTGCTGTCTTCCTCTTTGTTCTCCCCTGGAGCAGACGGGAACGAGAGGGGGCTCAGTGTCCACCAGAGCCTCCGCTGGAGCTTGAGGAAGGTCCGAGGAAAGCCTTCTACTTCGCCCCCTTCTCACGGGAGCGCTGCGGGAGAAGGCCCTTCCCCGGGGAAGTCGGCGGGGACCTGCTCCGGCTCCCCGCCCCCCGCGCGGGGACGTGGGCCCCGACTACTGGCAGAGAGGGCCCCCCTTCCTCCCCACGGGCCGCACCGGAGAGATTTTCTTCGGGGGCTCCCGCAGGCGCGCGCACCCGGGAGAGCAGGGGCCTGCCTTCAGGAAGCCACAGGGAAGGTTCTCACCCTCGTTCTCGTCCTTGAACAGCTCCTCGGTGCCGAATTTGAGGATGTCATCCAGCTCCTGCTTGGACATGGAGCCCGCCTTGGAGCCCAGCCCGGGCCGGACCACCAGGTGCGTCAGCATCATCTTCCTCTTGGCCACTTGCGTGATTCGCTCTTCCACGGACGCGCGAGTCACAAACCGGTAAATCATCACCTTGTTGGCCTGGCCGATGCGGTGAGCGCGGCTGAAGGCCTGTGGGGGCCGGAAGCAGAAGCGGGGATGGACCGGGGGAGTGGTGGGGGAGACGGGGCCCACGTGCTGGCGAAAAGGCTGCCGGCTAGAAAGGCTCTTCTACCCCCGCAGAGCTTCCTCTCTTACCCGGGACACGACCCCCTCTGCCGTGAGCCCACGTCTCCCTGCTAACGGGTGCGGGGGCTCCGAGAGGCGAGCTCTCACCTGGATGTCGTTATGGGGGTTCCAGTCAGAATCGAAGATGATGACCGTGTCGGCAGTGGCCAGATTGATGCCCAGGCCCCCGGCTCGGGTGGACAGCAGGAAGCAGAACTGCTGGGCCCCGGGAGCTAGGAGGGGAGAGCGAGATTCGGCAGGCGTGCTAGGGGGCCAACTCCTAGACCACCATGCCGCCAACACAGCAGCCAGGCGGCAGATACCCTCCCGTGCCGGTGGCTCGGGCCTTGCACGCCCAGCGGGGACCACGGCATCTCCTCCTCACCGTTGAACCGATCGATGGCCTCCTGCCTCAGGGCGCCCGTGATACCTCCATCGATACGCTCGTACTTGTAACCTTCGTAGTCTAAAAAGTCCTCTAGCAGGTCCAACATCTTGGTCATCTACGGCGGGACAGAAAGACAGAGTCTGGAACGACGAGGCAGCGGGCCGGGCCCGGCGCGTCCTGACCACCCCTTTACCGCCGCCGTCCCCCTCAGCCGTCACGCTGGCCCTGGAGCCCACTCCCTGGTGCTGCTCCCCCACCCCAGCCCCTCCTCGCCCCGCATTCTCGTCACACTCGCTTGACTGAGGATGCCTTCTCCTAAGGCAGAGGTTCTCCTCTGAGACCCACGAGAAGGTTTGAGGGACATCTACGAACGCCCTGAAAAGTCTGTACAGAATCGTCTAACTGTGTGGTTTCCTGGAGAGCAGACCCACAGCTTCCACCAGACTCCCAAGAGCTCCGTGCTCTCCTCTCCTCTCCCCTGCTTAAGAAACACTACAGGTCCCAGAGACGACCCTGAGCAGACACGGGCTCACCCACCCCTTGCTCCCTACTTGGCTTCCAAGAAGCTGGCCTGCAACTTGCAACGACCTTAGCTAGGAACAGGGGTCGGAAGCCGGACCAGAACCTCTCAAGAGTGCACCTCCTAACCTCTCTCACCACGGCAGCCATGGGAACAAAGTAAGGGACTGGCCTGGGGGCCGACACAGAGCTACGGGCGCGGGTCACCTGCGAGAAGATGAGAACTCTGTGTCCCTGCTCCTTCAGCTTGCGTAGCATCTTCTGCAGGAGCATGAGCTTGCCAGATGCTTTAATAAGTGCCCCGCCCTCGTAGGCCCCACTGGGGAGTTTGGGGGACTCCTGCCACGAAGGGAGCAGAAAGGAGGAGTGGGTCAGGGAGCAGCACGCCCCTGTGTTCGCACCGAGCCCAGAAAGCCAGGAGCCCAAACCCAGCCTCCGCCCCTCGTAACTTCCCGCTCCCCTGCGCAATCCCGCCCCTGGCCCCCTGCCCGCCGCCCAGCTCCAGGCCTGCCTCGGCTCCCCCCCCGCCACCCCGTTTTCAGACCGCAGCCTGTCGGCAGCCCCCAGCTGGTGCATCACCATAGCAGCCACGGGGAAGAGGTAGGGGTGGTTACAACACTTCTTCAGATCCATCATGATGTTGAGCAGAGACACCTGGTTCCCGCCACCTCGCGAATTCAAGGCCTCGAAGTTCCGAGTCAGGATGTACTTGTAGTATTTCCTGAAGACCAGGGTGGGGGCGCGGGAGAGACAAAGGGACCAGTGAGGAGGCTGCCCTGGGTCTCGGCTTCCCGGAAAGCTGCCCCCGGCCCCCAGTCCAGGTCGCCCGGCTCTCGCCTCACTTCTGCATGGGGCTCAGCTCCACCCGAACGATGAGCTCTGTCTTGGCTGGCATGTTCTTGAAGACATCAGCCTTGAGCCTCCGCAGCATGTGCGGCCCCAGCAAGTCGTGCAGTTTCTTAATCTGGTCTTCTTTGGATATGTCAGCAAACTCCTCCAGGAAGCCTTCCAGGTTGCTAGTAACCGGAAGGAGACAAGCAACTGAAGAACAGGCCACTGGGTTCTCTGTCCCTGGCCTCGGGCTCCCTTCTTCACTTAGAGGACTCCCCCTCCCGCTCCTGTTCTCAGCCCCTCCACAGACCCCCCTGGCGGGTCACTTACTTAAACCTCTCCGGGGTGAGGAAGTTCAGCAGGTGGAAGAGCTCCTCCAGATTATTCTGCAACGGAGTCCCTGTCAGCAGCAACTTATGATCTATCTTGTAGCCATTGAGGACCCTGAAAAACTAGAACATGGGGCAAGGGGAGGCAGGAGAGCGGGCCCGTTAGTCGCACGCGGCTGGACCACAGCGCCCGCCTTTTCCTGTTCCCTCTGGGATTAGAGGCCCTAAACCCCGAGTCCTCCCTCTCCCCCAACCTGCACTCCCCCCCGTTCCGGACTGCAGAAAGTCCGGAACGTTCCCTCGTAGAAGCGGGGCCAGAGTCGGTGGTCTGGGTATCTCACTCACCTTGGACTGGTTATTCTTGAGCCGATGGGCTTCATCCACCACGAGGCAGGCCCAGCGGATGGAGCCGAGTGCTGCCTGATCGATGGTGATCAGCTCATACGATGTCAGGAGAACGTGGAACTTCACCTGGGCCTCCCTCTGCCAACACAGCCACGGTCCGTGCTGTTGCCACACAAGCCCTGGGCACCCAGACTTCCACCCCATTCTTTACCCGGACACCCCGTCCTGACTGGCGCCAGACACCCCATCCTGCTACGTGGGCTCTACGCAGGGATGACTGGACGTGGCCCCCAACCTCGACACCACGTCCGGGACCGACAGAAACGTATGTCTCCAGGACAGGAGGGCACGGGCGGGAGTAGGGGGCGGGAAGGAAGGAGAAAACTCAGAGCGTGGAACAAAGGAACTGACATCCCGCTGGGGGGCAGCGAAATAACGAATCTGGGGGGTCTCCAAGAAGACGAGGTCGAGGAGCCTACCTTCATCTTAAAGGCTTTCTTGCCACCTTTGATGGCGTTGTCTTCGAAGGAAAACTCATTCTCGCGGATGATGGCCCGGCTGTCCTTGTCACCCGTGTACGTCACCACGTAGAACTTGGGTGCCCACATCTGGAACTCCCGCTCCCAGTTAATGATAGTAGAGAGGGGGGCACTCACCAGAAAGGGACCCTTTGTGTGGCCCTGGGAGTCAAGGGTGGGAGGGGGGCAGGCACCGTTAGTCGGGGCTGGAGGAGGTCGCCGCGGTCCTCTCGCTACCCCCCCCCCCCCCACGCCTCTCTGCCCTCAGCCTCCATCCACTCCCCCCTTCCCCAGTCCCGCAGGGTCCCCTGCAACCAGTACCTCCTTGTAGAGTGAGTAGAGGAAGACGATGGTCTGGATGGTCTTGCCCAGCCCCATCTCGTCAGCCAGGATGGTGTCAGTGCCCTGGGCCCACGAGAAGCGCAGCCAGTTCAAGCCCTCCAGCTGGTACATGTGCAGTGTGCCTCCCGTGGCCGTGATAAACCGCGGCTGGGTCTCGTATTTCACCGTGGGCTGCCGAGTCAAGAAGTCCGAACGCTCAAGGGGACGGTCAGGGCTCCTCCACCCCCCTCCCTGGCACTGAGATCAAGTTGGATCACGGTTCCCTCCACGAGGCCTGAGCTTATGGAGGTTCTAGACTTCAGTCCCTGCCCGTCACTCCTTAAAGCCAGACGCAGCAACAGCACCAGTGACGGCGTGAGGTAGGGAGCTGCAGGGGCGAGGGGGTGGGGGGAGCCCTGGGGGCTACTGCTTTCAGCTGCTCTCTGGCCCTTTAGCCAGAGTTCCTAGCCACGCCTGGGGCAAGGCTGGACACTGCTTAGGGAGGTTGCTGAAACTCGGGGAAGTCCTGTCAGTGGCCCCGGGGCCATCTGCAATCGCCCCGGTTCTAGAATCAGGAGAAGGGCTGAGAGAGAGGACGTACGTCGTTAGTAGGAGAACTGGGGGGCCCGTCGCCCTGCAGCTCCTTCTTCTTCTTCTTGTACTTGCGGGGCTGGGCGGGGTCCTCCCCCATAATCAGTTCTCTGGGAAAAGAGCGGGTCTGAGTGAGGACTGCTCCTCGGGACCTCGCTCTCTCCTGAACCCATTCCAGACCTACGCCCCACTCCCTTAAACTTAACTTTCTCACATTTCCTTTCTCCCAGGCTCTTTACCTTCACCCCTTGATTTTCGCCTCTAGAGCCAACCCTCCCCAGTCCTCAGCACGCCCTTTCCCCATGACCGGACCTGACGTCTGTTCCTCACGCGGCTTCTTTACCAGTCCCATCCCAGATAACCTAGCGCCGGCTGCCCCTACCACCGATTCCGGGTCGGGTCTGTCCCTACTGCACCTCCTCCACCCTGGAAGAGTGGCTTTCGCGCCCCCGTCCCCAGACTCCGTCTACCCCACGGCCTGGGGCCCCCACCGGTGTCTCCAGTAGCTCTGCTTATGGTCTTCGTATTCGGGGATGTTCATTTCATCTTCCTCCCATGTGGACTGGTCGTAGGGCAAGTCCCTCCATTTCACTAGGTAGTGGTAATTCCCCTTTTTATCCACACTGCGGGGCAGAAAACCGAGAAGGAACGAGAGAAAAATAACGCGGACCGCAAGCAGAAGGAGGTCGTCATAAACGCAATTATCAGCCGACAGGTAGCCTTTTCACCTATTCCTCCATGGGGGGCCCCTGGGAGGGAATTGAGGATGGCCGAGGTACCCCCCTACCCTTTCCAGGACAGCTGCTTAGAAATCAACGATCAGAACACATCCTGGGCTCCGTCTAAACACACTTAGCTAAACACCCATTGGGCGTGAGGCCCCGTTCCAGGCGGGGGGTGATTCAGCAGTGATGAGTGAAACAGACGACGAACCCCGTGCCCTCGGAGCTCACGTTTGGCTGCGGAAGGCAGAGGCGAACCACGGGAGCACACGCACGCAGAGGAACGTTCGGTGCTAACAAGTGCCCCGAAGAAAGAAGTACGACAGACACCGGCCTGGCTGAACACTGTTTCTCACGTTGGCCCTCAAGGCCCAACACCCAGCCTCGCATGTCGTCAGATCAGGGGCAGGGGTGAAGCGGCTGCGCGGGGCTGGACTCTCCGCCTGGTTTCTCTCCACCCCACTGGGGAGATGCGCCCCAACGGCTGGCTTGCAGCCAGAGGCCCACCTGTGGTTGATGATGCGGTGGACGGTCATCCACTCCGGCTTGATGCCAAAGCGATAGTACTTCTCCTCCATCTCCGCGTAGTGCGGGTCCTTCACCTTGCGCTTGTCACTCTTCCCGTCGTCCTCGCCGGAACCGTAGTCCAGGGGCGGGGGCTCATCCATGTCGTTCTTCCGCTGGTAGTTCCGGTACATGACCAAGTGGAAGATCTCCAACTGGTGGGGCACAGAGGAAAGGGAACGGGATGGTCCCAGCATCCCAAGAGGACCGAAGGCACAGGGGACAGGCCCCAGGGGGAGCAGCATGGGGAGGAGAGACGCCAAGCGGACTGGGCGAGCACGTAACAGGCTGAAGGAAGCAGAGAACACGGTGAGATTGAGGGCAGACTGCGGGTGAAGCGAAGGGAGGCTGGCGGAGAGAGGACAGAGGCCGGGAGACCCTCCTGCAGAGACTAACGACAGAGGAAGGGGTGTGAGAGCCGGAGGCGGGAAGCGAGGGCCGGCGAAGGGTCCGGAACAGCAGAGCCGGAGCGGTGAGTGAGAAGAGCAGGAGAGGGGGTCACAGAGAGCGGGAAGGAGGGGCCGTGTACCTGAAGCTCCTTGGCCCAGGAGCAGTGCCAGTAGGACAGTCCTACCCACTTGACAAAGAACTCTCGCTCCGATCGACCTTGAAGAGGGCGGGGTGGTGGGGCATCGGGGTTCCCGTCGGCCTGCTGGGGGGCTGGCACAGACACGGGGGGCTCCCCCCACCGCCAGTGCAGGATCTTCTGCACGCGGCCTTTCAGCACGGGGCACTTGGGGACAGGCGTGCACGAGGAGGAAGCAGAGGCAAAAAGAGCCACCGTTACAGGAGGACGACGACGGGCTCCCATGAGGGAGTCAAAGGCCAAGTGAAGGGGCAGGAGGGCAAGGAGGAGCCGGACGGCGGGACCCCAGAGACGGGAGGAGCCGGGGCTGAGAGGGAACGCGGCGGGAAGGGCCGACTCACCGTGCAGCGGGGACACAGCCACTCCCCGTTGGGGATGTCGGGCAGGGGCGGGTTGAGACAGTGGATGTGGTAGGAGGAGATGCACGCGTCGCAGCACAAGAGCTCGCCCCCGTCCTTGCACACGCGGCAGTACTCCATGTGGTCGTCTTCCTCCTCCTTCTCGCCTTCCTCCTCTCCCTCCTCCTCGTACTCCTCCTCCTCCTCCTTGGCCTCCCACTGCACCCCCTCCTTCTCCTGGGAGGGCCCAGGCCAGGCACAGGCGCGGATGGAAGGAAGGAGACGGGGCCGTGAGGCTGGGAGCCGGGACAGAGCCGGGACACCTAGCTCCCAGAAGCGCAGAGGAGGTGAGCGGGGAGGGAGGGACGGACCGCTCCGTCTCCAGACGCGGTCGGTGATGAGCGCGCAGAAGGATGCGGGAGAGGAGCCAGGGTCCCGGGTCCTCACGTGCCGGCCACTGACAAAGCCAGGCGTCGGGGGGGGGGGGGGGGGGGGGAGGGGGGCCGGGGGGGAGGAGGCAGGCGGGTGGGTCCCCGGGGGGTGCAGCAGGTACTCACGCAGTGGGGGCAGCTCCATTTGCCCTCGGGAGCCCGGTCCAGCTCAGGATCAAGGCAGACGAGGTGGTAGGCACGAGGGCAGGTGTCACACAGAATAATTTCCCCGCCCTGCTGGCACACCTCGCAGTAATCCTGGTGATCTGTCTCGTAGCCGTCAACCTCCTCCTCCCCGGCCACTGCGGGACAGCCCAGGACTGTCACGTACACCAGTGGAGGCGAAGGGCACAGAGAGAGAGAAAGAGAGGGGGGCGGGATGATGGGGGGGGGGAGAAGAGCCGAACAAAGCAGTCAGAGGGGGAAACAAGCGGTGCCCCCAAAGGGACGACAGGAGGCCAGACAGACAGGGTCGCGCCGGCCCCCCTTACCCTTCCTCTTCTTCCGCCCTGGCCGGCCTCTCTTGAGCTTCTTGGTGCGGACAGGCCCGTCGGGCCGGCCCGAGGCGCTGTGGACGCTGCCGCTGTCCAGGTCTGACTCCTCGGCCTCCGGCTCAGGGCCCTCATCACTCTGCAAAACATACTGACCATAGCCCCGTGGCGGTCAGGGAGGCCGGCTTCGCTCCGCTCCCCGCCCCAGGCCTCTGACTCCTGCTGTAGCTTCCCGCACGGACCCCTGCGTCTGCACCCCCAGCCCCCCCCCCCGGGGGCGCTTAGCCGACGGGGAGGAGCCGCTCACCGAGCCTCCCTTCTTCCTCTTGCCACCCAACAACCCCAGTTTGATTTTGAGCGGCGCCATCTTCTTTCCCCGAAGCTTCTTGCGTCCGTCAGGCACTCGGGGGCTCTTACTCCGCCTTTTATGGCCCGGACCTGAAGGAGACGGGTGAGGGGGGAAAAGGCAGACATCACGACGTCCTGGAATGACGGAGGTCACAGAGGCCTCTGGACCCTCCCGTGGGCTGTGGCTTCCCTGAGACCTCCTCCTGCAAAGCGTTTCCCCGACAGCAGTCGGGGCTGAGAAGACAAAACAGTTCTAGGCTCTGACTTGCGAACGGGTGGCTTGGAGGGCGGGGCGGCAGCGGTTCTAAGCAGAGGGTTTCTCACCTTTGCCCTCTTTGGTTTTGGCTCTTCGGATGGGTGGGGGCTGGGCATCGACAGGAGGCGGTGGGAGGGTGGGGGGTCCGGAAGGTGCTACGGGGGTGGCCGATGACACAGCAGCTGACACCTGCTCGGCCACTGCCGCGGCCGCCGCGGCTGCCGCAGCCGCCACAGCAGCCGCCGACCCCTTGAAGGGGTTGTTGGCACTGAACTCTCTCCACTTGGCCCCAAGGATGGTCATCATCTTGGACATCGGGATCTTAGGATTCTTCTTCGCAATCAGGGGCCTGGAAATACAGAAGCAGAAGACGCAGGACCCTCACAGATGGTCCGGGGACACTGCCGTGTCCCTCACGGGCGACATCTGTGTGCACTCGCGCTCCTGGGCCGTGAGGATCCGTCCCGGCAGGAACGACGGCACTTCAGAGGTAAACAAATACGAGGAGCGACGTAGAAAAAAAAAAACACAAAACAATAAGAAAGGAGAAAAAAAAACGTACACGCGCAGCAGATAAAAAAGGGAAAGACGAACAGGTCGGTAAACACGCTTTGAATCTTTTACAGTTTGTAAGATTCTTTGACGTGTGTCAGCAAGGCCTCGTTTCAACCTCGCGATGATACCACAGGACTCTCTGTGTTTTTCTAGTAAGTTCCACGGGCCCTGAGGAAGGGTCCCGGCACGTGGAGCCCGACAGGCCAGGCGGGTTCTGCTCTATGGCAGGGCGTTAAACTCTCGTGAGGACATGGGTGACCACGGTCCTCAGCAGTGAGGCAGGAGAGACAGGGTACCAGTGACAGGTACCGGGTACAGAACACTGGCCGGAGTGGGGGCGGGGGGCCAGGCCTCGAGCGCACCGCGCTCAACTCACCCCAGCAAATCCCCACGAGACCCCTAGGAGGGACACACCATGACTGCCTACTTTACAGATTCGTAAACCGAACAGCAAAGAAGTAATGTGCCCGAGACGGTACCAGGCCCGTGGCTCTGTAAAGTGCCTGCTCCCCCAAGAGGCAGCTCTGCTATGGCCTCCTCTACTCGGGGAGTCCCCGAAGCCCAGGCTCCACAGCCAATAGGGCGAGCGCCATTGCCACGGGGTCCTAAGCCAGAGACAGAGAGGACCTGATAACCGAGCAAAGGAAATTGGGCAACACTAATGTTCTCTGGGCGTCAGTGGAGAGAGAAGTCACGCAGGGGGAGCCGGAACGGTTGGAGCGGTGAGGGCCATCAGCCCTCGCGGTCTTCCGCCACTAGAGGTTTTGAACCCGGCGCTGGAGTTATGACCTCCCCCCGCCCCCTTCGGGAAGGAGTCCTGACTGCGGTCCCTTGGAGCCTGAGGTGTCCAGGAATCCTAAAGTGATGGGCTGTGCGTTTCTCTGGGGAGCAGTGTCTGAGCGTTATCCGGTTCCAGAGGGGTTCACCAGGCCCCCCCAAGTGAAGTGTCCGTTGGCCAGTCCTACCTCATGAACTGGCTGAAGGCTTTGTAGTTGGTGAGTGTGTGGTAATCCTCCTCGGAGAACACATGTTCCACATCCTCTAGGCCCCAGGTCAGAAGCAGAGTCGCCGATGACTTCTGTTCTACCTGCTGGGAGAGACCGGGTGTCGTGGGGCTTTTGATGGGCGGCGGGGGGCTTCGGTGAGGCAGGTGCTTCTGCAGCCCCCATCCTGGGCTCCCTACATGCCTCCCTCCCTGCTAGCTACCCACTGTGCTCTCCAGGGCGCCCCCCCCCCATAGCTTCTCCACTGAGCACCCCTCCTCGGCGCGCTCCCTCCCTCCCCAGGCCCTTCCTCCACACTGATGTGTACCCCCCCCGACTCCCTAATTCTACTCACCTTTTGCCCCCCGTCTCCCTCCCCCTTTTTCCGCCGCTTTGTCTTCTTCTCCTTTTTCTCTCTGTGCTTCCGCCTCCGTTTCCGACCTGGTCCAGTTCCATATTCGCTGCCTCCACTCTCTGACTTCTCTCGGTACTCATCTCGCTCGGAGCCAAATTCCTCCTCACTGTCCTAAGGGAGAGAAATAAAAATAACAGTTCTTCAGTCCTACCATGTGCCAGAAACTGTTCTTAGCCCATAACACATATTACCCCTTTTAATCTTCACAACAATTCTCTGGAGGGAGTAACTCGTCTATTTTTACCGGCTTTTTTTTTTTTTTTTTTTTTTGCAGATAAGGAAACTGAGGCAGAACTAAACGAACTGCCAAGGAGCCACGGGGCTGCTAGGCTCTGAACGCATGCAGTCTGTGTCCGGAGCCTGCTCTCTCAATGGGGCTTGCTGTCGCTAAGGCGAGTCACGTGGACAGTGGGGGCTCTTTACTCGGTTGTGGTGACTGAGGTTGGGGTCCTAGATCCAGGAGCTACAGGCCAGCCCAGAGGGAGGGAGGGGGCGTCAGACCTCCCTGGCTTCCGGATGCTCCCCACGCTCCACCCTCGATAATCGGGACCGGAGAAAATGCAGGTGCCTGGGAAGAGCTCTGCTGAGCCCTGCCGTGGAGACAGGAGGCCTTAACACTTACAAGCTTCTTGCGTTTTCGGGGTTTTCCTGGCTTGTTCTCCTTCTGCTTCTTGGGTCCTCGTTTTCTCTTCTTCACACCCAGTGCTGAAGGTAGCAGCCGGATGCCATCCTTATCTTTGGAGCAGAGAGCACCAGAGAACCTAAGCCTCTAGGTTCCCAGTCTCTGCGGCTCCTAGACCTCACCCCTCCTCACCTCTTCCCTTCCCACTCTCTAGGAACTCGGGCATTAACTCCTCCAGACCTCGCCTCCCTTCGCTGGGTGCAAACAGAGAGTGTTCCGAGTACTCTGGGACGCTTGGGTTCTGAATGGGAGGTCAGGGGTCAGAAGGGAAGAGCAGCCAAACCACTCCCTCCTCTCCCCTCCTACTAACAAGGGAGCAGGCTCTAGGCCATGGGCTCTGACTGTGGCAGGTCCTTTCAGTCGTCGCCAGGGCTCCTCCTGCCTTCCCCCTCACTTAGCCAGCTGGCATCCTGCCCGGGAACTGGGGAAGCCGTGCCCAGCTGCTGGCCTGGCCTGACCCCAGCACTTGGAGTGGGGAGACACGAACTGGCAGCTCCCTAAGCCAGATGCTGAGAAGGGAGAGCCAAAGGTGGACACCTGGGATCTCACACTAACACCCGGGGCCCTCACATCCTTTCTGCCACAAGGGAGGCCTCTATTTATACTTCCTCAGATGATCGCCAGGCCTCTTGTCACCCCCACACAGTCCTGGAGGAAAAGAAGCCCATGCCAGTCATTTTCACATCTTGCCCACAGGACCACAGCATCTGGCTCGTCCATCACACCCTAACCCTAGGGGAGCAGTCTCCACAATTACCTCAACATTCCTCCTCTTTCCAAGTAGCCTGGAACCTTCCCTCAAATCCATTTCCACATCCCTGTTCCCTTTCAGAACTCGGGGGCCCTCCCCTTTGTCCCCTGGTCTCACCCTTCGCCTCCAAATTTAGTCCCATTCATACACAAGCAGCACGGGAGACCCAAACAAAGCTAGCGACAAAGACACACCCAGCACATGCATTCTCAGACGCACAAGCGTGCACACACAGTCCTGAGCACAAATCCAGAGGAC